>NC_073261.2:5007500-5632500 GCF_029289425.2 Pan paniscus
TAAACCTGGAAATATCTACACCACTATCTGTATAAACATGAAAATATCTACACTGCCATCTGTATAAACATGTAAATATCTACACAGCCATCTCTATAAACATGGAAATATCTCCACCGCTATCTGTATAAACATGGAAATAGCCAAACCGCTATCTGTATAAACATGGAAATATCTACACCGCCATCTTTAAAAACATGGAAATATCTACACAGTCATCTGTATACACATGGAAATATCTACACCTCCATCTGCATAAACATGGAAATATCTACACTGCCATCTGTATACACATGGAAATATCCACACAGCCATCTGTATAAACATGGAAATATCTACACCGCTATCTCTATAAACATGGAAATACCTACACCGCAATCTGTATAAACATGGAAATATCTACACCATTATCTGTCTAAACATGGAAATATCTACACTGCCATCTGTATAAATATGTAAATATATACACAGCCATCTCTATAAACTTGGAAATATCTACACCGCTATCTGTATAAACATGGAAATATCTACACCGCTATCTCTATACACATGGAAATATCTCCACCGCTATCTGTATAAACATGGAAATATCTACACAGTCATCTGTACAAACATGGGAATATCTCCACCGCTATGTGTATAAACATGGAAATAACTACACCGCCATCTGTATAAAAATGCAAATAACTACACAGTCATCTGTATAAATACGGAAATATGTACACCGCTATCTGTATAAACATGGAATTATCTGCACCGCCATCTGCATAAACATGGAAATATCTACACCGATATCTGTATAAACATGGAAATATCTCCACCTCTATCTGTATAAACATGGAAATAGTGACACCGCTATCTGTATAAATATGGAAATACCTACACCGCTATCTCTATAAACATGGAAATATCTCCACCGCTATCTTTATAAACATGGAAAAATCTCCACCGCTATCTGTATAAACATGGAAATAGTGACACCGCTATCTGTACAAATATGGAAATATCTACACCGCTATCTCTATAAACATGGAAATTTCTACACCGCTATCTGTATAAACATGGAAATATCTACATGGCTGTCTCTATAAACATGGAAATATCTTCACAGCCATCTGTATAAACATGGAAATAACTACACAGTCATCTGTATAAACCTGGAAATATCTACACCGCTATCTGTATAAACATGGAAATACCTACACCGCAAACTGTATAATCATGGAAATATCTACACCATTATCTGTCTAAACATGGAAATATCTACACTGCCATCTGTAAAAATATGTAAATATCTACACAGCCATCTCTATAAACATGGAAATATCTACACCGCTATCTGTATAAACATGCAAATAGCCACACAGATATCTGTATAAACATGGAAATATATACACTGCTATCTCTATAAACATGGAAATATCTCCACCGCTATCTGTATAAAAATGGAAATATCTCCACTGCTATCTGTATAAACATGGAAATATCTACAACGCTATCTGTATAAACATGGAAATAGCCACACAGCTATCTTTATAAACATGGAAATACCCACACCGCTATCTCTATAAACATGGAAATATCTCCACCCCTATCTGTATAAACATGGAAATATCGCCACCGCTATCTGTATAAATATGGAAATAGTGACACCACTATCTGTATAAATATGGAAATATCTACACCGCTATCTCTATAAACATGGAAATTTCTAAACCGCTATCTGTATAAACATGGAAATATCTACATGGCTGTCTCTATAAACATGGAAATACCTTCACAGCCATCTGTATAAACATGGAAATAACTACACAGTCATCTGTATAAACATGGAAACATCTCCAACGCGATCTGTATAAACATGGAAATAGCCACACAGCTATCTGTATAAACATGGAAATATCTACACCGCTATCTCTATAAACATGGAAATATCTCCACCGCTATCTGTATAAACATGGAAATCGCCACACCGCTATCTGTATAATCATGGAAATATCTAAACCGCCATCTGTAAAACATGGAAATATCTACACAGTCATCTGCCTAAACATGGAAATATCTACACCTCCATCTGTATAAACATGGAAATATCTATACTGCCATCTGTATACACATGTAAATACCTACACCGCCATCTGTATAAACATGGAAATAACTACACAATCATCTGTATAAACCTGGAAATATCTACACCAATATCTGTATAAACAAGAAAATATCTACACTGCCATCTGTATAAACATGTAAATATCTACACAGCCATCTCTATAAACATGGAAATATCTACACCGCTATCTGTATAAACATGGAAATAGCCACACCGCTATCTGTATAAACATGGAAATATCTACACCGCTATCTCTATAAACATGGAAATATCTCCAACGCTATCTGTATAAACATGGAAATATCTCCACCACTATCTGTATAAACATGGAAATAGTGACACCGCTATCTGTATGAATATGGAAATATGTACACCGCTATCTCTATAAACATGGAAATGTCTACACCGCTATCTGTATAAACATGGAAACATCTACATGGCTGTCTCTATAAACATGGAAATATCTTCACCGCCATCTGTATAAACATGGAAATAACTACACAGTCATCTGTATAAACCTGGAAATATCTACACCACTATCTGTATAAACATGAAAATATCTACACTGCCATCTGTATAAACATGTAAATATCTACACAGCCATCTCTATAAACATGGAAATATCTCCACCGCTATCTGTATAAACATGGAAATAGCCAAACCGCTATCTGTATAAACATGGAAATATCTACACCGCCATCTGTAAAAACATGGAAATATCTACACAGTCATCTGTATACACATGGAAATATCTACACCTCCATCTGTATAAACATTGAAATATCTACACTGCCATCTGTATACACATGGAAATATCCACACAGCCATCTGTATAAACATGGAAATATCTACACCGCTATCTCTATAAACATGGAAATACCTACACCGCAATCTGTATAAACATGGAAATATCTACACCATTATCTGTCTAAACATGGAAATATCTACACTGCCATCTGTATAAATATGTAAATATATACACAGCCATCTCTATAAACATGGAAATATCTACACCGCTATCTGTATAAACATGGAAATATCTACACCGCTATCTCTATACACATGGAAATATCTCCACCGCTATCTTTATAAACATGGAAATATCTACACAGTCATCTGTACAAACATGGAAATATCTCCACCGCTATGTGTATAAACATGGAAATAACTACACCGCCATCTGTATAAAAATGCAAATAACTACACAGTCATCTGTATAAATACGGAAATATGTACACCGCTATCTGTATAAACATGGAAGTATCTGCACCGCCATCTGCATAAACATGGAAATATCTACACCGATATCTGTATAAACATGGAAATATCTCCACCTCTATCTGTATAAACATGAAAATAGTGACACCGCTATCTGTATAATTATGGAAATACCTACACCGCTATCTCTATAAACATGGAAATATCTCCACCGCTATCTTTATAAACATGGAAAAATCTCCACCGCTATCTGTATAAACATGGAAATAGTGACACCGCTATCTGTACAAATATGGAAATATCTACACCGCTATCTCTATAAACATGGAAATTTCTACACCGCTATCTGTATAAACATGGAAATATCTACATGGCTTTCTCTATAAACATGGAAATATCTTCACAGCCATCTGTATAAACATGGAAATAACTACACAGTCATCTGTATAAACCTGGAAATATCTACACCGCTATCTGTATAAACATGGAAATACCTACACCGCAAACTGTATAATCATGGAAATATCTACACCATTATCTGTCTAAACATGGAAATATCTACACTGCCATCTGTAAAAATATGTAAATATCTACACAGCCATCTCTATAAACATGGAAATATCTACACCGCTATCTGTATAAACATGCAAATAGCCACACAGATATCTGTATAAACATGGAAATATATACACTGCTATCTCTATAAACATGGAAATATCTCCACCGCTATCTGTATAAAAATGGAAATATCTCCACTGCTATCTGTATAAACATGGAAATATCTACAACGCTATCTGTATAAACATGGAAATAGCCACACAGCTATCTTTATAAACATGGAAATACCTACACCGCTATCTCTATAAACATGGAAATATCTCCACCCCTATCTGTATAAACATGGAAATATCGCCACCGCTATCTGTATAAATATGGAAATAGTGACACCACTATCTGTATAAATATGGAAATATCTACACCGCTATCTCTATAAACATGGAAATTTCTAAACCGCTATCTGTATAAACATGGAAATATCTACATGGCTGTCTCTATAAACGTGGAAATACCTTCACAGCCATCTGTATAAACATGGAAATAACTACACAGTCATCTGTATAAACATGGAAACATCTCCAACGTGATCTGTATAAACATGGAAATAGCCACACAGCTATCTGTATAAACATGGAAATATCTACACCGCTATCTCTATAAACATGGAAATATCTCCACCGCTATCTGTATAAACATGGAAATCGCCACACCGCTATCTGTATAATCATGGAAATATCTAAACCACCATCTGTAAAACATGGAAATATCTACACAGTCATCTGCCTAAACATGGAAATATCTACACCTCCATCTGTATAAACATGGAAATATCTATACTGCCATCTGTATACACATGTAAATACCTACACCGCCATCTGTATAAACATGGAAATAACTACACAATCATCTGTATAAACCTGGAAATATCTACACCAGTATCTGTATAAACATGAAAATATCTACACTGCCATCAGTATAAACATGTAAATATCTACACAGCCATCTCTATAAACATGGAAATATCTACACCGCTATCTGTATGAACATGGAAATAGCCACACCGCTATCTGTATAAACATGGAAATATCTACACCGCCATCTGTAAAAACATTGAAATATCTACACAGTCATCTGTATACACATGGAAATATCTGCACCTCCATCTGTATAAACATGGAAATATCTACACTGCCATCTGTATACACATGGAAATATCCACACAGCCATCTGTATAAACATGGAAATATCTACACCGCTATCTCTATAAACATGGAAATACCTACACCGCAATCTGTATAAACATGGAAATATCTACTCCATTATCTGTCTAAACATGGAAATATCTACACTGCCATCTGTAGAAATATGTAAATATATACACAGCCATCTCTATAAACATGGAAATATCTACAACGCTATCTGTATAAACATGGAAATATCTACACAGCCATCTCTATAAACATGGAAATATCTCCACCGCTATCTGTATATACGTGGAAATAGCCACACCGCTATCTGTATAAACATGGAAATATCTACACCGCCATCTTAAAAACATGGAAATATCTACACAGTGGTCTGTATAAACAAGGAAATATCTACACCTCCATCTGTATAAACATGGAAATATCCACACTGCCATCTGTATACACGTGGAAATATCTACACAGCCATCTGTAAACATGGAAATATCTACACCGCTATCTGTATAAACATGGAAATACCTACACCGCAATCTGTATAAACATGGAAATATCTACACCATTATCTGTCTAAACATGGAAATATCTACACTGCCATCTGTATAAATATGTAAATATCTACACAGCCATCTCTATAAACATGGAAATATCTACACCGCTATCTGTATAAACATGGAAATAGCCACACAGATATCTGTAAAAACATGGAAATATACACACTGCTATCTCTATAAACATGAAAATATCTCCACCGCTATCTGTATAAACATGGAAATATCTCCACCGCTATCTGTATAAACATGGAAATATCTCCAACGCTATCTGTATAAACATGGAAATAGCCACACAGATATCTGTATAAACATGGAAATATCTACACCGCTATCTCTATAAACATGGAAATATCTCCACCGCTATCTGTATAAACATGGAAATAGCCACACCGCTATCAGTATAAACATGGAAATATCTACACCGCCATCTGTAAAAACATGGAAATATCTACACAGACATCTGTATAAACATGGAAATATCTACACCTCCATCTGTATAAACATGGAAATATCTATACTGCCATCTGTATACACATGGAAATACCTACACCGCAATCTGTATAAACATGGAAATATCTACACCTCCATCTGTATAAACATAGAAATATCTACACTGCCATCTGTATACACATGGAAATATCCACACAGCCATCTGAAAAAACATGGAAATGTCTACACCGCTATCTCTATAAACATGGAAATACCTACAACGCAATCTGTATAAACATGGAAATATCTACACCATTATCTGTCTAAACATGGAAATAACTACACTGCCATCTGTATAAATATGTAAATATCTACACAGCCATCTCTATAAACATGGAAATATCTACACCGCTATCTGTATAAACATGGAAATAGCCACACCGCTATCTGTATAAACATGGAAATATCTACACCGCTATCTCTATAAACATGGAAATATCTCCAACGCTATCTGTATAAACATGGAAATATCTCCACCGCTATCTGTATAAACATGGAAATAGTGACACCGCTATCTGTATGAATATGGAAATATGTACACCGCTATCTCTATAAACATGGAAATGTCTACACCGCTATCTGTATAAACATGGAAACATCTACATGGCTGTCTCTATAAACATGGAAATATCTTCACCGCCATCTGTATAAACATGGAAACAACTACACAGTCATCTGTATAAACCTGGAAATATCTACACCACTATCTGTATAAACATGAAAATATCTACACTGCCATCTGTATAAACATGTAAATATCTACACAGCCATCTCTATAAACATGGAAATATCTCCACCGCTATCTGTATAAACATGGAAATAGCCAAACCGCTATCTGTATAAACATGGAAATATCTACACCGCCATCTGTAAAAACATGGAAATATCTACACAGTCATCTGTATACACATGGAAATATCTACACCTCCATCTGTATAAACATGGAAATATCTACACTGCAATCTGTATACACATGGAAATATCCACACAGCCATCTGTATAAACATGGAAATATCTACACCGCTATCTCTATAAACATGGAAATACCTACACCGCAATCTGTATAAACATGGAAGTACCTACACCATTATCTGTCTAAACATGGAACTATCTACACTGCCATCTGTATAAATATGTAAATATATACACAGCCATCTCTATAAACATGGAAATATCTACACCGCTATCTGTATAAACATGGAAATATCTACACCGCTATCTCTATACACATGGAAATATCTCCACCGCTATCTGTATAAACATGGAAATATCTACACAGTCATCTGTACAAACATGGAAATATCTCCACCGCTATGTGTATAAACATGGAAATAACTACACCGCCATCTGTATAAAAATGCAAATAACTACACAGTCATCTGTATAAATACGGAAATATGTACAACACTATCTGTATAAACATGGAAATATCTGCACCGCCATCTGCATAAACATGGAAATATCTACACCGATATCTGTATAAACATGGAAATATCTCCACCTCTATCTGTATAAACATGGAAATAGTGACACCGCTATCTGTATAAATATGGAAATACCTACACCGCTATCTCTATAAACATGGAAATATCTCCACCGCTGTCTTTATAAACATGGAAAAATCTCCACCGCTATCTGTATAAACATGGAAATAGTGACACCGCTATCTGTACAAATATGGAAATATCTACACCGCTATCTCTATAAACATGGAAATTTCTACACCGCTATCTGTATAAACATGGAAATATCTACATGGCTGTCTCTATAAACATGGAAATATCTTCACAGCCATCTGTATAAACATGGAAATAACTACACAGTCATCTGTATAAACCTGGAAATATCTACACCACTATCTATATAAACATGAAAATATCTACACTGCCATCTGTATAAACATGTAAATATGTACACAGCCATCTCTATAAACATGGAAATATCTCCACAGCTATCTGTATAAACATGGAAATAGCCACACCGCTATCTATATAAACATGGAAATATCTACACCGCCATCTGTAAAAACATGGAAATATCTACACAGTCATCTGTATAAACATGGAAATATCTACACCTCCATTTGTATAAACATGGAAATATCTACACTGCCATCTGTATACACGTGGAAATATCTACACAGCCATCTGTATAAACATGGAAATATCTACACCGCTATCTGTATAAACATGGAAATACCTACACCGCAAACTGTATAATCATGGAAATATCTACACCATTATCTGTCTAAACATGGAAATATCTACACTGCCATCTGTAAAAATATGTAAATATCTACACAGCCATCTCTATAAACATGGAAATATCTACACCGCTATCTGTATAAACATGCAAATAGCCACACAGATATCTGTATAAACATGGAAATATATACACTGCTATCTCTATAAACATGGAAATATCTCCACCGCTATCTGTATAAAAATGGAAATATCTCCACTGCTATCTGTATAAACATGGAAATATCTCCAACGCTATCTGTATAAACATGGAAATAGCCACACAGCTATCTTTATAAACATGGAAATACCTACACCGCTATCTCTATAAACATGGAAATATCTCCACCCCTATCTGTATAAACATGGAAATATCGCCACCGCTATCTGTATAAATATGGAAATAGTGACACCGCTATCTGTATAAATATGGAAATATCTACACCGCTATCTCTATAAACATGGAAATTTCTACACCGCTATCTGTATAAACATGTAAATATCTACATGGCTGTCTCTATAAACATGGAAATACCTTCACAGCCATCTGTATAAACATGGAAATAACTACACAGTCATCTGTATAAACATGGAAACATCTCCAACGCGATATGTATAAACATGGAAATAGCCACACAGCTATCTGTATAAACATGGAAATATCTACACCGCTATCTCTATAAACATGGAAATATCTCCACCGCTATCTGTATAAACATGGAAATCGCCACACCGCTATCTGTATAATCATGGAAATATCTAAACCCCCATCTGTAAAACATGGAAATATCTACACAGTCATCTGCCTAAACATGGAAATATCTACACCTCCATCTGTATAAACATGGAAATATCTACACTGCCATCTGTATACACATGGAAATACCTACACCGCAATCTGTATAAACATGGAAATATCTACACCTCCATCTGTATAAACATAGAAATATCTACACTGCCATCTGTATACACATGGAAATATCCACACAGCCATCTGAAAAAACATGGAAATGTCTACACCGCTATCTCTATAAACATGGAAATACCTACAACGCAATCTGTATAAACATGGAAATATCTACACCATTATCTGTCTAAACATGGAAATAACTACACTGCCATCTGTATAAATATGTAAATATCTACACAGCCATCTCTATAAACATGGAAATATCTACACCGCTATCTGTATAAACATGGAAATAGCCACACCGCTATCTGTATAAACATGGAAATATCTACACCGCTATCTCTATAAACATGGAAATATCTCCAACGCTATCTGTATAAACATGGAAATATCTCCACCGCTATCTGTATAAACATGGAAATAGTGACACCGCTATCTGTATGAATATGGAAATATGTACACCGCTATCTCTATAAACATGGAAATGTCTACACCGCTATCTGTATAAACATGGAAACATCTACATGGCTGTCTCTATAAACATGGAAATATCTTCACCGCCATCTGTATAAACATGGAAATAACTACACAGTCATCTGTATAAACCTGGAAATATCTACACCACTATCTGTATAAACATGAAAATATCTACACTGCCATCTGTATAAACATGTAAATATCTACACAGCCATCTCTATAAACATGGAAATATCTCCACCGCTATCTGTATAAACATGGAAATAGCCAAACCGCTATCTGTATAAACATGGAAATATCTACACCGCCATCTTTAAAAACATGGAAATATCTACACAGTCATCTGTATACACATGGAAATATCTACACCTCCATCTGCATAAACATGGAAATATCTACACTGCCATCTGTATACACATGGAAATATCCACACAGCCATCTGTATAAACATGGAAATATCTACACCGCTATCTCTATAAACATGGAAATACCTACACCGCAATCTGTATAAACATGGAAATATCTACACCATTATCTGTCTAAACATGGAAATATCTACACTGCCATCTGTATAAATATGTAAATATATACACAGCCATCTCTATAAACTTGGAAATATCTACACCGCTATCTGTATAAACATGGAAATATCTACACCGCTATCTCTATACACATGGAAATATCTCCACCGCTATCTGTATAAACATGGAAATATCTACACAGTCATCTGTACAAACATGGGAATATCTCCACCGCTATGTGTATAAACATGGAAATAACTACACCGCCATCTGTATAAAAATGCAAATAACTACAAAGTCATCTGTATAAATACGGAAATATGTACACCGCTATCTGTATAAACATGGAATTATCTGCACCGCCATCTGCATAAACATGGAAATATCTACACCGATATCTGTATAAACATGGAAATATCTCCACCTCTATCTGTATAAACATGGAAATAGTGACACCGCTATCTGTATAAATATGGAAATACCTACACCGCTATCTCTATAAACATGGAAATATCTCCACCGCTATCTTTATAAACATGGAAAAATCTCCACCGCTATCTGTATAAACATGGAAATAGTGACACCGCTATCTGTACAAATATGGAAATATCTACACCGCTATCTCTATAAACATGGAAATTTCTACACCGCTATCTGTATAAACATGGAAATATCTACATGGCTGTCTCTATAAACATGGAAATATCTTCACAGCCATCTGTATAAACATGGAAATAACTACACAGTCATCTGTATAAACCTGGAAATATCTACACCGCTATCTGTATAAACATGGAAATACCTACACCGCAAACTGTATAATCATGGAAATATCTACACCATTATCTGTCTAAACATGGAAATATCTACACTGCCATCTGTAAAAATATGTAAATATCTACACAGCCATCTCTATAAACATGGAAATATCTACACCGCTATCTGTATAAACATGCAAATAGCCACACAGATATCTGTATAAACATGGAAATATATACACTGCTATCTCTATAAACATGGAAATATCTCCACCGCTATCTGTATAAAAATGGAAATATCTCCACTGCTATCTGTATAAACATGGAAATATCTACAACGCTATCTGTATAAACATGGAAATAGCCACACAGCTATCTTTATAAACATGGAAATACCCACACCGCTATCTCTATAAACATGGAAATATCTCCACCCCTATCTGTATAAACATGGAAATATCGCCACCGCTATCTGTATAAATATGGAAATAGTGACACCACTATCTGTATAAATATGGAAATATCTACACCGCTATCTCTATAAACATGGAAATTTCTAAACCGCTATCTGTATAAACATGGAAATATCTACATGGCTGTCTCTATAAACATGGAAATACCTTCACA
Source organism: Pan paniscus (assembly GCF_029289425.2). Taxonomy (NCBI): domain Eukaryota; kingdom Metazoa; phylum Chordata; class Mammalia; order Primates; family Hominidae; genus Pan; species Pan paniscus. The sequence goes on from NC_073261.2 coordinate 5,019,165, forward strand.
GCCATCTGTATAAACATGGAAATAACTACACAGTCATCTGTATAAACATGGAAACATCTCCAACGCGATCTGTATAAACATGGAAATAGCCACACAGCTATCTGTATAAACATGGAAATATCTACACCGCTATCTCTATAAACATGGAAATATCTCCACCGCTATCTGTATAAACATGGAAATCGCCACACCGCTATCTGTATAATCATGGAAATATCTAAACCGCCATCTGTAAAACATGGAAATATCTACACAGTCATCTGCCTAAACATGGAAATATCTACACCTCCATCTGTATAAACATGGAAATATCTATACTGCCATCTGTATACACATGTAAATACCTACACCGCCATCTGTATAAACATGGAAATAACTACACAATCATCTGTATAAACCTGGAAATATCTACACCAATATCTGTATAAACAAGAAAATATCTACACTGCCATCTGTATAAACATGTAAATATCTACACAGCCATCTCTATAAACATGGAAATATCTACACCGCTATCTGTATAAACATGGAAATAGCCACACCGCTATCTGTATAAACATGGAAATATCTACACCGCTATCTCTATAAACATGGAAATATCTCCAACGCTATCTGTATAAACATGGAAATATCTCCACCACTATCTGTATAAACATGGAAATAGTGACACCGCTATCTGTATGAATATGGAAATATGTACACCGCTATCTCTATAAACATGGAAATGTCTACACCGCTATCTGTATAAACATGGAAACATCTACATGGCTGTCTCTATAAACATGGAAATATCTTCACCGCCATCTGTATAAACATGGAAATAACTACACAGTCATCTGTATAAACCTGGAAATATCTACACCACTATCTGTATAAACATGAAAATATCTACACTGCCATCTGTATAAACATGTAAATATCTACACAGCCATCTCTATAAACATGGAAATATCTCCACCGCTATCTGTATAAACATGGAAATAGCCAAACCGCTATCTGTATAAACATGGAAATATCTACACCGCCATCTGTAAAAACATGGAAATATCTACACAGTCATCTGTATACACATGGAAATATCTACACCTCCATCTGTATAAACATTGAAATATCTACACTGCCATCTGTATACACATGGAAATATCCACACAGCCATCTGTATAAACATGGAAATATCTACACCGCTATCTCTATAAACATGGAAATACCTACACCGCAATCTGTATAAACATGGAAATATCTACACCATTATCTGTCTAAACATGGAAATATCTACACTGCCATCTGTATAAATATGTAAATATATACACAGCCATCTCTATAAACATGGAAATATCTACACCGCTATCTGTATAAACATGGAAATATCTACACCGCTATCTCTATACACATGGAAATATCTCCACCGCTATCTTTATAAACATGGAAATATCTACACAGTCATCTGTACAAACATGGAAATATCTCCACCGCTATGTGTATAAACATGGAAATAACTACACCGCCATCTGTATAAAAATGCAAATAACTACACAGTCATCTGTATAAATACGGAAATATGTACACCGCTATCTGTATAAACATGGAAGTATCTGCACCGCCATCTGCATAAACATGGAAATATCTACACCGATATCTGTATAAACATGGAAATATCTCCACCTCTATCTGTATAAACATGAAAATAGTGACACCGCTATCTGTATAATTATGGAAATACCTACACCGCTATCTCTATAAACATGGAAATATCTCCACCGCTATCTTTATAAACATGGAAAAATCTCCACCGCTATCTGTATAAACATGGAAATAGTGACACCGCTATCTGTACAAATATGGAAATATCTACACCGCTATCTCTATAAACATGGAAATTTCTACACCGCTATCTGTATAAACATGGAAATATCTACATGGCTTTCTCTATAAACATGGAAATATCTTCACAGCCATCTGTATAAACATGGAAATAACTACACAGTCATCTGTATAAACCTGGAAATATCTACACCGCTATCTGTATAAACATGGAAATACCTACACCGCAAACTGTATAATCATGGAAATATCTACACCATTATCTGTCTAAACATGGAAATATCTACACTGCCATCTGTAAAAATATGTAAATATCTACACAGCCATCTCTATAAACATGGAAATATCTACACCGCTATCTGTATAAACATGCAAATAGCCACACAGATATCTGTATAAACATGGAAATATATACACTGCTATCTCTATAAACATGGAAATATCTCCACCGCTATCTGTATAAAAATGGAAATATCTCCACTGCTATCTGTATAAACATGGAAATATCTACAACGCTATCTGTATAAACATGGAAATAGCCACACAGCTATCTTTATAAACATGGAAATACCTACACCGCTATCTCTATAAACATGGAAATATCTCCACCCCTATCTGTATAAACATGGAAATATCGCCACCGCTATCTGTATAAATATGGAAATAGTGACACCACTATCTGTATAAATATGGAAATATCTACACCGCTATCTCTATAAACATGGAAATTTCTAAACCGCTATCTGTATAAACATGGAAATATCTACATGGCTGTCTCTATAAACGTGGAAATACCTTCACAGCCATCTGTATAAACATGGAAATAACTACACAGTCATCTGTATAAACATGGAAACATCTCCAACGTGATCTGTATAAACATGGAAATAGCCACACAGCTATCTGTATAAACATGGAAATATCTACACCGCTATCTCTATAAACATGGAAATATCTCCACCGCTATCTGTATAAACATGGAAATCGCCACACCGCTATCTGTATAATCATGGAAATATCTAAACCACCATCTGTAAAACATGGAAATATCTACACAGTCATCTGCCTAAACATGGAAATATCTACACCTCCATCTGTATAAACATGGAAATATCTATACTGCCATCTGTATACACATGTAAATACCTACACCGCCATCTGTATAAACATGGAAATAACTACACAATCATCTGTATAAACCTGGAAATATCTACACCAGTATCTGTATAAACATGAAAATATCTACACTGCCATCAGTATAAACATGTAAATATCTACACAGCCATCTCTATAAACATGGAAATATCTACACCGCTATCTGTATGAACATGGAAATAGCCACACCGCTATCTGTATAAACATGGAAATATCTACACCGCCATCTGTAAAAACATTGAAATATCTACACAGTCATCTGTATACACATGGAAATATCTGCACCTCCATCTGTATAAACATGGAAATATCTACACTGCCATCTGTATACACATGGAAATATCCACACAGCCATCTGTATAAACATGGAAATATCTACACCGCTATCTCTATAAACATGGAAATACCTACACCGCAATCTGTATAAACATGGAAATATCTACTCCATTATCTGTCTAAACATGGAAATATCTACACTGCCATCTGTATAAATATGTAAATATATACACAGCCATCTCTATAAACATGGAAATATCTACAACGCTATCTGTATAAACATGGAAATATCTACACAGCCATCTCTATAAACATGGAAATATCTCCACCGCTATCTGTATAAACGTGGAAATAGCCACACCGCTATCTGTATAAACATGGAAATATCTACACCGCCATCTTAAAAACATGGAAATATCTACACAGTGGTCAGTATAAACAAGGAAATATCTACACCTCCATCTGTATAAACATGGAAATATCCACACTGCCATCTGTATACACGTGGAAATATCTACACAGCCATCTGTAAACATGGAAATATCTACACCGCTATCTGTATAAACATGGAAATACCTACACCGCAATCTGTATAAACATGGAAATATCTACACCATTATCTGTCTAAACATGGAAATATCTACACTGCCATCTGTATAAATATGTAAATATCTACACAGCCATCTCTATAAACATGGAAATATCTACACCGCTATCTGTATAAACATGGAAATAGCCACACAGATATCTGTAAAAACATGGAAATATACACACTGCTATCTCTATAAACATGAAAATATCTCCACCGCTATCTGTATAAACATGGAAATATCTCCACCGCTATCTGTATAAACATGGAAATATCTCCAACGCTATCTGTATAAACATGGAAATAGCCACAGAGATATCTGTATAAACATGGAAATATCTACACCGCTATCTCTATAAACATGGAAATATCTCCACCGCTATCTGTATAAACATGGAAATAGCCACACCGCTATCTGTATAAACATGGAAATATCTACACCGCCATCTGTAAAAACATGGAAATATCTACACAGACATCTGTATAAACATGGAAATATCTACACCTCCATCTGTATAAACATGGAAATATCTATACTGCCATCTGTATACACATGGAAATACCTACACCGCAATCTTTATAAACATGGAAATATCTACACCTCCATCTGTATAAACATAGAAATATCTACACTGCCATCTGTATACACATGGAAATATCCACACAGCCATCTGAAAAAACATGGAAATGTCTACACCGCTATCTCTATAAACATGGAAATACCTACAACGCAATCTGTATAAACATGGAAATATCTACACCATTATCTGTCTAAACATGGAAATAACTACACTGCCATCTGTATAAATATGTAAATATCTACACAGCCATCTCTATAAACATGGAAATATCTACACCGCTATCTGTATAAACATGGAAATAGCCACACCGCTATCTGTATAAACATGGAAATATCTACACCGCTATCTCTATAAACATGGAAATATCTCCAACGCTATCTGTATAAACATGGAAATATCTCCACCGCTATCTGTATAAACATGGAAATAGTGACACCGCTATCTGTATGAATATGGAAATATGTACACCGCTATCTCTATAAACATGGAAATGTCTACACCGCTATCTGTATAAACATGGAAACATCTACATGGCTGTCTCTATAAACATGGAAATATCTTCACCGCCATCTGTATAAACATGGAAACAACTACACAGTCATCTGTATAAACCTGGAAATATCTACACCACTATCTGTATAAACATGAAAATATCTACACTGCCATCTGTATAAACATGTAAATATCTACACAGCCATCTCTATAAACATGGAAATATCTCCACCGCTATCTGTATAAACATGGAAATAGCCAAACCGCTATCTGTATAAACATGGAAATATCTACACCGCCATCTGTAAAAACATGGAAATATCTACACAGTCATCTGTATACACATGGAAATATCTACACCTCCATCTGTATAAACATGGAAATATCTACACTGCCATCTGTATACACATGGAAATATCCACACAGCCATCTGTATAAACATGGAAATATCTACACCGCTATCTCTATAAACATGGAAATACCTACACCGCAATCTGTATAAACATGGAAGTACCTACACCATTATCTGTCTAAACATGGAACTATCTACACTGCCATCTGTATAAATATGTAAATATATACACAGCCATCTCTATAAACATGGAAATATCTACACCGCTATCTGTATAAACATGGAAATATCTACACCGCTATCTCTATACACATGGAAATATCTCCACCGCTATCTGTATAAACATGGAAATATCTACACAGTCATCTGTACAAACATGGAAATATCTCCACCGCTATGTGTATAAACATGGAAATAACTACACCGCCATCTGTATAAAAATGCAAATAACTACACAGTCATCTGTATAAATACGGAAATATGTACACCGCTATCTGTATAAACATGGAAATATCTGCACCGCCATCTGCATAAACATGGAAATATCTACACCGATATCTGTATAAACATGGAAATATCTCCACCTCTATCTGTATAAACATGGAAATAGTGACACCGCTATCTGTATAAATATGGAAATACCTACACCGCTATCTCTATAAACATGGAAATATCTCCACCGCTGTCTTTATAAACATGGAAAAATCTCCACCGCTATCTGTATAAACATGGAAATAGTGACACCGCTATCTGTACAAATATGGAAATATCTACACCGCTATCTCTATAAACATGGAAATTTCTACACCGCTATCTGTATAAACATGGAAATATCTACATGGCTGTCTCTATAAACATGGAAATATCTTCACAGCCATCTGTATAAACATGGAAATAACTACACAGTCATCTGTATAAACCTGGAAATATCTACACCACTATCTATATAAACATGAAAATATCTACACTGCCATCTGTATAAACATGTAAATATGTACACAGCCATCTCTATAAACATGGAAATATCTCCACAGCTATCTGTATAAACATGGAAATAGCCACACCGCTATCTATATAAACATGGAAATATCTACACCGCCATCTGTAAAAACATGGAAATATCTACACAGTCATCTGTATAAACATGGAAATATCTACACCTCCATTTGTATAAACATGGAAATATCTACACTGCCATCTGTATACACGTGGAAATATCTACACAGCCATCTGTATAAACATGGAAATATCTACACCGCTATCTGTATAAACATGGAAATACCTACACCGCAAACTGTATAATCATGGAAATATCTACACCATTATCTGTCTAAACATGGAAATATCTACACTGCCATCTGTAAAAATATGTAAATATCTACACAGCCATCTCTATAAACATGGAAATATGTACACCGCTATCTGTATAAACATGCAAATAGCCACACAGATATCTGTATAAACATGGAAATATATACACTGCTATCTCTATAAACATGGAAATATCTCCACCGCTATCTGTATAAAAATGGAAATATCTCCACTGCTATCTGTATAAACATGGAAATATCTCCAACGCTATCTGTATAAACATGGAAATAGCCACACAGCTATCTTTATAAACATGGAAATACCTACACCGCTATCTCTATAAACATGGAAATATCTCCACCCATATCTGTATAAACATGGAAATATCGCCACCGCTATCTGTATAAATATGGAAATAGTGACACCGCTATCTGTATAAATATGGAAATATCTACACCGCTATCTCTATAAACATGGAAATTTCTACACCGCTATCTGTATAAACATGTAAATATCTACATGGCTGTCTCTATAAACATGGAAATACCTTCACAGCCATCTGTATAAACATGGAAATAACTACACAGTCATCTGTATAAACATGGAAACATCTCCAACGCGATATGTATAAACATGGAAATAGCCACACAGCTATCTGTATAAACATGGAAATATCTACACCGCTATCTCTATAAACATGGAAATATCTCCACCGCTATCTGTATAAACATGGAAATCGCCACACCGCTATCTGTATAATCATGGAAATATCTAAACCCCCATCTGTAAAACATGGAAATATCTACACAGACATCTGCCTAAACATGGAAATATCTACACCTCCATCTGTATAAACATGGAAATATCTATACTGCCATCTGTATACACATGTAAATACCTACACCGCCATCTGTATAAACATGGAAATAACTACACAATCATCTGTATAAACCTGGAAATATCTACACCAGTATCTGTATAAACATGAAAATATCTACACTGCCATCTGTATAAACATGTAAATATCTACACAGCCATCTCTATAAACATGGAAATATCTACACCGCTATCTGTATGAACATGGAAATAGCCACACCGCTATCTGTATAAACATGGAAATATCTACACCGCCATCTGTAAAAACATGGAAATATCTACACAGTCATCTGTACAAACATGGAAATATCTACACCTCCATCTGTATAAACATGGAAATATCTACACTGCCATTTGTATACACATGGAAATATCCACACAGCCATCTCTATAAACTTGGAAATATCTACACCGCTATCCACATAAACATGGAAATACCTACACCGCTATCTGTATAAACATGGAAATAGCCACAGCGCTATCTGTATAAACATGGAAATGACTACAACGCTATCTCTATAAACATGGAAATATCTCCACCGCAATCTGTATAAACATGGAAATATCTCCACCGCTATCTGTATAAACATGGAAATAGTGACACCGCTATCTGTATAAACATGGAAGTATCTACACCGCTATCTCTATAAACTTGGAAATGTCTACACCGCTATCTGTATAAACATGGAAATATCTACACAGCCATCTCTATAAACATGGAAATATCTTCACCGCCATCTGTATAAACAGCGAAATAACTACACAGTCATCTGTATAAACCTGGAAATATCTACACCACTATCTGTATAAACATGAAAATATCTACACTGCCATCTGTATAAACATGTAAATATCTACACAGCCATCTCTATAAACATGGAAATATCTACACCGCTATCTGTATGAACATGGAAATAGCCACACCGCTATCTGTATTAACATGGAAATATCTACACCGCCATCTGTAAAACATGGAAATATCTACACAGTCATCTGTATTAACATGGAAATATCTACACCTCCATCTGTATAAACATGGAAATAACTACACTGCCATCTGTATACACATGGAAATATCCAGACAGCCATCTGTATAAACATGGAAATATCTACACCGCTATCTTCATAAACATGGAAATAACTACACCGCAATCAATATAAACATGGAAATATTTACACCATTATCTGTCTACACATGGAAATATCTACACTGCCATCTGTATAAGTATGTAAATATCTACACAGCCATCTCTATAAACTTGGAAATATCTACACCGCTATCTGTATAAACATGGAAATAGCCTCACCGCTATCTGTATAAACATGGAAATATCTACACCGCCATCTCTAAAAACATGGAAATAACTACACAGTCATCTGTATAAACATGGAAATATCTACACCTCCATCTGTATAAACATGGAAATATCTACACTGCCATCTGTATAAATATGTAAATACCTACACAGCCATCTCTATAAACATGGAAATATGTACAACGCTATCTGTATAAACATAGAAATAGCCACACAGCTATCTGTATAAACATGGAAATATCTACACCGCTATCTCTATAAACATGGAAATATCTGCACCGCTATCTGTATAAACATGGATATATCTCCACCGCTATCTGTATAAACATGGAAATATCTACACCGCTATCTGCATAAACATGGAAATAGTGACACCGCTATCTGTATAAATATGGAAATATCTACACCGCTATCTCTATAAACATGGAAATGTCTACACCGCTATCTGTATAAACATGGAAATATCTACATGGCTATCTCTATAAACATGGAAATATCTACACCACCATCTTTATAAACATGGAAATACCTACACAGTCATCGGTATAAACCTGGAAATATCTACATCACTATCTGTAAAAACATGGAAATATCTACACTGCCATCTGTATAAACATGGAAATATCTACACAGCCATCTCTATAAACATGGAAATATCTACACTGCTATCTGTATGAACATGGAAATAGCCACACCGCTATCTGTATAAACACGGAAATATCTACACTGACATGTGTAAAAATATGAAAATATCTACACAGTCATCTGTATAAACATGGAAATATCTCCACCGCTATCTGTATAAACATGGAAATATCTACACCGCCATCTGTATAAACATGGAAATACCTACACATTCATCTGTATAAACCTGGAAATATCTACACCACTGTCTGTACAAACATGGAAATATCTACACTGCCATCTGTATAAACATGGAAATATCTACACAGCCATCTCTATAAACATGGAAATATCTACACTGCTATCTGTATAAACAAGGATATATCTACACCGACATGGGTAAAAATATGAAAATATCTACACAGTCATCTGTATAAACATGGAAATATCTCCACCGCTATCTGTATAAGCATGGAAATATCTACACCGCCATCTGTATAAAAATGGAAATAACTACACAGTCATCTGTATAAATATGGAAATATGTACACCGCTATTTGTATAAACATGGAAATATCTGCACCGCCATCTGCATAAACATGGAAATATATACACCACCATCTGTATAAACATGGAAATATCTCCAACGCTATCTGTATAAACTTGGAAATAGCCACACAGTTATCTGTATACACATGGAAATATCTACATCGCTATTTCTATAAACATGGGAATATCTCCACCGATATCTGTATAAACATGGAAATATCACCACCGCTATCTGTATAAACATGGAAATAGTGACACCGCTATCTGTATACATAAGGAAATATCTACACCGCTATCTCTATAAACATGGAAATGTCTACACCGCTATCTGTGAAAACATGGAAATATCTACATGGCTGTCTCTATAAACATGGAAATATCTTCACCGCCATCTGTATAAACATGGAAATAACTACACAGTCATCTGCATAAACCTGGAAATAGCTACACCACTATCTGTATAAACATGAAAATATCTACACTGCCATCTGTATAAACGTGTAAATATCTACACAGCCATCTCTATAAACATGGAAATATCTACACCGCTATCTGTATAAACATGGAAATAGCCACACCGCTATCTGTATAAACATGGAAATATCTACACCGCCATCTGTAAAAACATGGAATATCTACACAGTCATCTGTATAAACATGGAAATATCTACACCTCCATCTTTATAAACATGGAAATATCTATACTGCCATCTGTATATACATGGAAATATCTACACAGCCATCTGTATAAACATGGAAATATCTACACCATTATCTGTCTAAACATGGAAATATCTACACTGCCGTCTATGTAAATTTGTAAATATGTACACAGACATCTCTATAAACATGGAAATATCTACACCGCTATCTGTATAAACAGGGAAATAGCCACACAGCTATTTGTATAAACATGGAAATATATACACTGCTATCTCTATAAACATGGAAATATCTACACCGCTATCTGTATAAACATGGAAATATCTCCACCGCTATCTGTATAAACATGGAAATATCTCCAACGCTATCTGTATAAACATGGAAATAGTGACACCGCTATCTGTATACATAAGGAAATATCTACACCGCTATCTCTATAAACATGGAAATGTCTACACCGCTATCTGTGAAAACATGGAAATATCTACATGGCTGTCTCTATAAACATGGAAATATCTTCACCGCCATCTGTATAAACATGGAAATAACTACACAGTCATCTGCATAAACCTGGAAATATCTACACCACTATCTGTATAAACATGAAAATATCTACACTGCCATCTGTATAAACATGTAAATATCTACACAGCCATCTCTATAAACATGGAAATATCTACACCGCTATCTGTATAAACATGGAAATAGCCACACCGCTATCTGTATAAACATGGAAATATCTACACCGCCATCTGTAAAAACATGGAAATATCTACACAGTCATCTGTATAAACATGGAAATATCTACACCTCCATCTTTATAAACATGGAAATATCTATACTGCCATCTGTATACACATGGAAATATCTACACAGCCATCTGTATAAACATGGAAATATCTACACCATTATCTGTCTAAACATGGAAATATCTACACTGCCGTCTATGTAAATTTGTAAATATCTACACAGCCATGTCTATAAACATGGAAATATCTACACCGCTATCTGTATAAACAGGGAAATAGCCACACAGCTATTTGTATAAACATGGAAATATATACACTGCTATCTCTATAAACATGGAAATATCTACACCGCTATCTGTATAAACATGGAAATATCTCCACCGCTATCTGTATAAACATGGAAATATATCCAATGCTATCTGCATAAACATGGAAATAGCCACACAAGTATCTGTATAAACATGGAAATATCTACACCGCTATCTCTATAAACATGGAAATACCTACACCGCAATCTGAATAAACATGGAAATATCTACACCATTATCTGTCTAAACATGGAAATATCTACACTGCCATCTGTATAAATATGTAAATATCTACCCAGCCATCTCTATAAACATGGAAATATCGACACCGCTATCTGTATAAACATGGAAATAGCCACTCAGATATCTGTATAAACATGGAAATACATACACTGCTATCTCTATAAACATGGAAATATCTCCACCGCTATCTGTATAAACATGGACATATCTCCACCGCTATCTGTATAAACATGTTAATATCTCCAACGCTATCTGTATAAACATGGAAATAGCCACACAGCTATCTGTATAAACATGGAAATATCTACACCGATATCTCTATAAACATGGAAATATCTCCACCGCTATCTGTATAAACATGGAAATAGCCACACCGCTATCTGTATAAACATGGAAATATCTACACCGCCATCTGTAAAAACATGGAAATATCTACACAGTCATCTGTAAAAACATTGAAATATCTACACCATTATCTGTCTAAACATGGAAATATCTACACTGCCATCTGTATAAATATGTAAATATCTACACAGCCATCTCTATAAACATGAAAATATCTACACCCCTATCTGTATAAACATGGAAATAGCCACAAAGCTATCTGTATATACCTGGAAATATATACACTGCTATATCTATAAACATGGAAATATCTACACTGCCATCTGTATAAATATGTAAATATCTACACAGCCATCTCTATAAACATGAAAATATCTACACCCCTATCTGTATAAACATGGAAATAGCCACACAGCTATCTGTATATACCTGGAAATATATACACTGCTATACCTATAAACATGGAAATATCACCACCGCTATCTGTATAAACATGGAAATATCTCCCACGATATCTGTATAAACATGGAAATATCTCCAGCGCTATCTGTATGAACATGGAAATCGCCACACAGCTATCTGTATAAACATGGAAATATCTACACCGCTATCTCTATAAACATGGAAATACCTCCACCGCTATCTGTATAAACATGGAAATATCTCCACCGCTATCTGTATAAACATGGAAATAGTGACACCACTATCTGTATTAATATGGAAACATCTACACCGCTATCTCTATAAACATGGAAATGTCTACACCACTATCTGTATAAACATGGAAATATCTACATGGCTGTCTCTATAAACATGGAAATATCTTCACCGCCATCTGTATAAACATGGAAATAACTACACAGTCATTTGTATAAACCTGGAAATATCTACACCACTATCTGTATAAACATGAAAATATCTACACTGCCATCTGTATAAACATGGAAATATCTACACCGCTATCTCTAGAAACATGGAAATACCTACACCGCAATCTGTATAAACATGGAAATATCTACAACATTATCTGTCTAAACATGGAATTATCTACACTGCCATCTGTATAAATATGTAAATATCTACACAGCCATCTCTATAAACATGGAAATATCTACACCGCTATCTGTATAAACATGGAAATAGCCACACAGCTATCTGTATAAACATGGAAATATCTACACCGCTATCTGTATAAACATGGAAATATCTCCACCACTATCTGTACAAACATGGAAATATCTCCACCGCTATCAGTATAAACATGGAAATAGTGACACCGCTATCTGTATAAATATGGAAATATCTACACCGCTATCTCTATAAACATGGAAATGTCTACACCGCTATCTGTATAAACATGGAAATATCTACATGGCTGTCTCTATAATCATGGAAATATCTTCACCACCATCTGTGTAAACATGGAAATAACTACACAGTCATCTGTATAAACCTGGAAATATCTACACCACTATCTGTATAAACATGGAAATATCTACACTGCCATCTGTATAAACAAGTAAATATCTACAAAGCCTTCTCTATAAACATGGAAATAACTCCACCGCTATCTGTATAAACACGGAAATATCTCCAACGCTATCTGTATAAACATGGAAATAGTCACACTGCTATCTGTATAAACATGGAAACATCCACACCGCTATCTCTATAAACATGGAAATATCTCCACAGCTATCAGTATTAACATGGAAGTAGCCACACCGCTATCTGTGTAACCATGGAAATATCTACAACGCTATCTCTATAAACATGGAAATAACTCCATCGCTATCTGTATAAACATGGAAGTAGCCACACCGCTATCTGTATAAGCATGAAAATATGTACACTGCCATCTGTAAAAACATGGAAATATGTACACAGTCATGTCTATAAACATGGAAATATCTACACATCCATCTGTATAAACATGGAAATATCTACACTGCCATCTGTATACACATGGAAATATCTATACAGCCATCTGTATAAACATGGAAATATCTACACCGCTATCTCTAGAAACATGGAAATACCTACATCGCAATCTGTATAAACATGGAAGTATCTACACCATTATCTGTCTAAACATGGAAATATCTACACTGCCATCTGTATAAACATGTTAATATCTACACAGCCATCTCTATAAACTTGGAAATATCTACACCGCTATCTGTATAAACATGGAAATAGCCACACAGCTATCTGTATAAACTTGTTAATATATACAGTGCTATCTCTATAAACATGGAAATATCTCCACCGCTATCTGTATAAACATGGAAATATCTCCACCGCTATCTGTATAAACATGGAAATATCTCCAACGCTATCTGTATAAACATGGAAATAGCCACACAGCTATCTGTATAAACATGGAAATATCTACACCGCTATCTCTATAAACATGGAAATATCTCCACCGCTATCTGTATAAACATGGAAATAGCCACACCGCTATCTGTATAAACATGGAAATATCTACACCGCCATCTGTAAAAACATGGAAATATCTACACAGTCATCTGTATAAACATTGAAATATCTACACCATTATCTGTCTAAACATGGAAATATCTACACTGCCATCTGTATAAATATGTAAATATCTACACAGCCATCTCTATAAACATGAAAATATCGACACCGCTATCTGTATAAACATGGAAATAGCCACACAGCTATCTGTATATACCTGGAAATATATACACTGCTATATCTATAAACATGGAAATATCACCACCGCTATCTGTATAAACATGGAAATATCTCCCACGCTATCTGTATAAACATGGAAATATCTCCAGCGCTATCTGTATGAACATGGAAATCGCCACACAGCTATCTGTATAAACATGGAAATATCTACACCGCTATCTCTATAAACATGGAAATACCTCCACCGCTATCTGTATAAACATGGAAATATCTCCACCGCTATCTGTATAAACATGGAAATATCTACACAGTCATCTGTACAAACATGGGAATATCTCCACCGCTATGTGTATAAACATGGAAATAACTACACCGCCATCTGTATAAAAATGCAAATAACTACACAGTCATCTGTATAAATACGGAAATATGTACACCGCTATCTGTATAAACATGGAAGTATCTGCACCGCCATCTGCATAAACATGGAAATATCTACACCGATATCTGTATAAACATGGAAATATCTCCACCTCTATCTGTATAAACATGGAAATAGTGACACCGCTATCTGTATAAATATGGAAATACCTACACCGCTATCTCTATAAACATGGAAATATCTCCACCGCTATCTTTATAAACATGGAAAAATCTCCACCGCTATCTGTATAAACATGGAAATAGTGACACCGCTATCTGTACAAATATGGAAATATCTACACCGCTATCTCTATAAACATGGAAATTTCTACACCGCTATCTGTATAAACATGGAAATATCTACATGGCTGTCTCTATAAACATGGAAATATCTTCACAGCCATCTGTATAAACATGGAAATAACTACACAGTCATCTGTATAAACCTGGAAATATCTACACCGCTATCTGTATAAACATGGAAATACCTACACCGCAAACTGTATAATCATGGAAATATCTACACCATTATCTGTCTAAACATGGAAATATCTACACTGCCATCTGTAAAAATATGTAAATATCTACACAGCCATCTCTATAAACATGGAAATATCTACACCGCTATCTGTATAAACATGCAAATAGCCACACAGATATCTGTATAAACATGGAAATATATACACTGCTATCTCTATAAACATGGAAATATCTCCACCGCTATCTGTATAAAAATGGAAATATCTCCACTGCTATCTGTATAAACATGGAAATATCTACAACGCTATCTGTATAAACATGGAAATAGCCACACAGCTATCTTTATAAACATGGAAATACCCACACCGCTATCTCTATAAACATGGAAATATCTCCACCCCTATCTGTATAAACATGGAAATATCGCCACCGCTATCTGTATAAATATGGAAATAGTGACACCACTATCTGTATAAATGTGGAAATATCTACACCGCTATCTCTATAAACATGGAAATTTCTAAACCGCTATCTGTATAAACATGGAAATATCTACATGGCTGTCTCTATAAACATGGAAATACCTTCACAGCCATCTGTATAAACATGGAAATAACTACACAGTCATCTGTATAAACATGGAAACATCTCCAACGCGATCTGTATAAACATGGAAATAGCCACACAGCTATCTGTATAAACATGGAAATATCTACACCGCTATCTCTATAAACATGGAAATATCTCCACCGCTATCTGTATAAACATGGAAATCGCCACACCGCTATCTGTATAATCATGGAAATATCTAAACCGCCATCTGTAAAACATGGAAATATCTACACAGTCATCTGCCTAAACATGGAAATATCTACACCTCCATCTGTATAAACATGGAAATATCTATACTGCCATCTGTATACACATGTAAATACCTACACCGCCATCTGTATAAACATGGAAATAACTACACAATCATCTGTATAAACCTGGAAATATCTACACCAATATCTGTATAAACATGAAAATATCTACACTGCCATCTGTATAAACATGTAAATATCTACACAGCCATCTCTATAAACATGGAAATATCTACACCGCTATCTGTATAAACATGGAAATAGCCACACCGCTATCTGTATAAACATGGAAATATCTACACCGCTATCTCTATAAACATGGAAATATCTCCAACGCTATCTGTATAAACATGGAAATATCTCCACCACTATCTGTATAAACATGGAAATAGTGACACCGCTATCTGTATGAATATGGAAATATGTACACCGCTATCTCTATAAACATGTAAATGTCTACACCGCTATCTGTATAAACATGGAAACATCTACATGGCTGTCTCTATAAACATGGAAATATCTTCACCGCCATCTGTATAAACATGGAAATAACTACACAGTCATCTGTATAAACCTGGAAATATCTACACCACTATCTGTATAAACATGAAAATATCTACACTGCCATCTGTATAAACATGTAAATATCTACACAGCCATCTCTATAAACATGGAAATATCTCCACCGCTATCTGTATAAACATGGAAATAGCCAAACCGCTATCTGTATAAACATGGAAATATCTACACCGCCATCTGTAAAAACATGGAAATATCTACACAGTCATCTGTATACACATGGAAATATCTACACCTCCATCTGTATAAACATTGAAATATCTACACTGCCATCTGTATACACATGGAAATATCCACACAGCCATCTGTATAAACATGGAAATATCTACACCGCTATCTCTATAAACATGGAAATACCTACACCGCAATCTGTATAAACATGGAAATATCTACACCATTATCTGTCTAAACATGGAAATATCTACACTGCCATCTGTATAAATATGTAAATATATACACAGCCATCTCTATAAACATGGAAATATCTACACCGCTATCTGTATAAACATGGAAATATCTACACCGCTATCTCTATACACATGGAAATATCTCCACCGCTATCTGTATAAACATGGAAATATCTACACAGTCATCTGTACAAACATGGAAATATCTCCACCGCTATGTGTATAAACATGGAAATAACTACACCGCCATCTGTATAAAAATGCAAATAACTACACAGTCATCTGTATAAATACGGAAATATGTACACCGCTATCTGTATAAACATGGAAGTATCTGCACCGCCATCTGCATAAACATGGAAATATCTACACCGATATCTGTATAAACATGGAAATATCTCCACCTCTATCTGTATAAACATGAAAATAGTGACACCGCTATCTGTATAATTATGGAAATACCTACACCGCTATCTCTATAAACATGGAAATATCTCCACCGCTATCTTTATAAACATGGAAAAATCTCCACCGCTATCTGTATAAACATGGAAATAGTGACACCGCTATCTGTACAAATATGGAAATATCTACACCGCTATCTCTATAAACATGGAAATTTCTACACCGCTATCTGTATAAACATGGAAATATCTACATGGCTTTCTCTATAAACATGGAAATATCTTCACAGCCATCTGTATAAACATGGAAATAACTACACAGTCATCTGTATAAACCTGGAAATATCTACACCGCTATCTGTATAAACATGGAAATACCTACACCGCAAACTGTATAATCATGGAAATATCTACACCATTATCTGTCTAAACATGGAAATATCTACACTGCCATCTGTAAAAATATGTAAATATCTACACAGCCATCTCTATAAACATGGAAATATCTACACCGCTATCTGTATAAACATGCAAATAGCCACACAGATATCTGTATAAACATGGAAATATATACACTGCTATCTCTATAAACATGGAAATATCTCCACCGCTATCTGTATAAAAATGGAAATATCTCCACTGCTATCTGTATAAACATGGAAATATCTACAACGCTATCTGTATAAACATGGAAATAGCCACACAGCTATCTTTATAAACATGGAAATACCTACACCGCTATCTCTATAAACATGGAAATATCTCCACCCCTATCTGTATAAACATGGAAATATCGCCACCGCTATCTGTATAAATATGGAAATAGTGACACCACTATCTGTATAAATATGGAAATATCTACACCGCTATCTCTATAAACATGGAAATTTCTAAACCGCTATCTGTATAAACATGGAAATATCTACATGGCTGTCTCTATAAACGTGGAAATACCTTCACAGCCATCTGTATAAACATGGAAATAACTACACAGTCATCTGTATAAACATGGAAACATCTCCAACGCGATCTGTATAAACATGGAAATAGCCACACAGCTATCTGTATAAACATGGAAATATCTACACCGCTATCTCTATAAACATGGAAATATCTCCACCGCTATCTGTATAAACATGGAAATCGCCACACCGCTATCTGTATAATCATGGAAATATCTAAACCGCCATCTGTAAAACATGGAAATATCTACACAGTCATCTGCCTAAACATGGAAATATCTACACCTCCATCTGTATAAACATGGAAATATCTATACTGCCATCTGTATACACATGTAAATACCTACACCGCCATCTGTATAAACATGGAAATAACTACACAATCATCTGTATAAACCTGGAAATATCTACACCAGTATCTGTATAAACATGAAAATATCTACACTGCCATCAGTATAAACATGTAAATATCTACACAGCCATCTCTATAAACATGGAAATATCTACACCGCTATCTGTATGAACATGGAAATAGCCACACCGCTATCTGTATAAACATGGAAATATCTACACCGCCATCTGTAAAAACATTGAAATATCTACACAGTCATCTGTATACACATGGAAATATCTGCACCTCCATCTGTATAAACATGGAAATATCTACACTGCCATCTGTATACACATGGAAATATCCACACAGCCATCTGTATAAACATGGAAATATCTACACCGCTATCTCTATAAACATGGAAATACCTACACCGCAATCTGTATAAACATGGAAATATCTACTCCATTATCTGTCTAAACATGGAAATATCTACACTGCCATCTGTATAAATATGTAAATATATACACAGCCATCTCTATAAACATGGAAATATCTACAACGCTATCTGTATAAACATGGAAATATCTACACAGCCATCTCTATAAACATGGAAATATCTCCACCGCTATCTGTATAAACGTGGAAATAGCCACACCGCTATCTGTATAAACATGGAAATATCTACACCGCCATCTTAAAAACATGGAAATATCTACACAGTGGTCTGTATAAACAAGGAAATATCTACACCTCCATCTGTATAAACATGGAAATATCCACACTGCCATCTGTATACACGTGGAAATATCTACACAGCCATCTGTAAACATGGAAATATCTACACCGCTATCTGTATAAACATGGAAATACCTACACCGCAATCTGTATAAACATGGAAATATCTACACCATTATCTGTCTAAACATGGAAATATCTACACTGCCATCTGTATAAATATGTAAATATCTACACAGCCATGTCTATAAACATGGAAATATCTACACCGCTATCTGTATAAACATGGAAATAGCCACACAGATATCTGTAAAAACATGGAAATATACACACTGCTATCTCTATAAACATGAAAATATCTCCACCGCTATCTGTATAAACATGGAAATATCTCCACCGCTATCTGTATAAACATGGAAATATCTCCAACGCTATCTGTATAAACATGGAAATAGCCACACAGATATCTGTATAAACATGGAAATATCTACACCGCTATCTCTATAAACATGGAAATATCTCCACCGCTATCTGTATAAACATGGAAATAGCCACACCGCTATCAGTATAAACATGGAAATATCTACACCGCCATCTGTAAAAACATGGAAATATCTACACAGACATCTGTATAAACATGGAAATATCTACACCTCCATCTGTATAAACATGGAAATATCTATACTGCCATCTGTATACACATGGAAATACCTACACCGCAATCTGTATAAACATGGAAATATCTACACCTCCATCTGTATAAACATAGAAATATCTACACTGCCATCTGTATACACATGGAAATATCCACACAGCCATCTGAAAAAACATGGAAATGTCTACACCGCTATCTCCATAAACATGGAAATACCTACAACGCAATCTGTATAAACATGGAAATATCTACACCATTATCTGTCTAAACATGGAAATAACTACACTGCCATCTGTATAAATATGTAAATATCTACACAGCCATCTCTATAAACATGGAAATATCTACACCGCTATCTGTATAAACATGGAAATAGCCACACCGCTATCTGTATAAACATGGAAATATCTACACCGCTATCTCTATAAACATGGAAATATCTCCAACGCTATCTGTATAAACATGGAAATATCTCCACCGCTATCTGTATAAACATGGAAATAGTGACACCGCTATCTGTATGAATATGGAAATATGTACACCGCTATCTCTATAAACATGGAAATGTCTACACCGCTATCTGTATAAACATGGAAACATCTACATGGCTGTCTCTATAAACATGGAAATATCTTCACCGCCATCTGTATAAACATGGAAACAACTACACAGTCATCTGTATAAACCTGGAAATATCTACACCACTATCTGTATAAACATGAAAATATCTACACTGCCATCTGTATAAACATGTAAATATCTACACAGCCATCTCTATAAACATGGAAATATCTCCACCGCTATCTGTATAAACATGGAAATAGCCAAACCGCTATCTGTATAAACATGGAAATATCTACACCGCCATCTGTAAAAACATGGAAATATCTACACAGTCATCTGTATACACATGGAAATATCTACACCTCCATCTGTATAAACATGGAAATATCTACACTGCAATCTGTATACACATGGAAATATCCACACAGCCATCTGTATAAACATGGAAATATCTACACCGCTATCTCTATAAACATGGAAATACCTACACCGCAATCTGTATAAACATGGAAGTACCTACACCATTATCTGTCTAAACATGGAACTATCTACACTGCCATCTGTATAAATATGTAAATATATACACAGCCATCTCTATAAACATGGAAATATCTACACCGCTATCTGTATAAACATGGAAATATCTACACCGCTATCTCTATACACATGGAAATATCTCCACCGCTATCTGTATAAACATGGAAATATCTACACAGTCATATGTACAAACATGGAAATATCTCCACCGCTATGTGTATAAACATGGAAATAACTACACCGCCATCTGTATAAAAATGCAAATAACTACACAGTCATCTGTATAAATACGGAAATATGTACACCGCTATCTGTATAAACATGGAAATATCTGCACCGCCATCTGCATAAACATGGAAATATCTACACCGATATCTGTATAAACATGGAAATATCTCCACCTCTATCTGTATATACATGGAAATAGTGACACCGCTATCTGTATAAATATGGAAATACCTACACCGCTATCTCTATAAACATGGAAATATCTCCACCGCTGTCTTTATAAACATGGAAAAATCTCCACCGCTATCTGTATAAACATGGAAATAGTGACACCGCTATCTGTACAAATATGGAAATATCTACACCGCTATCTCTATAAACATGGAAATTTCTACACCGCTATCTGTATAAACATGGAAATATCTACATGGCTGTCTCTATAAACATGGAAATATCTTCACAGCCATCTGTATAAACATGGAAATAACTACACAGTCATCTGTATAAACCTGGAAATATCTACACCACTATCTATATAAACATGAAAATATCTACACTGCCATCTGTATAAACATGTAAATATGTACACAGCCATCTCTATAAACATGGAAATATCTCCACAGCTATCTGTATAAACATGGAAATAGCCACACCGCTATCTATATAAACATGGAAATATCTACACCGCCATCTGTAAAAACATGGAAATATCTACACAGTCATCTGTATAAACATGGAAATATCTACACCTCCATTTGTATAAACATGGAAATATCTACACTGCCATCTGTATACACGTGGAAATATCTACACAGCCATCTGTATAAACATGGAAATATCTACACCGCTATCTGTATAAACATGGAAATACCTACACCGCAAACTGTATAATCATGGAAATATCTACACCATTATCTGTCTAAACATGGAAATATCTACACTGCCATCTGTAAAAATATGTAAATATCTACACAGCCATCTCTATAAACATGGAAATATCTACACCGCTATCTGTATAAACATGCAAATAGCCACACAGATATCTGTATAAACATGGAAATATATACACTGCTATCTCTATAAACATGGAAATATCTCCACCGCTATCTGTATAAAAATGGAAATATCTCCACTGCTATCTGTATAAACATGGAAATACCTCCAACGCTATCTGTATAAACATGGAAATAGCCACACAGCTATCTTTATAAACATGGAAATACCTACACCGCTATCTCTATAAACATGGAAATATCTCCACCCCTATCTGTATAAACATGGAAATATCGCCACCGCTATCTGTATAAATATGGAAATAGTGACACCGCTATCTGTATAAATATGGAAATATCTACACCGCTATCTCTATAAACATGGAAATTTCTACACCGCTATCTGTATAAACATGTAAATATCTACATGGCTGTCTCTATAAACATGGAAATACCTTCACCGCCATCTGTATAAACATGGAAATAACTACACAGTCATCTGTATAAACATGGAAACATCTCCAACGCGATATGTATAAACATGGAAATAGCCACACAGCTATCTGTATAAACATGGAAATATCTACACCGCTATCTCTATAAACATGGAAATATCTCCACCGCTATCTGTATAAACATGGAAATCGCCACACCGCTATCTGTATAATCATGGAAATATCTAAACCCCCATCTGTAAAACATGGAAATATCTACACAGTCATCTGCCTAAACATGGAAATATCTACACCTCCATCTGTATAAACATGGAAATATCTACACTGCCATCTGTATACACATGGAAATACCTACACCGCAATCTGTATAAACATGGAAATATCTACACCTCCATCTGTATAAACATAGAAATATCTACACTGCCATCTGTATACACATGGAAATATCCACACAGCCATCTGAAAAAACATGGAAATGTCTACACCGCTATCTCTATAAACATGGAAATACCTACAACGCAATCTGTATAAACATGGAAATATCTACACCATTATCTGTCTAAACATGGAAATAACTACACTGCCATCTGTATAAATATGTAAATATCTACACAGCCATCTCTATAAACATGGAAATATCTACACCGCTATCTGTATAAACATGGAAATAGCCACACCGCTATCTGTATAAACATGGAAATATCTACACCGCTATCTCTATAAACATGGAAATATCTCCAACGCTATCTGTATAAACATGGAAATATCTCCACCGCTATCTGTATAAACATGGAAATAGTGACACCGGTATCTGTATGAATATGGAAATATGTACACCGCTATCTCTATAAACATGGAAATGTCTACACCGCTATCTGTATAAACATGGAAACATCTACATGGCTGTCTCTATAAACATGGAAATATCTTCACCGCCATCTGTATAAACATGGAAATAACTACACAGTCATCTGTATAAACCTGGAAATATCTACACAACTATCTGTATAAACATGAAAATATCTACACTGCCATCTGTATAAACATGTAAATATCTACACAGCCATCTCTATAAACATGGAAATATCTCCACCGCTATCTGTATAAACATGGAAATAGCCAAACCGCTATCTGTATAAACATGGAAATATCTACACCGCCATCTTTAAAAACATGGAAATATCTACACAGTCATCTGTATACACATGGAAATATCTACACCTCCATCTGTATAAACATGGAAATATCTACACTGCCATCTGTATACACATGGAAATATCCACACAGCCATCTGTATAAACATGGAAATATCTACACCGCTATCTCTATAAACATGGAAATACCTACACCGCAATCTGTATAAACATGGAAATATCTACACCATTATCTGTCTAAACATGGAAATATCTACACTGCCATCTGTATAAATATGTAAATATATACACAGCCATCTCTATAAACTTGGAAATATCTACACCGCTATCTGTATAAACATGGAAATATCTACACCGCTATCTCTATACACATGGAAATATCTCCACCGCTATCTGTATAAACATGGAAATATCTACACAGTCATCTGTACAAACATGGGAATATCTCCACCGCTATGTGTATAAACATGGAAATAACTACACCGCCATCTGTATAAAAATGCAAATAACTACACAGTCATCTGTATAAATACGGAAATATGTACACCGCTATCTGTATAAACATGGAAGTATCTGCACCGCCATCTGCATAAACATGGAAATATCTACACCGATATCTGTATAAACATGGAAATATCTCCACCTCTATCTGTATAAACATGGAAATAGTGACACCGCTATCTGTATAAATATGGAAATACCTACACCGCTATCTCTATAAACATGGAAATATCTCCACCGCTATCTTTATAAACATGGAAAAATCTCCACCGCTATCTGTATAAACATGGAAATAGTGACACCGCTATCTGTACAAATATGGAAATATCTACACCGCTATCTCTATAAACATGGAAATTTCTACACCGCTATCTGTATAAACATGGAAATATCTACATGGCTGTCTCTATAAACATGGAAATATCTTCACAGCCATCTGTATAAACATGGAAATAACTACACAGTCATCTGTATAAACCTGGAAATATCTACACCGCTATCTGTATAAACATGGAAATACCTACACCGCAAACTGTATAATCATGGAAATATCTACACCATTATCTGTGTAAACATGGAAATATCTACACTGCCATCTGTAAAAATATGTAAATATCTACACAGCCATCTCTATAAACATGGAAATATCTACACCGCTATCTGTATAAACATGCAAATAGCCACACAGATATCTGTATAAACATGGAAATATATACACTGCTATCTCTATAAACATGGAAATATCTCCACCGCTATCTGTATAAAAATGGAAATATCTCCACTGCTATCTGTATAAACATGGAAATATCTACAACGCTATCTGTATAAACATGGAAATAGCCACACAGCTATCTTTATAAACATGGAAATACCCACACCGCTATCTCTATAAACATGGAAATATCTCCACCCCTATCTGTATAAACATGGAAATATCGCCACCGCTATCTGTATAAATATGGAAATAGTGACACCACTATCTGTATAAATATGGAAATATCTACACCGCTATCTCTATAAACATGGAAATTTCTAAACCGCTATCTGTATAAACATGGAAATATCTACATGGCTGTCTCTATAAACATGGAAATACCTTCACAGCCATCTGTATAAACATGGAAATAACTACACAGTCATCTGTATAAACATGGAAACATCTCCAACGCGATCTGTATAAACATGGAAATAGCCACACAGCTATCTGTATAAACATGGAAATATCTACACCGCTATCTCTATAAACATGGAAATATCTCCACCGCTATCTGTATAAACATGGAAATCGCCACACCGCTATCTGTATAATCATGGAAATATCTAAACCGCCATCTGTAAAACATGGAAATATCTACACAGTCATCTGCCTAAACATGGAAATATCTACACCTCCATCTGTATAAACATGGAAATATCTATACTGCCATCTGTATACACATGTAAATACCTACACCGCCATCTGTATAAACATGGAAATAACTACACAATCATCTGTATAAACCTGGAAATATCTACACCAATATCTGTATAAACATGAAAATATCTACACTGCCATCTGTATAAACATGTAAATATCTACACAGCCATCTCTATAAACATGGAAATATCTACACCGCTATCTGTATAAACATGGAAATAGCCACACCGCTATCTGTATAAACATGGAAATATCTACACCGCTATCTCTATAAACATGGAAATATCTCCAACGCTATCTGTATAAACATGGAAATATCTCCACCACTATCTGTATAAACATGGAAATAGTGACACCGCTATCTGTATGAATATGGAAATATGTACACCGCTATCTCTATAAACATGTAAATGTCTACACCGCTATCTGTATAAACATGGAAACATCTACATGGCTGTCTCTATAAACATGGAAATATCTTCACCGCCATCTGTATAAACATGGAAATAACTACACAGTCATCTGTATAAACCTGGAAATATCTACACCACTATCTGTATAAACATGAAAATATCTACACTGCCATCTGTATAAACATGTAAATATCTACACAGCCATCTCTATAAACATGGAAATATCTCCACCGCTATCTGTATAAACATGGAAATAGCCAAACCGCTATCTGTATAAACATGGAAATATCTACACCGCCATCTGTAAAAACATGGAAATATCTACACAGTCATCTGTATACACATGGAAATATCTACACCTCCATCTGTATAAACATTGAAATATCTACACTGCCATCTGTATACACATGGAAATATCCACACAGCCATCTGTATAAACATGGAAATATCTACACCGCTATCTCTATAAACATGGAAATACCTACACCGCAATCTGTATAAACATGGAAATATCTACACCATTATCTGTCTAAACATGGAAATATCTACACTGCCATCTGTATAAATATGTAAATATATACACAGCCATCTCTATAAACATGGAAATATCTACACCGCTATCTGTATAAACATGGAAATATCTACACCGCTATCTCTATACACATGGAAATATCTCCACCGCTATCTGTATAAACATGGAAATATCTACACAGTCATCTGTACAAACATGGAAATATCTCCACCGCTATGTGTATAAACATGGAAATAACTACACCGCCATCTGTATAAAAATGCAAATAACTACACAGTCATCTGTATAAATACGGAAATATGTACACCGCTATCTGTATAAACATGGAAGTATCTGCACCGCCATCTGCATAAACATGGAAATATCTACACCGATATCTGTATAAACATGGAAATATCTCCACCTCTATCTGTATAAACATGAAAATAGTGACACCGCTATCTGTATAATTATGGAAATACCTACACCGCTATCTCTATAAACATGGAAATATCTCCACCGCTATCTTTATAAACATGGAAAAATCTCCACCGCTATCTGTATAAACATGGAAATAGTGACACCGCTATCTGTACAAATATTTAAATATCTACACCGCTATCTCTATAAACATGGAAATTTCTACACCGCTATCTGTATAAACATGGAAATATCTACATGGCTTTCTCTATAAACATGGAAATATCTTCACAGCCATCTGTATAAACATGGAAATAACTACACAGTCATCTGTATAAACCTGGAAATATCTACACCGCTATCTGTATAAACATGGAAATACCTACACCGCAAACTGTATAATCATGGAAATATCTACACCATTATCTGTCTAAACATGGAAATATCTACACTGCCATCTGTAAAAATATGTAAATATCTACACAGCCATCTCTATAAACATGGAAATATCTACACCGCTATCTGTATAAACATGCAAATAGCCACACAGATATCTGTATAAACATGGAAATATATACACTGCTATCTCTATAAACATGGAAATATCTCCACCGCTATCTGTATAAAAATGGAAATATCTCCACTGCTATCTGTATAAACATGGAAATATCTACAACGCTATCTGTATAAACATGGAAATAGCCACACAGCTATCTTTATAAACATGGAAATACCTACACCGCTATCTCTATAAACATGGAAATATCTCCACCCCTATCTGTATAAACATGGAAATATCGCCACCGCTATCTGTATAAATATGGAAATAGTGACACCACTATCTGTATAAATATGGAAATATCTACACCGCTATCTCTATAAACATGGAAATTTCTAAACCGCTATCTGTATAAACATGGAAATATCTACATGGCTGTCTCTATAAACGTGGAAATACCTTCACAGCCATCTGTATAAACATGGAAATAACTACACAGTCATCTGTATAAACATGGAAACATCTCCAACGCGATCTGTATAAACATGGAAATAGCCACACAGCTATCTGTATAAACATGGAAATATCTACACCGCTATCTCTATAAACATGGAAATATCTCCACCGCTATCTGTATAAACATGGAAATCGCCACACCGCTATCTGTATAATCATGGAAATATCTAAACCGCCATCTGTAAAACATGGAAATATCTACACAGTCATCTGCCTAAACATGGAAATATCTACACCTCCATCTGTATAAACATGGAAATATCTATACTGCCATCTGTATACACATGTAAATACCTACACCGCCATCTGTATAAACATGGAAATAACTACACAATCATCTGTATAAACCTGGAAATATCTACACCATTATCTGTATAAACATGAAAATATCTACACTGCCATCAGTATAAACATGTAAATATCTACACAGCCATCTCTATAAACATGGAAATATCTACACCGCTATCTGTATGAACATGGAAATAGCCACACCGCTATCTGTATAAACATGGAAATATCTACACCGCCATCTGTAAAAACATTGAAATATCTACACAGTCATCTGTATACACATGGAAATATCTGCACCTCCATCTGTATAAACATGGAAATATCTACACTGCCATCTGTATACACATGGAAATATCCACACAGCCATCTGTATAAACATGGAAATATCTACACCGCTATCTCTATAAACATGGAAATACCTACACCGCAATCTGTATAAACATGGAAATATCTACTCCATTATCTGTCTAAACATGGAAATATCTACACTGCCATCTGTATAAATATGTAAATATATACACAGCCATCTCTATAAACATGGAAATATCTACAACGCTATCTGTATAAACATGGAAATATCTACACAGCCATCTCTATAAACATGGAAATATCTCCACCGCTATCTGTATAAACGTGGAAATAGCCACACCGCTATCTGTATAAACATGGAAATATCTACACCGCCATCTTAAAAACATGGAAATATCTACACAGTGGTCTGTATAAACAAGGAAATATCTACACCTCCATCTGTATAAACATGGAAATATCCACGCTGCCATCTGTATACACGTGGAAATATCTACACAGCCATCTGTAAACATGGAAATATCTCCACCGCTATGTGTATAAACATGGAAATAACTACACCGCCATCTGTATAAAAATGCAAATAACTACACAGTCATCTGTATAAATACGGAAATATGTACACCGCTATCTGTATAAACATGGAAGTATCTGCACCGCCATCTGCATAAACATGGAAATATCTACACCGATATCTGTATAAACATGGAAATATCTCCACCTCTATCTGTATAAACATGGAAATAGTGACACCGCTATCTGTATAAATATGGAAATACCTACACCGCTATCTCTATAAACATGGAAATATCTCCACCGCTATCTTTATAAACATGGAAAAATCTCCACCGCTATCTGTATAAACATGGAAATAGTGACACCGCTATCTGTACAAATATGGAAATATCTACACCGCTATCTCTATAAACATGGAAATTTCTACACCGCTATCTGTATAAACATGGAAATATCTACATGGCTGTCTCTATAAACATGGAAATATCTTCACAGCCATCTGTATAAACATGGAAATAACTACACAGTCATCTGTATAAACCTGGAAATATCTACACCGCTATCTGTATAAACATGGAAATACCTACACCGCAAACTGTATAATCATGGAAATATCTACACCATTATCTGTCTAAACATGGAAATATCTACACTGCCATCTGTAAAAATATGTAAATATCTACACAGCCATCTCTATAAACATGGAAATATCTACACCGCTATCTGTATAAACATGCAAATAGCCACACAGATATCTGTATAAACATGGAAATATATACACTGCTATCTCTATAAACATGGAAATATCTCCACCGCTATCTGTATAAAAATGGAAATATCTCCACTGCTATCTGTATAAACATGGAAATATCTACAACGCTATCTGTATAAACATGGAAATAGCCACACAGCTATCTTTATAAACATGGAAATACCCACACCGCTATCTCTATAAACATGGAAATATCTCCACCCCTATCTGTATAAACATGGAAATATCGCCACCGCTATCTGTATAAATATGGAAATAGTGACACCACTATCTGTATAAATATGGAAATATCTACACCGCTATCTCTATAAACATGGAAATTTCTAAACCGCTATCTGTATAAACATGGAAATATCTACATGGCTGTCTCTATAAACATGGAAATACCTTCACAGCCATCTGTATAAACATGGAAATAACTACACAGTCATCTGTATAAACATGGAAACATCTCCAACGCGATCTGTATAAACATGGAAATAGCCACACAGCTATCTGTATAAACATGGAAATATCTACACCGCTATCTCTATAAACATGGAAATATCTCCACCGCTATCTGTATAAACATGGAAATCGCCACACCGCTATCTGTATAATCATGGAAATATCTAAACCGCCATCTGTAAAACATGGAAATATCTACACAGTCATCTGCCTAAACATGGAAATATCTACACCTCCATCTGTATAAACATGGAAATATCTATACTGCCATCTGTATACACATGTAAATACCTACACCGCCATCTGTATAAACATGGAAATAACTACACAATCATCTGTATAAACCTGGAAATATCTACACCAATATCTGTATAAACATGAAAATATCTACACTGCCATCTGTATAAACATGTAAATATCTACACAGCCATCTCTATAAACATGGAAATATCTACACCGCTATCTGTATAAACATGGAAATAGCCACACCGCTATCTGTATAAACATGGAAATATCTACACCGCTATCTCTATAAACATGGAAATATCTCCAACGCTATCTGTATAAACATGGAAATATCTCCACCACTATCTGTATAAACATGGAAATAGTGACACCGCTATCTGTATGAATATGGAAATATGTACACCGCTATCTCTATAAACATGGAAATGTCTACACCGCTATCTGTATAAACATGGAAACATCTACATGGCTGTCTCTATAAACATGGAAATATCTTCACCGCCATCTGTATAAACATGGAAATAACTACACAGTCATCTGTATAAACCTGGAAATATCTACACCACTATCTGTATAAACATGAAAATATCTACACTGCCATCTGTATAAACATGTAAATATCTACACAGCCATCTCTATAAACATGGAAATATCTCCACCGCTATCTGTATAAACATGGAAATAGCCAAACCGCTATCTGTATAAACATGGAAATATCTACACCGCCATCTGTAAAAACATGGAAATATCTACACAGTCATCTGTATACACATGGAAATATCTACACCTCCATCTGTATAAACATTGAAATATCTACACTGCCATCTGTATACACATGGAAATATCCACACAGCCATCTGTATAAACATGGAAATATCTACACCGCTATCTCTATAAACATGGAAATACCTACACCGCAATCTGTATAAACATGGAAATATCTACACCATTATCTGTCTAAACATGGAAATATCTACACTGCCATCTGTATAAATATGTAAATATATACACAGCCATCTCTATAAACATGGAAATATCTACACCGCTATCTGTATAAACATGGAAATATCTACACCGCTATCTCTATACACATGGAAATATCTCCACCGCTATCTGTATAAACATGGAAATATCTACACAGTCATCTGTACAAACATGGAAATATCTCCACCGCTATGTGTATAAACATGGAAATAACTACACCGCCATCTGTATAAAAATGCAAATAACTACACAGTCATCTGTATAAATACGGAAATATGTACACCGCTATCTGTATAAACATGGAAGTATCTGCACCGCCATCTGCATAAACATGGAAATATCTACACCGATATCTGTATAAACATGGAAATATCTCCACCTCTATCTGTATAAACATGAAAATAGTGACACCGCTATCTGTATAATTATGGAAATACCTACACCGCTATCTCTATAAACATGGAAATATCTCCACCGCTATCTTTATAAACATGGAAAAATCTCCACCGCTATCTGTATAAACATGGAAATAGTGACACCGCTATCTGTACAAATATTTAAATATCTACACCGCTATCTCTATAAAGATGGAAATTTCTACACCGCTATCTGTATAAACATGGAAATATCTACATGGCTTTCTCTATAAACATGGAAATATCTTCACAGCCATCTGTATAAACATGGAAATAACTACACAGTCATCTGTATAAACCTGGAAATATCTACACCGCTATCTGTATAAACATGGAAATACCTACACCGCAAACTGTATAATCATGGAAATATCTACACCATTATCTGTCTAAACATGGAAATATCTACACTGCCATCTGTAAAAATATGTAAATATCTACACAGCCATCTCTATAAACATGGAAATATCTACACCGCTATCTGTATAAACATGCAAATAGCCACACAGATATCTGTATAAACATGGAAATATATACACTGCTATCTCTATAAACATGGAAATATCTCCACCGCTATCTGTATAAAAATGGAAATATCTCCACTGCTATCTGTATAAACATGGAAATATCTACAACGCTATCTGTATAAACATGGAAATAGCCACACAGCTATCTTTATAAACATGGAAATACCTACACCGCTATCTCTATAAACATGGAAATATCTCCACCCCTATCTGTATAAACATGGAAATATCGCCACCGCTATCTGTATAAATATGGAAATAGTGACACCACTATCTGTATAAATATGGAAATATCTACACCGCTATCTCTATAAACATGGAAATTTCTAAACCGCTATCTGTATAAACATGGAAATATCTACATGGCTGTCTCTATAAACGTGGAAATACCTTCACAGCCATCTGTATAAACATGGAAATAACTACACAGTCATCTGTATAAACATGGAAACATCTCCAACGCGATCTGTATAAACATGGAAATAGCCACACAGCTATCTGTATAAACATGGAAATATCTACACCGCTATCTCTATAAACATGGAAATATCTCCACCGCTATCTGTATAAACATGGAAATCGCCACACCGCTATCTGTATAATCATGGAAATATCTAAACCGCCATCTGTAAAACATGGAAATATCTACACAGTCATCTGCCTAAACATGGAAATATCTACACCTCCATCTGTATAAACATGGAAATATCTATACTGCCATCTGTATACACATGTAAATACCTACACCGCCATCTGTATAAACATGGAAATAACTACACAATCATCTGTATAAACCTGGAAATATCTACACCAGTATCTGTATAAACATGAAAATATCTACACTGCCATCAGTATAAACATGTAAATATCTACACAGCCATCTCTATAAACATGGAAATATCTACACCGCTATCTGTATGAACATGGAAATAGCCACACCGCTATCTGTATAAACATGGAAATATCTACACCGCCATCTGTAAAAACATTGAAATATCTACACAGTCATCTGTATACACATGGAAATATCTGCACCTCCATCTGTATAAACATGGAAATATCTACACTGCCATCTGTATACACATGGAAATATCCACACAGCCATCTGTATAAACATGGAAATATCTACACCGCTATCTCTATAAACATGGAAATACCTACACCGCAATCTGTATAAACATGGAAATATCTACTCCATTATCTGTCTAAACATGGAAATATCTACACTGCCATCTGTATAAATATGTAAATATATACACAGCCATCTCTATAAACATGGAAATATCTACAACGCTATCTGTATAAACATGGAAATATCTACACAGCCATCTCTATAAACATGGAAATATCTCCACCGCTATCTGTATAAACGTGGAAATAGCCACACCGCTATCTGTATAAACATGGAAATATCTACACCGCCATCTTAAAAACATGGAAATATCTACACAGTGGTCTGTATAAACAAGGAAATATCTACACCTCCATCTGTATAAACATGGAAATATCCACGCTGCCATCTGTATACACGTGGAAATATCTACACAGCCATCTGTAAACATGGAAATATCTACACCGCTATCTGTATAAACATGGAAATACCTACACCGCAATCTGTATAAACATGGAAATATCTACACCATTATCTGTCTAAACATGGAAATATCTACACTGCCATCTGTATAAATATGTAAATATCTACACAGCCATCTCTATAAACATGGAAATATCTACACCGCTATCCGTATAAACATGGAAATAGCCACACAGATATCTGTAAAAACATGGAAATATACACACTGCTATCTCTATAAACATGAAAATATCTCCACCGCTATCTGTATAAACATGGAAATATCTCCACCGCTATCTGTATAAACATGGAAATATCTCCAACGCTATCTGTATAAACATGGAAATAGCCACACAGATATCTGTATAAACATGGAAATATCTACACCGCTATCTCTATAAACATGGAAATATCTCCACCGCTATCTGTATAAACATGGAAATAGCCACACCGCTATCTGTATAAACATGGAAATATCTACACCGCCATCTGTAAAAACATGGAAATATCTACACAGACATCTGTATAAACATGGAAATATATACACCTCCATCTGTATAAACATGGAAATATCTATACTGCCATCTGTATACACATGGAAATACCTACACCGCAATCTGTATAAACATGGAAATATCTACACCTCCATCTGTATAAACATAGAAATATCTACACTGCCATCTGTATACACATGGAAATATCCACACAGCCATCTGAAAAAACATGGAAATGTCTACACCGCTATCTCTATAAACATGGAAATACCTACAACGCAATCTGTATAAACATGGAAATATCTACACCATTATCTGTCTAAACATGGAAATAACTACACTGCCATCTGTATAAATATGTAAATATCTACACAGCCATCTCTATAAACATGGAAATATCTACACCGCTATCTGTATAAACATGGAAATAGCCACACCGCTATCTGTATAAACATGGAAATATCTACACCGCTATCTCTATAAACATGGAAATATCTCCAACGCTATCTGTATAAACATGGAAATATCTCCACCGCTATCTGTATAAACATGGAAATAGTGACACCGCTATCTGTATGAATATGGAAATATGTACACTGCTATCTCTATAAACATGGAAATGTCTACACCGCTATCTGTATAAACATGGAAACATCTACATGGCTGTCTCTATAAACATGGAAATATCTTCACCGCCATCTGTATAAACATGGAAACAACTACACAGTCATCTGTATAAACCTGGAAATATCTACACCACTATCTGTATAAACATGAAAATATCTACACTGCCATCTGTATAAACATGTAAATATCTACACAGCCATCTCTATAAACATGGAAATATCTCCACCGCTATCTGTATAAACATGGAAATAGCCAAACCGCTATCTGTATAAACATGGAAATATCTACACCGCCATCTGTAAAAACATGGAAATATCTACACAGTCATCTGTATACACATGGAAATATCTACACCTCCATCTGTATAAACATGGAAATATCTACACTGCCATCTGTATACACATGGAAATATCCACACAGCCATCTGTATAAACATGGAAATATCTACACCGCTATCTCTATAAACATGGAAATACCTACACCGCAATCTGTATAAACATGGAAGTACCTACACCATTATCTGTCTAAACATGGAACTATCTACACTGCCATCTGTATAAATATGTAAATATATACACAGCCATCTCTATAAACATGGAAATATCTACACCGCTATCTGTATAAACATGGAAATATCTACACCGCTATCTCTATACACATGGAAATATCTCCACCGCTATCTGTATAAACATGGAAATATCTACACAGTCATCTGTACAAACATGGAAATATCTCCACCGCTATGTGTATAAACATGGAAATAACTACACCGCCATCTGTATAAAAATGCAAATAACTACACAGTCATCTGTATAAATACGGAAATATGTACACCGCTATCTGTATAAACATGGAAATATCTGCACCGCCATCTGCATAAACATGGAAATATCTACACCGATATCTGTATAAACATGGAAATATCTCCACCTCTATCTGTATAAACATGGAAATAGTGACACCGCTATCTGTATAAATATGGAAATACCTACACCGCTATCTCTATAAACATGGAAATATCTCCACCGCTGTCTTTATAAACATGGAAAAATCTCCACCGCTATCTGTATAAACATGGAAATAGTGACACCGCTATCTGTACAAATATGGAAATATCTACACCGCTATCTCTATAAACATGGAAATTTCTACACCGCTATCTGTATAAACATGGAAATATCTACATGGCTGTCTCTATAAACATGGAAATATCTTCACAGCCATCTGTATAAACATGGAAATAACTACACAGTCATCTGTATAAACCTGGAAATATCTACACTACTATCTATATAAACATGAAAATATCTACACTGCCATCTGTATAAACATGTAAATATGTACACAGCCATCTCTATAAACATGGAAATATCTCCACAGCTATCTGTATAAACATGGAAATAGCCACACCGCTATCTATATAAACATGGAAATATCTACACCGCCATCTGTAAAAACATGGAAATATCTACACAGTCATCTGTATAAACATGGAAATATCTACACCTCCATTTGTATAAACATGGAAATATCTACACTGCCATCTGTATACACGTGGAAATATCTACACAGCCATCTGTATAAACATGGAAATATCTACACCGCTATCTGTATAAACATGGAAATACCTACACCGCAAACTGTATAATCATGGAAATATCTACACCATTATCTGTCTAAACATGGAAATATCTACACTGCCATCTGTAAAAATATGTAAATATCTACACAGCCATCTCTATAAACATGGAAATATGTACACCGCTATCTGTATAAACATGCAAATAGCCACACAGATATCTGTATAAACATGGAAATATATACACTGCTATCTCTATAAACATGGAAATATCTCCACCGCTATCTGTATAAAAATGGAAATATCTCCACTGCTATCTGTATAAACATGGAAATATCTCCAACGCTATCTGTATAAACATGGAAATAGCCACACAGCTATCTTTATAAACATGGAAATACCTACACCGCTATCTCTATAAACATGGAAATATCTCCACCCCTATCTGTATAAACATGGAAATATCGCCACCGCTATCTGTATAAATATGGAAATAGTGACACCGCTATCTGTATAAATATGGAAATATCTACACCGCTATCTCTATAAACATGGAAATTTCTACACCGCTATCTGTATAAACATGTAAATATCTACATGGCTGTCTCTATAAACATGGAAATACCTTCACAGCCATCTGTATAAACATGGAAATAACTACACAGTCATCTGTATAAACATGGAAACATCTCCAACGCGATATGTATAAACATGGAAATAGCCACACAGCTATCTGTATAAACATGGAAATATCTACACCGCTATCTCTATAAACATGGAAATATCTACACCGCTATCTGTATAAACATGGAAATCGCCACACCGCTATCTGTATAATCATGGAAATATCTAAACCCCCATCTGTAAAACATGGAAATATCTACACAGACATCTGCCTAAACATGGAAATATCTACACCTCCATCTGTATAAACATGGAAATATCTATACTGCCATCTGTATACACATGTAAATACCTACACCGCCATCTGTATAAACATGGAAATAACTACACAATCATCTGTATAAACCTGGAAATATCTACACCAGTATCTGTATAAACATGAAAATATCTACACTGCCATCTGTATAAACATGTAAATATCTACACAGCCATCTCTATAAACATGGAAATATCTACACCGCTATCTGTATGAACATGGAAATAGCCACACCGCTATCTGTATAAACATGGAAATATCTACACCGCCATCTGTAAAAACATGGAAATATCTACACAGTCATCTGTACAAACATGGAAATATCTACACCTCCATCTGTATAAACATGGAAATATCTACACTGCCATTTGTATACACATGGAAATATCCACACAGCCATCTCTATAAACTTGGAAATATCTACACCGCTATCTCCATAAACATGGAAATACCTACACCGCAATCTGTATAAACATGGAAATATCTACACCATTATCTCTCTAAACATGGAAATAACTACACTTCCATCTGTATAATTATGTAAATATCTACACCGCCATCTCTATAAACATGGAAATATCTACACCGCTATCTGTATAAACATGGAAATAGCCACACCGCTATCTGTATAAACTTGGAAATATCTACACCGCTATCTCTATAAACATGGAAATATCTCCACCGCTATCTGTATAAACATGGAAATATCTACACAGTCATCTGTATAAACATGGAAATATCTCCACCGCTATCTGTATAAAAATGGAAATATCTACACCGCCATCTGTATAAACATGGAAATAACTACACAGTCATCTGTATAAATATGGAAATATGTACACCGCTATCTGTATAAACATGGAAATATCTGCACCGCCATCTGCATAAACATGGAAATATCTACACCGCCATCTCTATAAACATGGAAATATTTCCAACGCTATCTGTATTAACATGGAAATAGCCACACAGCTATCTTTATAAACATGGAAATACCTACACCGCTATCTGCATAAACATGGAAATATCTCCACCGCTATCTGTATAAACATGGAGATATCTCCACCGCTATCTGTATAAACACGGAAATATCTCCAACGCTATCTGTATAAACATGGAAATAGCCACTCAGCTATCTGTATAAACATGGAGATATCTACACCGCTATCTCTAAAAACATGGAAATATCTCCTCAGCTATCAGTATAAACATGGAAGTAGCCACACCGCTATCTGTATAAGCATGGAAATATCTACACCGCCATCTGTAAAAACATGGAAATATCTATACAGTCATCTGTATAAACATGGAAATATCTACACCTCCATCTGTATAAACATGGAAATATCTCCAACGCTATCTGTATAAACGTGGAAATAGCCACAGAGCTATCTGTATAAACATGGAAATATCTACAACGCTATCTCTATAAACACGGAAATAACTCCATCGCTATCTGTATAAACATGAAGTAGCCACACCGCTATCTGTATAAGCATGGAAATATGTACACTGCCAACTGTAAAAACATGGAAATATCTCCACCGCCATCTGTATAAACATGTAAATATCTACACATCCATCTCTATAAAGATGGAAATATCTACGCCGCTATCTGTATAAACATGGAAATAGCCACAGCGCTATCTGTATAAACATGGAAATGACTACAACGCTATCTCTATAAACATGGAAATATCTCCACCGCAATCTGTATAAACATGGAAATATCTCCACCGCTATCTGTATAAACATGGAAATAGTGACACCGCTTTCTGTATAAACATGGAAGTATCTACACCGCTATCTCTATAAACTTGGAAATGTCTACACCGCTATCTGTATAAACATGGAAATATCTACACAGCCATCTCTATAAACATGGAAATATCTTCACCGCCATCTGTATAAACAGCGAAATAACTACACAGTCATCTGTATAAACCTGGAAATATCTACACCACTATCTGTATAAACATGAAAATATCTACACTGCCATCTGTATAAACATGTAAATATCTACACAGCCATCTCTATAAACATGGAAATATCTACACCGCTATCTGTATGAACATGGAAATAGCCACACCGCTATCTGTATTAACATGGAAATATCTACACCGCCATCTGTAAAACATGGAAATATCTACACAGTCATCTGTATTAACATGGAAATATCTACACCTCCATCTGTATAAACATGGAAATAACTACACTGCCATCTGTATACACATGGAAATATCCAGACAGCCATCTGTATAAACATGGAAATATCTACACCGCTATCTTCATAAACATGGAAATAACTACCCCGCAATCAATATAAACATGG
Organism: Pan paniscus; assembly: GCF_029289425.2. Taxonomy (NCBI): domain Eukaryota; kingdom Metazoa; phylum Chordata; class Mammalia; order Primates; family Hominidae; genus Pan; species Pan paniscus. Next base: position 5,060,181 of record NC_073261.2, read on the forward strand.
AAATATTTACACCATTATCTGTCTACACATGGAAATATCTACACTGCCATCTGTATAAGTATGTAAATATCTACACAGCCATCTCTATAAACTTGGAAATATCTACACCGCTATCTGTATAAACATGGAAATAGCCTCACCGCTATCTGTATAAACATGGAAATATCTACACCGCCATCTCTAAAAACATGGAAATAACTACACAGTCATCTGTATAAACATGGAAATATCTACACCTCCATCTGTATAAACATGGAAATATCTACACTGCCATCTGTATAAATATGTAAATACCTACACAGCCATCTCTATAAACATGGAAATATGTACAACGCTATCTGTATAAACATAGAAATAGCCACACAGCTATCTGTATAAACATGGAAATATCTACACCGCTATCTCTATAAACATGGAAATATCTGCACCGCTATCTGTATAAACATGGATATATCTCCACCGATATCTGTATAAACATGGAAATATCTACACCGCTATCTGCATAAACATGGAAATAGTGACACCGCTATCTGTATAAATATGGAAATATCTACACCGCTATCTCTATAAACATGGAAATGTCTACACCGCTATCTGTATAAACATGGAAATATCTACATGGCTATCTCTATAAACATGGAAATATCTACACCACCATCTTTATAAACATGGAAATACCTACACAGTCATCGGTATAAACCTGGAAATATCTACATCACTATCTGTAAAAACATGGAAATATCTACACTGCCATCTGTATAAACATGGAAATATCTACACAGCCATCTCTATAAACATGGAAATATCTACACTGCTATCTGTATGAACATGGAAATAGCCACACCGCTATCTGTATAAACACGGAAATATCTACACTGACATGTGTAAAAATATGAAAATATCTACACAGTCATCTGTATAAACATGGAAATATCTCCACCGCTATCTGTATAAACATGGAAATATCTACACCGCCATCTGTATAAACATGGAAATACCTACACATTCATCTGTATAAACCTGGAAATATCTACACCACTGTCTGTACAAACATGGAAATATCTACACTGCCATCTGTATAAACATGGAAATATCTACACAGCCATCTCTATAAACATGGAAATATCTACACTGCTATCTGTATAAACAAGGATATATCTACACCGACATGGGTAAAAATATGAAAATATCTACACAGTCATCTGTATAAACATGGAAATATCTCCACCGCTATCTGTATAAGCATGGAAATATCTACACCGCCATCTGTATAAAAATGGAAATAACTACACAGTCATCTGTATAAATATGGAAATATGTACACCGCTATTTGTATAAACATGGAAATATCTGCACCGCCATCTGCATAAACATGGAAATATCTACACCACCATCTGTATAAACATGGAAATATCTCCAACGCTATCTGTATAAACTTGGAAATAGCCACACAGTTATCTGTATAAACATGGAAATATCTACATCGCTATTTCTATAAACATGGGAATATCTCCACCGATATCTGTATAAACATGGAAATATCACCACCGCTATCTGTATAAACATGGAAATAGTGACACCGCTATCTGTATACATAAGGAAATATCTACACCGCTATCTCTATAAACATGGAAATGTCTACACCGCTATCTGTGAAAACATGGAAATATCTACATGGCTGTCTCTATAAACATGGAAATATCTTCACCGCCATCTGTATAAACATGGAAATAACTACACAGTCATCTGCATAAACCTGGAAATATCTACACCACTATCTGTATAAACATGAAAATATCTACACTGCCATCTGTATAAACGTGTAAATATCTACACAGCCATCTCTATAAACATGGAAATATCTACACCGCTATCTGTATAAACATGGAAATAGCCACACCGCTATCTGTATAAACATGGAAATATCTACACCGCCATCTGTAAAAACATGGAAATATCTACACAGTCATCTGTATAAACATGGAAATATCTACACCTCCATCTTTATAAACATGGAAATATCTATACTGCCATCTGTATACACATGGAAATATCTACACAGCCATCTGTATAAACATGGAAATATCTACACCATTATCTGTCTAAACATGGAAATATCTACACTGCCGTCTATGTAAATTTGTAAATATGTACACAGACATCTCTATAAACATGGAAATATCTACACCGCTATCTGTATAAACAGGGAAATAGCCACACAGCTATTTGTATAAACATGGAAATATATACACTGCTATCTCTATAAACATGGAAATATCTACACCGCTATCTGTATAAACATGGAAATATCTCCACCGCTATCTGTATAAACATGGAAATATCTCCAACGCTATCTGTATAAACATGGAAATAGTGACACCGCTATCTGTATACATAAGGAAATATCTACACCGCTATCTCTATAAACATGGAAATGTCTACACCGCTATCTGTGAAAACATGGAAATATCTACATGGCTGTCTCTATAAACATGGAAATATCTTCACCGCCATCTGTATAAACATGGAAATAACTACACAGTCATCTGCATAAACCTGGAAATATCTACACCACTATCTGTATAAACATGAAAATATCTACACTGCCATCTGTATAAACATGTAAATATCTACACAGCCATCTCTATAAACATGGAAATATCTACACCGCTATCTGTATAAACATGGAAATAGCCACACCGCTATCTGTATAAACATGGAAATATCTACACCGCCATCTGTAAAAACATGGAAATATCTACACAGTCATCTGTATAAACATGGAAATATCTACACCTCCATCTTTATAAACATGGAAATATCTATAGTGCCATCTGTATACACATGGAAATATCTACACAGCCATCTGTATAAACATGGAAATATCTACACCATTATCTGTCTAAACATGGAAATATCTACACTGCCGTCTATGTAAATTTGTAAATATCTACACAGCCATGTCTATAAACATGGAAATATCTACACCGCTATCTGTATAAACAGGGAAATAGCCACACAGCTATTTGTATAAACATGGAAATATATACACTGCTATCTCTATAAACATGGAAATATCTACACCGCTATCTGTATAAACATGGAAATATCTCCACCGCTATCTGTATAAACATGGAAATATATCCAATGCTATCTGCATAAACATGGAAATAGCCACACAACTATCTGTATAAACATGGAAATATCTACACCGCTATCTCTATAAACATGGAAATACCTACACCGCAATCTGTATAAACATGGAAATATCTACACCATTATCTGTCTAAACATGGAAATATCTACACTGCCATCTGTATAAATATGTAAATATCTACCCAGCCATCTCTATAAACATGGAAATATCGACACCGCTATCTGTATAAACATGGAAATAGCCACTCAGATATCTGTATAAACATGGAAATACATACACTGCTATCTCTATAAACATGGAAATATCTCCACCGCTATCTGTATAAACATGGACATATCTCCACCGCTATCTGTATAAACATCTTAATATCTCCAACGCTATCTGTATAAACATGGAAATAGCCACACAGCTATCTGTATAAACATGGAAATATCTACACCGATATCTCTATAAACATGGAAATATCTCCACCGCTATCTGTATAAACATGGAAATAGCCACACCGCTATCTGTATAAACATGGAAATATCTACACCGCCATCTGTAAAAACATGGAAATATCTACACAGTCATCTGTAAAAACATTGAAATATCTACACCATTATCTGTCTAAACATGGAAATATCTACACTGCCATCTGTATAAATATGTAAATATCTACACAGCCATCTCTATAAACATAAAAATATCTACACCGCTATCTGTATAAACATGGAAATAGCCACAAAGCTATCTGTATATACCTGGAAATATATACACTGCTATATCTATAAACATGGAAATATCTACACTGCCATCTGTATAAATATGTAAATATCTACACAGCCATCTCTATAAACATGAAAATATCTACACCCCTATCTGTATAAACATGGAAATAGCCACACAGCTATCTGTATATACCTGGAAATATATACACTGCTATACCTATAAACATGGAAATATCACCACCGCTATCTGTATAAACATGGAAATATCTCCCACGATATCTGTATAAACATGGAAATATCTCCAGCGCTATCTGTATGAACATGGAAATCGCCACACAGCTATCTGTATAAACATGGAAATATCTACACCGCTATCTCTATAAACATGGAAATACCTCCACCGCTATCTGTATAAACATGGAAATATCTCCACCGCTATCTGTATAAACATGGAAATAGTGACACCACTATCTGTATTAATATGGAAACATCTACACCGCTATCTCTATAAACATGGAAATGTCTACACCACTATCTGTATAAACATGGAAATATCTACATGGCTGTCTCTATAAACATGGAAATATCTTCACCGCCATCTGTATAAACATGGAAATAACTACACAGTCATTTGTATAAACCTGGAAATATCTACACCACTATCTGTATAAACATGAAAATATCTACACTGCCATCTGTATAAACATGGAAATATCTACACCGCTATCTCTAGAAACATGGAAATACCTACACCGCAATCTGTATAAACATGGAAATATCTACAACATTATCTGTCTAAACATGGAATTATCTACACTGCCATCTGTATAAATATGTAAATATCTACACAGCCATCTCTATAAACATGGAAATATCTACACCGCTATCTGTATAAACATGGAAATAGCCACACAGCTATCTGTATAAACATGGAAATATCTACACCGCTATCTGTATAAACATGGAAATATCTCCACCACTATCTGTACAAACATGGAAATATCTCCACCGCTATCAGTATAAACATGGAAATAGTGACACCGCTATCTGTATAAATATGGAAATATCTACACCGCTATCTCTATAAACATGGAAATGTCTACACCGCTATCTGTATAAACATGGAAATATCTACATGGCTGTCTCTATAATCATGGAAATATCTTCACCACCATCTGTGTAAACATGGAAATAACTACACAGTCATCTGTATAAACCTGGAAATATCTACACCACTATCTGTATAAACATGGAAATATCTACACTGCCATCTGTATAAACAAGTAAATATCTACAAAGCCTTCTCTATAAACATGGAAATAACTCCACCGCTATCTGTATAAACACGGAAATATCTCCAACGCTATCTGTATAAACATGGAAATAGTCACACTGCTATCTGTATAAACATGGAAACATCCACACCGCTATCTCTATAAACATGGAAATATCTCCACAGCTATCAGTATTAACATGGAAGTAGCCACACCGCTATCTGTGTAACCATGGAAATATCTACAACGCTATCTCTATAAACATGGAAATAACTCCATCGCTATCTGTATAAACATGGAAGTAGCCACACCGCTATCTGTATAAGCATGAAAATATGTACACTGCCATCTGTAAAAACATGGAAATATGTACACAGTCATGTCTATAAACATGGAAATATCTACACATCCATCTGTATAAACATGGAAATATCTACACTGCCATCTGTATACACATGGAAATATCTATACAGCCATCTGTATAAACATGGAAATATCTACACCGCTATCTCTAGAAACATGGAAATACCTACATCGCAATCTGTATAAACATGGAAGTATCTACACCATTATCTGTCTAAACATGGAAATATCTACACTGCCATCTGTATAAACATGTTAATATCTACACAGCCATCTCTATAAACTTGGAAATATCTACACCGCTATCTGTATAAACATGGAAATAGCCACACAGCTATCTGTATAAACTTGTTAATATATACAGTGCTATCTCTATAAACATGGAAATATCTCCACCGCTATCTGTATAAACATGGAAATATCTCCACCGCTATCTGTATAAACATGGAAATATCTCCAACGCTATCTGTATAAACATGGAAATAGCCACACAGCTATCTGTATAAACATGGAAATATCTACACCGCTATCTCTATAAACATGGAAATATCTCCACCGCTATCTGTATAAACATGGAAATAGCCACACCGCTATCTGTATAAACATGGAAATATCTACACCGCCATCTGTAAAAACATGGAAATATCTACACAGTCATCTGTATAAACATTGAAATATCTACACCATTATCTGTCTAAACATGGAAATATCTACACTGCCATCTGTATAAATATGTAAATATCTACACAGCCATCTCTATAAACATGAAAATATCTACACCGCTATCTGTATAAACATGGAAATAGCCACACAGCTATCTGTATATACCTGGAAATATATACACTGCTATATCTATAAACATGGAAATATCACCACCGCTATCTGTATAAACATGGAAATATCTCCCACGCTATCTGTATAAACATGGAAATATCTCCAGCGCTATCTGTATGAACATGGAAATCGCCACACAGCTATCTGTATAAACATGGAAATATCTACACCGCTATCTCTATAAACATGGAAATACCTCCACCGCTATCTGTATAAACATGGAAATATCTCCACCGCTATCTGTATAAACATGGAAATAGTGACACCACTATCTGTATAAATATGGAAATATCTACACCGCTATCTCTATAAACATGGAAATGTCTACACCACTATCTGCATAAACATGGAAATATCTACATGGCTGTCTCTATAAACATGGAAATCTCTTCACCGCCATCTGTATAAACATGGAAATAACTACACAGTCATTTGTATAAACCTGGAAATATCTACACCACTATCTGTATAAACATGAAAATATCTACACTGCCATCTGTATAAACATGGAAATATCTACACCGCTATCTCTAGAAACATGGAAATAGCTACACCGCAATCTGTATAAACATGGAAATATCTACAACATTATCTGTATAAACATGGAAATATCTACACTGCCATCTGTATAAACATGTAAATATCTACACAGCCATCTCTATAAACATGGAAATATCTACACCGCTATCTGTATAAACATGGAAATAGCCACACAGCTATCTGTATAAACATGGAAATATCTACATGGCTGTCTCTATAATCATGGAAATATCTTCACCGTCATCTGAGTAAACATGGAAATAACTACACAGTCGTCTGTATAAACCTGGAAATATCTACACCACTATCTGTATAAACATGGAAATATCTACACTGCCATCTGTATAAACATGTAAATAAATACACAGACATCTCTATAAACATGGAAATATCTACACCGCTATCTGTATGAACATGGAAATAGCCACACCGCTATCTGTATTAACATGGAAATATCTACACCGCCATCTGTAAAACATGGAAATATCTACACAGTCATCTGTATAAACATGGAAATATCTACACCTCCATCTGTATAAACATGGAAATATCTACACTGCCATCTGTATACACATGGATATATCCACACAGCCATCTGTATAAACATGGAAATATCTACACCGCTATCTCTATAAACATGGAAATACCTACACCGCAATCAATATTAACATGGAAATATTTACACCATTATCTGTCTAAACATGGAAATATCTACACTGCCATCTGTATAAGTTCGTAAATATCTACACAGCCATCTCTATAAACATGGAAATATCTACACCGCTCTCTGTATAAACATGGAAATAGCCACACCGCTATCTGTATAAACATGGAAATATCTACTCCGCCATCTGTAAAAACATGGAAATACCTACACAGTCATCTGTATCAACATGGAAATATCTACACCTCCATCTGTATAAACATGGAAATATCTACACTGCCATCTGTATCAATATGTAAATACCTACACAGCCATCTCTATAAACATGGAAATATGTACACCACTATCTGTATAAACATGGAAATAGCCACACAGCTATCTGTATAAACATGGAAATATCTACACCACTATCTCTATAAACATGGAAATATCTGCACCGCTATCTGTATAAACATGGATATATCTCCACCACTATCTGTATAAACATGGAAATATCTACACCGCTATCTGTATAAACATAGAAATAGTGACACCGCTATCTGTATAAATATGGAAATATCTACACCGCTATCTCTATAATCATGGAAATGTCTACACCGCTATCTGTATAAACATGGAAATATCTACATGGCTTTCTCTATAAACATGGAAATATCTACACCACCATCTGTATAAACATGGAAATACCTACACAGTCATCTGTATAAACATGGAAATATCTACATGGCTTTCTCTATAAACATGGAAATATCTACACCACCATCTGTATAAACATGGAAATACCTACACAGTCATCTGTATAAACCTGGAAATATCTACACCACTATCTGTATAAACATGGAAATATCTACACTGCCATCTGTATAAACATGTAAATATCTACACATCCATCTCTATAAACATGGAAATATCTACGCCGCTATCTGTATAAACATGGAAATAGCCACACCGCTATCTGTATAAACATGGAAATATCTACACAGCCATCTGTATAAACATGAAAATACCTACACAGTAATCTCTATAAACATGGAAATATCTACACCACTGTCTGTACAAACATGGAAATATCTACACTGCTATCTGTATAAACATGGAAATACCTACACTACCATCTGTATAAACATGGAAATATCTACACTACCATCTGTATACACATGGAAATATCTATACAGCCATCTGTATAAACATGGAAATATCTACACCGCTATCTCTATAAACATGGAAATACCTACATCGCAATCTGTATAAACATGGAAATATCTACACCATTATCTGTCTAAACATGGAAATATCTACACTGCCATCTGTATAAATATGTAAATATCTACACAGCCATCTCTATAAACATGGAAATATCTACACCGCTATCTGTATAAACATGGAAATAGCCACACAGCAATCTGTATAAACATGTTAATATATACACTGCTATCTCTATAAACATGGAAATATCTCCACCGCTATCTGTATAAACATGGAAATATCTCCACCGCTATCTGTATAAACATGGAAATATCTCCACCGCTATCTGTATAAACATGGAAATAGTGACACCGCTATCTGTATAAACATGGAAATATCTACACCGCTATCTCTATAAACTTGGAAATGTCTACACCGCTATCTGTATAAACATGGAAATATCTACACAGCCATCTCTATAAACATGGAAATATCTTCACCGCCATCTGTATAAACAGGGAAATAACTACACAGTCATCTGTATAAACCTGGAAATATCTACACCACTATTTGTATAAACATGAAAATATCTACACTGCCATCTGTATAAGCATGTAAATCTCTACACATCCATCTCTATAAACATGGAAATATCTACACCGCTATCTGTATGATCATGGAAATAGCCACACCGCTACCTGTATTAACATGGAAATATCTACACCGCCATCTGTAAAACATGGAAATATCTACACAGTCATCTGTATAAACATTGAAATATCTACACCATTATCTGTCTAAACATGGAAATATCTACACTGCCATCTGTATACACATGGAAATATCTACACCGCTATCTTCATAAACATGGAAATACCTACACCTCAATCAATATAAACATGGAAATATTTATACCATTATCTGTCTAAACATGGAAATATCTACACTGCCATCTGTATAAGTATGTAAATATCTACACAGCCATCTCTGTAAACTTGGAAATATCTACACCGCTATCTGTATAAACATGGAAATAGCCACACCGCTATCTGTATAAACATGGAAATATCTACACCGCCATCTGTAAAAACATGGAAATACCTACACAGTCATCTCTATAAACATGGAAATATCTACACCTCCATCTGTATAAACATGGAAATATCTACACTGCCATCTGTATAAATATGTAAATACCTACACAGCCATCTCTATAAACATGGAAATATGTACACCGCTATCTGTATAAACATGGAAATAGCCACACAGCTATCTGTATAAACATGGAAATATCTACACCGCTATCTCTATAAACATGGAAATATCTGCACCGCTATCTGTATAAACTTGGATATACCTCCACCGCTATCTGTATAAATATGGAAATATCTACACCGCTATCTGTATAAACATGGAAATAGTGACACCGCTATCTGTATAAATATGGAAATATCTACACCGCTATCTCTATAAACATGGAAATGTCTACACCGCTATCTGTATAACCATGGAAATATCTACATGGCTATCTCTATAAACATGGAAATATCTACACCACCATCTGTATAAACATGGAAATACCTACACAGTCATCGGTATAAACCTGGAAATAACTACACCACTATCTGTATAAACATGGAAATATCTACACTGCCATCTGTAAAAACATGTAAATATCTACACATCCATCTATATAAACATGGAAATATCTACGCTGCTATCTGTATAAACATGGAAATAGACACACCGCTATCTGTATAAACATGGAAATATCAACAACGCCATCTGTATAAACATGGAAATACCTACACAGTCAACTGTATAAACATGGAAATATCTACACCGTCATGTGTAAAAATATGAAAATATCTACACAGTCATCTGTATAAACATGGAAATATCTCCACTGCTATCTGTATAAACATGGAAATATCTACACCGCCATCTGTAAAAACATGGAAATATCTACACAGTCATCTGTATAAACATGGAAATATCTACACCTCCATCTTTATAAACATGGAAATATCTATACTGCCATCTGTATACACATAGAAATATCTACACAGCCATCTGTATAAACATGGAAATATCTACACCATTATCTGTCTCAACATGGAAATATCTAAACTGCCATCCATATAAATATGTAAATATCTACACAGCCATCTCTATAAACATGGAAATATCTACACCGCTATCTGTTTAAACAGGTAAATAGCCACACAGCTATTTGTATAAACATGGAAATATATACAATGCTATCTCTATAAACATGGAAATATCTCCATCGCTATCTGTATAAACATGGAAATATCTCCACCGCCATCTGTATAAACATGTAAATATCTACACATCCATCTCTATAAAGATGGAAATATCTACGCCGCTATCTGTATAAACATGGAAATAGCCACAGCGCTATCTGTATAAACATGGAAATGTCTACACCGCTATCTCTATAAACATGGAAATATCTCCACCGCAATCTGTATAAACATGGAAATATCTCCACCGCTATCTGTATAAACATGGAAATAGTGACACCGCTATCTGTATAAACATGGAAATATCTACACCGCTATCTCTATAAACTTGGAAATATCTACACCGCTATCTGTATAAACATAGAAATATCTACACAGCCATCTCTATAAACATGGAAATATCTTCACCGACATCTGTATAAACAGGGAAATAACTACACAGTCATCTGTATAAACCTGGAAATAACTACACCACTATCTGTATAAACATGAAAATATCTACACTGCCATCTGTATAAACATGTAAATCTCTACACAGCCATCTCTATAAACATGGAAATATCTACACCGCTATCTGTATGAACATGGAAATAGCCACACCGCTATCTGTATTAACATGGAAATATCTACACCGCCATCTGTAAAACATGGAAATATCTACACAGTCATCTGTATAAACATGGAAATATCTACACCGCTATCTTCATAAACATGGAAATAACTACACCGCAATCAATATAAACATGGAAATATTTACACCATTATCTGTCTACACATGGAAATATCTACACTGCCATCTGTATAAGTATGTAAATATCTACACAGCCATCTCTATAAACTTGGAAATATCTACACAGCTATCTGTATAAACATGGAAATAGCCTCACCGCTATCTGTATAAACATGGAAATATCTACACCGCCATCTCTAAAAACATGGAAATACCTACACAGTCATCTGTATAAACATGGAAATATCTACACCTCCATCTGTATAAACATGGAAATATCTACACTGCCATCTGTATAAATATGTAAATACCTACACAGCCATCTCTATAAACATGGAAATATATACACCGCTATCTGTATAAACATGGAAATAGCCACACAGCTATCTGTATAAACATGGAAATATCTACACCGCTATCTCTATAAACATGGAAATATCTGCACCGCTATCTGTATAAACATGGATATATCTCCACCGCTACATGTATAAACATGGAAATATCTACACCGCTATCTGTATAAACATGGAAATAGTGACACCGCTATCTGTATAAATATGGAAATATCTACACCACTATCTCTATAAACATGGAAATGTCTACACCGCTATCTGTATAAACATGGAAATATCTACATGGCTATCTCTTTAAACATGGAAATATCTACACCACCATCTGTATAAACATGGAAATACCTACACAGTCACCGGTATAAACCTGGAAATATCTACACCACTATCTGTAAAAACATGGAAATATCTACACTGCCATCTGTATAAACATGTAAATATCTACACATCCATCTCTATAAACACGGAAATATCTACGCCGCTATCTCTATAAACATGGAAATAGCCACACCGCTATCTGTATAAACATGGAAATATCTACACCGCCATCTGTATAAACATGGAACTACCTACACAGTCATCTGTATAAACATGGAAATATCTACACCACTGTCTGTACAAACATGGAAATATCTACACTGCCATCTGTATAAACATGGAAATATCTACACAGCCATCTCTATAAACATGGAAGTATCTACACTGCTATCTGTATAAACATGGAAATAGCCACACCGCTATCTGTATAAACACGGAAATATCTACACCGACATGTGTAAAAATATGAAAATATCTACACAGTCATCTGTATAAACATGGAAATATCCCCACCGCTATCTGTATAAACATGGAAATATCTACACCGACATCTGTATAAACATGGAAATAACTACACAGTCATCTGCATAAACCTGGAAATAGCTACACCACTATCTGTATAAACATGAAAATATCTACACTGCCATCTGTATAAACGTGTAAATATCTACACAGCCATCTCTATAAACATGGAAATATCTACACCGCTATCTGTATAAACATGGAAATAGCCACACCGCTATCTGTATAAACATGGAAATATCTACACCGCCATCTGTAAAAACATGGAAATATCTACACAGTCATCTGTATAAACATGGAAATATCTACACCTCCATCTTTATAAACATGGAAATATCTATACTGCCATCTGTATACACATGGAAATATCTACACAGCCATCTGTATAAACATGGAAATATCTACACCATTATCTGTCTAAACATGGAAATATCTACACTGCCGTCTATGTAAATTTGTAAATATGTACACAGACATCTCTATAAACATGGAAATATCTACACCGCTATCTGTATAAACAGGGAAATAGCCACACAGCTATTTGTATAAACATGGAAATATATACACTGCTATCTCTATAAACATGGAAATATCTACACCGCTATCTGTATAAACATGGAAATATCTCCACCGCTATCTGTATAAACATGGAAATATCTCCAACGCTATCTGTATAAACATGGAAATAGTGACACCGCTATCTGTATACATAAGGAAATATCTACACCGCTATCTCTATAAACATGGAAATGTCTACACCGCTATCTGTGAAAACATGGAAATATCTACATGGCTGTCTCTATAAACATGGAAATATCTTCACCGCCATCTGTATAAACATGGAAATAACTACACAGTCATCTGCATAAACCTGGAAATATCTACACCACTATCTGTATAAACATGAAAATATCTACACTGCCATCTGTATAAACATGTAAATATCTACACAGCCATCTCTATAAACATGGAAATATCTACACCGCTATCTGTATAAACATGGAAATAGCCACACCGCTATCTGTATAAACATGGAAATATCTACACCGCCATCTGTAAAAACATGGAAATATCTACACAGTCATCTGTATAAACATGGAAATATCTACACCTCCATCTTTATAAACATGGAAATATCTATACTGCCATCTGTATACACATGGAAATATCTACACAGCCATCTGTATAAACATGGAAATATCTACACCATTATCTGTCTAAACATGGAAATATCTACACTGCCGTCTATGTAAATTTGTAAATATCTACACAGCCATGTCTATAAACATGGAAATATCTACACCGCTATCTGTATAAACAGGGAAATAGCCACACAGCTATTTGTATAAACATGGAAATATATACACTGCTATCTCTATAAACATGGAAATATCTACACCGCTATCTGTATAAACATGGAAATATCTCCACCGCTATCTGTATAAACATGGAAATATATCCAATGCTATCTGCATAAACATGGAAATAGCCACACAACTATCTGTATAAACATGGAAATATCTACACCGCTATCTCTATAAACATGGAAATACCTACACCGCAATCTGTATAAACATGGAAATATCTACACCATTATCTGTCTAAACATGGAAATATCTACACTGCCATCTGTATAAATATGTAAATATCTACCCAGCCATCTCTATAAACATGGAAATATCGACACCGCTATCTGTATAAACATGGAAATAGCCACTCAGATATCTGTATAAACATGGAAATACATACACTGCTATCTCTATAAACATGGAAATATCTCCACCGCTATCTGTATAAACATGGACATATCTCCACCGCTATCTGTATAAACATGTTAATATCTCCAACGCTATCTGTATAAACATGGAAATAGCCACACAGCTATCTGTATAAACATGGAAATATCTACACCGATATCTCTATAAACATGGAAATATCTCCACCGCTATCTGTATAAACATGGAAATAGCCACACCGCTATCTGTATAAACATGGAAATATCTACACCGCCATCTGTAAAAACATGGAAATATCTACACAGTCATCTGTAAAAACATTGAAATATCTACACCATTATCTGTCTAAACATGGAAATATCTACACTGCCATCTGTATAAATATGTAAATATCTACACAGCCATCTCTATAAACATAAAAATATCTACACCCCTATCTGTATAAACATGGAAATAGCCACAAAGCTATCTGTATATACCTGGAAATATATACACTGCTATATCTATAAACATGGAAATATCTACACTGCCATCTGTATAAATATGTAAATATCTACACAGCCATCTCTATAAACATGAAAATATCTACACCCCTATCTGTATAAACATGGAAATAGCCACACAGCTATCTGTATATACCTGGAAATATATACACTGCTATACCTATAAACATGGAAATATCACCACCGCTATCTGTATAAACATGGAAATATCTCCCACGATATCTGTATAAACATGGAAATATCTCCAGCGCTATCTGTATGAACATGGAAATCGCCACACAGCTATCTGTATAAACATGGAAATATCTACACCGCTATCTCTATAAACATGGAAATACCTCCACCGCTATCTGTATAAACATGGAAATATCTCCACCGCTATCTGTATAAACATGGAAATAGTGACACCACTATCTGTATTAATATGGAAACATCTACACCGCTATCTCTATAAACATGGAAATGTCTACACCACTATCTGTATAAACATGGAAATATCTACATGGCTGTCTCTATAAACATGGAAATATCTTCACCGCCATCTGTATAAACATGGAAATAACTACACAGTCATTTGTATAAACCTGGAAATATCTACACCACTATCTGTATAAACATGAAAATATCTACACTGCCATCTGTATAAACATGGAAATATCTACACCGCTATCTCTAGAAACATGGAAATACCTACACCGCAATCTGTATAAACATGGAAATATCTACAACATTATCTGTCTAAACATGGAATTATCTACACTGCCATCTGTATAAATATGTAAATATCTACACAGCCATCTCTATAAACATGGAAATATCTACACCGCTATCTGTATAAACATGGAAATAGCCACACAGCTATCTGTATAAACATGGAAATATCTACACCGCTATCTGTATAAACATGGAAATATCTCCACCACTATCTGTACAAACATGGAAATATCTCCACCGCTATCAGTATAAACATGGAAATAGTGACACCGCTATCTGTATAAATATGGAAATATCTACACCGCTATCTCTATAAACATGGAAATGTCTACACCGCTATCTGTATAAACATGGAAATATCTACATGGCTGTCTCTATAATCATGGAAATATCTTCACCACCATCTGTGTAAACATGGAAATAACTACACAGTCATCTGTATAAACCTGGAAATATCTACACCACTATCTGTATAAACATGGAAATATCTACACTGCCATCTGTATAAACAAGTAAATATCTACAAAGCCTTCTCTATAAACATGGAAATAACTCCACCGCTATCTGTATAAACACGGAAATATCTCCAACGCTATCTGTATAAACATGGAAATAGTCACACTGCTATCTGTATAAACATGGAAACATCCACACCGCTATCTCTATAAACATGGAAATATCTCCACAGCTATCAGTATTAACATGGAAGTAGCCACACCGCTATCTGTGTAACCATGGAAATATCTACAACGCTATCTCTATAAACATGGAAATAACTCCATCGCTATCTGTATAAACATGGAAGTAGCCACACCGCTATCTGTATAAGCATGAAAATATGTACACTGCCATCTGTAAAAACATGGAAATATGTACACAGTCATGTCTATAAACATGGAAATATCTACACATCCATCTGTATAAACATGGAAATATCTACACTGCCATCTGTATACACATGGAAATATCTATACAGCCATCTGTATAAACATGGAAATATCTACACCGCTATCTCTATAAACATGGAAATACCTACATCGCAATCTGTATAAACATGGAAGTATCTACACCATTATCTGTCTAAACATGGAAATATCTACACTGCCATCTGTATAAACATGTTAATATCTACACAGCCATCTCTATAAACTTGGAAATATCTACACCGCTATCTGTATAAACATGGAAATAGCCACACAGCTATCTGTATAAACTTGTTAATATATACAGTGCTATCTCTATAAACATGGAAATATCTCCACCGCTATCTGTATAAACATGGAAATATCTCCACCGCTATCTGTATAAACATGGAAATATCTCCAACGCTATCTGTATAAACATGGAAATAGCCACACAGCTATCTGTATAAACATGGAAATATCTACACCGCTATCTCTATAAACATGGAAATATCTCCACCGCTATCTGTATAAACATGGAAATAGCCACACCGCTATCTGTATAAACATGGAAATATCTACACCGCCATCTGTAAAAACATGGAAATATCTACACAGTCATCTGTATAAACATTGAAATATCTACACCATTATCTGTCTAAACATGGAAATATCTACACTGCCATCTGTATAAATATGTAAATATCTACACAGCCATCTCTATAAACATGAAAATATCTACACCGCTATCTGTATAAACATGGAAATAGCCACACAGCTATCTGTATATACCTGGAAATATATACACTGCTATAGCTATAAACATGGAAATATCACCACCGCTATCTGTATAAACATGGAAATATCTCCCACGCTATCTGTATAAACATGGAAATATCTCCAGCGCTATCTGTATGAACATGGAAATCGCCACACAGCTATCTGTATAAACATGGAAATATCTACACCGCTATCTCTATAAACATGGAAATACCTCCACCGCTATCTGTATAAACATGGAAATATCTCCACCGCTATCTGTATAAACATGGAAATAGTGACACCACTATCTGTATAAATATGGAAATATCTACACCGCTATCTCTATAAACATGGAAATGTCTACACCACTATCTGCATAAACATGGAAATATCTACATGGCTGTCTCTATAAACATGGAAATCTCTTCACCGCCATCTGTATAAACATGGAAATAACTACACAGTCATTTGTATAAACCTGGAAATATCTACACCACTATCTGTATAAACATGAAAATATCTACACTGCCATCTGTATAAACATGGAAATATCTACACCGCTATCTCTAGAAACATGGAAATAGCTACACCGCAATCTGTATAAACATGGAAATATCTACAACATTATCTGTATAAACATGGAAATATCTACACTGCCATCTGTATAAACATGTAAATATCTACACAGCCATCTCTATAAACATGGAAATATCTACACCGCTATCTGTATAAACATGGAAATAGCCACACAGCTATCTGTATAAACATGGAAATATCTACATGGCTGTCTCTATAATCATGGAAATATCTTCACCGTCATCTGAGTAAACATGGAAATAACTACACAGTCGTCTGTATAAACCTGGAAATATCTACACCACTATCTGTATAAACATGGAAATATCTACACTGCCATCTGTATAAACATGTAAATAAATACACAGACATCTCTATAAACATGGAAATATCTACACCGCTATCTGTATGAACATGGAAATAGCCACACCGCTATCTGTATTAACATGGAAATATCTACACCGCCATCTGTAAAACATGGAAATATCTACACAGTCATCTGTATAAACATGGAAATATCTACACCTCCATCTGTATAAACATGGAAATATCTACACTGCCATCTGTATACACATGGATATATCCACACAGCCATCTGTATAAACATGGAAATATCTACACCGCTATCTCTATAAACATGGAAATACCTACACCGCAATCAATATTAACATGGAAATATTTACACCATTATCTGTCTAAACATGGAAATATCTACACTGCCATCTGTATAAGTTCGTAAATATCTACACAGCCATCTCTATAAACATGGAAATATCTACACCGCTCTCTGTATAAACATGGAAATAGCCACACCGCTATCTGTATAAACATGGAAATATCTACTCCGCCATCTGTAAAAACATGGAAATACCTACACAGTCATCTGTATCAACATGGAAATATCTACACCTCCATCTGTATAAACATGGAAATATCTACACTGCCATCTGTATCAATATGTAAATACCTACACAGCCATCTCTATAAACATGGAAATATGTACACCACTATCTGTATAAACATGGAAATAGCCACACAGCTATCTGTATAAACATGGAAATATCTACACCACTATCTCTATAAACATGGAAATATCTGCACCGCTATCTGTATAAACATGGATATATCTCCACCACTATCTGTATAAACATGGAAATATCTACACCGCTATCTGTATAAACATAGAAATAGTGACACCGCTATCTGTATAAATATGGAAATATCTACACCGCTATCTCTATAATCATGGAAATGTCTACACCGCTATCTGTATAAACATGGAAATATCTACATGGCTTTCTCTATAAACATGGAAATATCTACACCACCATCTGTATAAACATGGAAATACCTACACAGTCATCTGTATAAACATGGAAATATCTACATGGCTTTCTCTATAAACATGGAAATATCTACACCGCCATCTGTAAAAACATGGAAATATCTACACAGTCATCTGTATAAACATGGAAATATCTACACCTCCATCTTTATAAACATGGAAATATCTATACTGCCATCTGTATACACATGGAAATATCTACACAGCCATCTGTATAAACATGGAAATATCTACACCATTATCTGTCTAAACATGGAAATATCTACACTGCCGTCTATGTAAATTTGTAAATATCTACACAGCCATGTCTATAAACATGGAAATATCTACACCGCTATCTGTATAAACAGGGAAATAGCCACACAGCTATTTGTATAAACATGGAAATATATACACTGCTATCTCTATAAACATGGAAATATCTACACCGCTATCTGTATAAACATGGAAATATCTCCACCGCTATCTGTATAAACATGGAAATATATCCAATGCTATCTGCATAAACATGGAAATAGCCACACAACTATCTGTATAAACATGGAAATATCTACACCGCTATCTCTATAAACATGGAAATACCTACACCGCAATCTGTATAAACATGGAAATATCTACACCATTATCTGTCTAAACATGGAAATATCTACACTGCCATCTGTATAAATATGTAAATATCTACCCAGCCATCTCTATAAACATGGAAATATCGACACCGCTATCTGTATAAACATGGAAATAGCCACTCAGATATCTGTATAAACATGGAAATACATACACTGCTATCTCTATAAACATGGAAATATCTCCACCGCTATCTGTATAAACATGGACATATCTCCACCGCTATCTGTATAAACATGTTAATATCTCCAACGCTATCTGTATAAACATGGAAATAGCCACACAGCTATCTGTATAAACATGGAAATATCTACACCGATATCTCTATAAACATGGAAATATCTCCACCGCTATCTGTATAAACATGGAAATAGCCACACCGCTATCTGTATAAACATGGAAATATCTACACCGCCATCTGTAAAAACATGGAAATATCTACACAGTCATCTGTAAAAACATTGAAATATCTACACCATTATCTGTCTAAACATGGAAATATCTACACTGCCATCTGTATAAATATGTAAATATCTACACAGCCATCTCTATAAACATAAAAATATCTACACCCCTATCTGTATAAACATGGAAATAGCCACAAAGCTATCTGTATATACCTGGAAATATATACACTGCTATATCTATAAACATGGAAATATCTACACTGCCATCTGTATAAATATGTAAATATCTACACAGCCATCTCTATAAACATGAAAATATCTACACCCCTATCTGTATAAACATGGAAATAGCCACACAGCTATCTGTATATACCTGGAAATATATACACTGCTATACCTATAAACATGGAAATATCACCACCGCTATCTGTATAAACATGGAAATATCTCCCACGATATCTGTATAAACATGGAAATATCTCCAGCGCTATCTGTATGAACATGGAAATCGCCACACAGCTATCTGTATAAACATGGAAATATCTACACCGCTATCTCTATAAACATGGAAATACCTCCACCGCTATCTGTATAAACATGGAAATATCTCCACCGCTATCTGTATAAACATGGAAATAGTGACACCACTATCTGTATTAATATGGAAACATCTACACCGCTATCTCTATAAACATGGAAATGTCTACACCACTATCTGTATAAACATGGAAATATCTACATGGCTGTCTCTATAAACATGGAAATATCTTCACCGCCATCTGTATAAACATGGAAATAACTACACAGTCATTTGTATAAACCTGGAAATATCTACACCACTATCTGTATAAACATGAAAATATCTACACTGCCATCTGTATAAACATGGAAATATCTACACCGCTATCTCTAGAAACATGGAAATACCTACACCGCAATCTGTATAAACATGGAAATATCTACAACATTATCTGTCTAAACATGGAATTATCTACACTGCCATCTGTATAAATATGTAAATATCTACACAGCCATCTCTATAAACATGGAAATATCTACACCGCTATCTGTATAAACATGGAAATAGCCACACAGCTATCTGTATAAACATGGAAATATCTACACCGCTATCTGTATAAACATGGAAATATCTCCACCACTATCTGTACAAACATGGAAATATCTCCACCGCTATCAGTATAAACATGGAAATAGTGACACCGCTATCTGTATAAATATGGAAATATCTACACCGCTATCTCTATAAACATGGAAATGTCTACACCGCTATCTGTATAAACATGGAAATATCTACATGGCTGTCTCTATAATCATGGAAATATCTTCACCACCATCTGTGTAAACATGGAAATAACTACACAGTCATCTGTATAAACCTGGAAATATCTACACCACTATCTGTATAAACATGGAAATATCTACACTGCCATCTGTATAAACAAGTAAATATCTACAAAGCCTTCTCTATAAACATGGAAATAACTCCACCGCTATCTGTATAAACACGGAAATATCTCCAACGCTATCTGTATAAACATGGAAATAGTCACACTGCTATCTGTATAAACATGGAAACATCCACACCGCTATCTCTATAAACATGGAAATATCTCCACAGCTATCAGTATTAACATGGAAGTAGCCACACCGCTATCTGTGTAACCATGGAAATATCTACAACGCTATCTCTATAAACATGGAAATAACTCCATCGCTATCTGTATAAACATGGAAGTAGCCACACCGCTATCTGTATAAGCATGAAAATATGTACACTGCCATCTGTAAAAACATGGAAATATGTACACAGTCATGTCTATAAACATGGAAATATCTACACATCCATCTGTATAAACATGGAAATATCTACACTGCCATCTGTATACACATGGAAATATCTATACAGCCATCTGTATAAACATGGAAATATCTACACCGCTATCTCTATAAACATGGAAATACCTACATCGCAATCTGTATAAACATGGAAGTATCTACACCATTATCTGTCTAAACATGGAAATATCTACACTGCCATCTGTATAAACATGTTAATATCTACACAGCCATCTCTATAAACTTGGAAATATCTACACCGCTATCTGTATAAACATGGAAATAGCCACACAGCTATCTGTATAAACTTGTTAATATATACAGTGCTATCTCTATAAACATGGAAATATCTCCACCGCTATCTGTATAAACATGGAAATATCTCCACCGCTATCTGTATAAACATGGAAATATCTCCAACGCTATCTGTATAAACATGGAAATAGCCACACAGCTATCTGTATAAACATGGAAATATCTACACCGCTATCTCTATAAACATGGAAATATCTCCACCGCTATCTGTATAAACATGGAAATAGCCACACCGCTATCTGTATAAACATGGAAATATCTACACCGCCATCTGTAAAAACATGGAAATATCTACACAGTCATCTGTATAAACATTGAAATATCTACACCATTATCTGTCTAAACATGGAAATATCTACACTGCCATCTGTATAAATATGTAAATATCTACACAGCCATCTCTATAAACATGAAAATATCTACACCGCTATCTGTATAAACATGGAAATAGCCACACAGCTATCTGTATATACCTGGAAATATATACACTGCTATATCTATAAACATGGAAATATCACCACCGCTATCTGTATAAACATGGAAATATCTCCCACGCTATCTGTATAAACATGGAAATATCTCCAGCGCTATCTGTATGAACATGGAAATCGCCACACAGCTATCTGTATAAACATGGAAATATCTACACCGCTATCTCTATAAACATGGAAATACCTCCACCGCTATCTGTATAAACATGGAAATATCTCCACCGCTATCTGTATAAACATGGAAATAGTGACACCACTATCTGTATAAATATGGAAATATCTACACCGCTATCTCTATAAACATGGAAATGTCTACACCACTATCTGCATAAACATGGAAATATCTACATGGCTGTCTCTATAAACATGGAAATCTCTTCACCGCCATCTGTATAAACATGGAAATAACTACACAGTCATTTGTATAAACCTGGAAATATCTACACCACTATCTGTATAAACATGAAAATATCTACACTGCCATCTGTATAAACATGGAAATATCTACACCGCTATCTCTAGAAACATGGAAATAGCTACACCGCAATCTGTATAAACATGGAAATATCTACAACATTATCTGTATAAACATGGAAATATCTACACTGCCATCTGTATAAACATGTAAATATCTACACAGCCATCTCTATAAACATGGAAATATCTACACCGCTATCTGTATAAACATGGAAATAGCCACACAGCTATCTGTATAAACATGGAAATATCTACATGGCTGTCTCTATAATCATGGAAATATCTTCACCGTCATCTGAGTAAACATGGAAATAACTACACAGTCGTCTGTATAAACCTGGAAATATCTACACCACTATCTGTATAAACATGGAAATATCTACACTGCCATCTGTATAAACATGTAAATAAATACACAGACATCTCTATAAACATGGAAATATCTACACCGCTATCTGTATGAACATGGAAATAGCCACACCGCTATCTGTATTAACATGGAAATATCTACACCGCCATCTGTAAAACATGGAAATATCTACACAGTCATCTGTATAAACATGGAAATATCTACACCTCCATCTGTATAAACATGGAAATATCTACACTGCCATCTGTATACACATGGATATATCCACACAGCCATCTGTATAAACATGGAAATATCTACACCGCTATCTCTATAAACATGGAAATACCTACACCGCAATCAATATTAACATGGAAATATTTACACCATTATCTGTCTAAACATGGAAATATCTACACTGCCATCTGTATAAGTTCGTAAATATCTACACAGCCATCTCTATAAACATGGAAATATCTACACCGCTCTCTGTATAAACATGGAAATAGCCACACCGCTATCTGTATAAACATGGAAATATCTACTCCGCCATCTGTAAAAACATGGAAATACCTACACAGTCATCTGTATCAACATGGAAATATCTACACCTCCATCTGTATAAACATGGAAATATCTACACTGCCATCTGTATCAATATGTAAATACCTACACAGCCATCTCTATAAACATGGAAATATGTACACCACTATCTGTATAAACATGGAAATAGCCACACAGCTATCTGTATAAACATGGAAATATCTACACCACTATCTCTATAAACATGGAAATATCTGCACCGCTATCTGTATAAACATGGATATATCTCCACCACTATCTGTATAAACATGGAAATATCTACACCGCTATCTGTATAAACATAGAAATAGTGACACCGCTATCTGTATAAATATGGAAATATCTACACCGCTATCTCTATAATCATGGAAATGTCTACACCGCTATCTGTATAAACATGGAAATATCTACATGGCTTTCTCTATAAACATGGAAATATCTACACCACCATCTGTATAAACATGGAAATACCTACACAGTCATCTGTATAAACATGGAAATATCTACATGGCTTTCTCTATAAACATGGAAATATCTACACCACCATCTGTATAAACATGGAAATACCTACACAGTCATCTGTATAAACCTGGAAATATCTACACCACTATCTGTATAAACATGGAAATATCTACACTGCCATCTGTATAAACATGTAAATATCTACACATCCATCTCTATAAACATGGAAATATCTACGCCGCTATCTGTATAAACATGGAAATAGCCACACCGCTATCTGTATAAACATGGAAATATCTACACAGCCATCTGTATAAACATGAAAATACCTACACAGTAATCTCTATAAACATGGAAATATCTACACCACTGTCTGTACAAACATGGAAATATCTACACTGCTATCTGTATAAACATGGAAATACCTACACTACCATCTGTATAAACATGGAAATATCTACACTACCATCTGTATACACATGGAAATATCTATACAGCCATCTGTATAAACATGGAAATATCTACACCGCTATCTCTATAAACATGGAAATACCTACATCGCAATCTGTATAAACATGGAAATATCTACACCATTATCTGTCTAAACATGGAAATATCTACACTGCCATCTGTATAAATATGTAAATATCTACACAGCCATCTCTATAAACATGGAAATATCTACACCGCTATCTGTATAAACATGGAAATAGCCACACAGCAATCTGTATAAACATGTTAATATATACACTGCTATCTCTATAAACATGGAAATATCTCCACCGCTATCTGTATAAACATGGAAATATCTCCACCGCTATCTGTATAAACATGGAAATATCTCCACCGCTATCTGTATAAACATGGAAATAGTGACACCGCTATCTGTATAAACATGGAAATATCTACACCGCTATCTCTATAAACTTGGAAATGTCTACACCGCTATCTGTATAAACATGGAAATATCTACACAGCCATCTCTATAAACATGGAAATATCTTCACCGCCATCTGTATAAACAGGGAAATAACTACACAGTCATCTGTATAAACCTGGAAATATCTACACCACTATTTGTATAAACATGAAAATATCTACACTGCCATCTGTATAAGCATGTAAATCTCTACACATCCATCTCTATAAACATGGAAATATCTACACCGCTATCTGTATGATCATGGAAATAGCCACACCGCTACCTGTATTAACATGGAAATATCTACACCGCCATCTGTAAAACATGGAAATATCTACACAGTCATCTGTATAAACATTGAAATATCTACACCATTATCTGTCTAAACATGGAAATATCTACACTGCCATCTGTATACACATGGAAATATCTACACCGCTATCTTCATAAACATGGAAATACCTACACCTCAATCAATATAAACATGGAAATATTTATACCATTATCTGTCTAAACATGGAAATATCTACACTGCCATCTGTATAAGTATGTAAATATCTACACAGCCATCTCTGTAAACTTGGAAATATCTACACCGCTATCTGTATAAACATGGAAATAGCCACACCGCTATCTGTATAAACATGGAAATATCTACACCGCCATCTGTAAAAACATGGAAATACCTACACAGTCATCTCTATAAACATGGAAATATCTACACCTCCATCTGTATAAACATGGAAATATCTACACTGCCATCTGTATAAATATGTAAATACCTACACAGCCATCTCTATAAACATGGAAATATGTACACCGCTATCTGTATAAACATGGAAATAGCCACACAGCTATCTGTATAAACATGGAAATATCTACACCGCTATCTCTATAAACATGGAAATATCTGCACCGCTATCTGTATAAACTTGGATATACCTCCACCGCTATCTGTATAAATATGGAAATATCTACACCGCTATCTGTATAAACATGGAAATAGTGACACCGCTATCTGTATAAATATGGAAATATCTACACCGCTATCTCTATAAACATGGAAATGTCTACACCGCTATCTGTATAACCATGGAAATATCTACATGGCTATCTCTATAAACATGGAAATATCTACACCACCATCTGTATAAACATGGAAATACCTACACAGTCATCGGTATAAACCTGGAAATAACTACACCACTATCTGTATAAACATGGAAATATCTACACTGCCATCTGTAAAAACATGTAAATATCTACACATCCATCTATATAAACATGGAAATATCTACGCTGCTATCTGTATAAACATGGAAATAGACACACCGCTATCTGTATAAACATGGAAATATCAACAACGCCATCTGTATAAACATGGAAATACCTACACAGTCAACTGTATAAACATGGAAATATCTACACCGTCATGTGTAAAAATATGAAAATATCTACACAGTCATCTGTATAAACATGGAAATATCTCCACTGCTATCTGTATAAACATGGAAATATCTACACCGCCATCTGTAAAAACATGGAAATATCTACACAGTCATCTGTATAAACATGGAAATATCTACACCTCCATCTTTATAAACATGGAAATATCTATACTGCCATCTGTATACACATAGAAATATCTACACAGCCATCTGTATAAACATGGAAATATCTACACCATTATCTGTCTCAACATGGAAATATCTAAACTGCCATCCATATAAATATGTAAATATCTACACAGCCATCTCTATAAACATGGAAATATCTACACCGCTATCTGTTTAAACAGGTAAATAGCCACACAGCTATTTGTATAAACATGGAAATATATACAATGCTATCTCTATAAACATGGAAATATCTCCATCGCTATCTGTATAAACATGGAAATATCTCCACCGCCATCTGTATAAACATGTAAATATCTACACATCCATCTCTATAAAGATGGAAATATCTACGCCGCTATCTGTATAAACATGGAAATAGCCACAGCGCTATCTGTATAAACATGGAAATGTCTACACCGCTATCTCTATAAACATGGAAATATCTCCACCGCAATCTGTATAAACATGGAAATATCTCCACCGCTATCTGTATAAACATGGAAATAGTGACACCGCTATCTGTATAAACATGGAAATATCTACACCGCTATCTCTATAAACTTGGAAATATCTACACCGCTATCTGTATAAACATAGAAATATCTACACAGCCATCTCTATAAACATGGAAATATCTTCACCGACATCTGTATAAACAGGGAAATAACTACACAGTCATCTGTATAAACCTGGAAATAACTACACCACTATCTGTATAAACATGAAAATATCTACACTGCCATCTGTATAAACATGTAAATCTCTACACAGCCATCTCTATAAACATGGAAATATCTACACCGCTATCTGTATGAACATGGAAATAGCCACACCGCTATCTGTATTAACATGGAAATATCTACACCGCCATCTGTAAAACATGGAAATATCTACACAGTCATCTGTATAAACATGGAAATATCTACACCGCTATCTTCATAAACATGGAAATAACTACACCGCAATCAATATAAACATGGAAATATTTACACCATTATCTGTCTACACATGGAAATATCTACACTGCCATCTGTATAAGTATGTAAATATCTACACAGCCATCTCTATAAACTTGGAAATATCTACACAGCTATCTGTATAAACATGGAAATAGCCTCACCGCTATCTGTATAAACATGGAAATATCTACACCGCCATCTCTAAAAACATGGAAATACCTACACAGTCATCTGTATAAACATGGAAATATCTACACCTCCATCTGTATAAACATGGAAATATCTACACTGCCATCTGTATAAATATGTAAATACCTACACAGCCATCTCTATAAACATGGAAATATATACACCGCTATCTGTATAAACATGGAAATAGCCACACAGCTATCTGTATAAACATGGAAATATCTACACCGCTATCTCTATAAACATGGAAATATCTGCACCGCTATCTGTATAAACATGGATATATCTCCACCGCTACATGTATAAACATGGAAATATCTACACCGCTATCTGTATAAACATGGAAATAGTGACACCGCTATCTGTATAAATATGGAAATATCTACACCACTATCTCTATAAACATGGAAATGTCTACACCGCTATCTGTATAAACATGGAAATATCTACATGGCTATCTCTTTAAACATGGAAATATCTACACCACCATCTGTATAAACATGGAAATACCTACACAGTCACCGGTATAAACCTGGAAATATCTACACCACTATCTGTAAAAACATGGAAATATCTACACTGCCATCTGTATAAACATGTAAATATCTACACATCCATCTCTATAAACACGGAAATATCTACGCCGCTATCTCTATAAACATGGAAATAGCCACACCGCTATCTGTATAAACATGGAAATATCTACACCGCCATCTGTATAAACATGGAACTACCTACACAGTCATCTGTATAAACATGGAAATATCTACACCACTGTCTGTACAAACATGGAAATATCTACACTGCCATCTGTATAAACATGGAAATATCTACACAGCCATCTCTATAAACATGGAAGTATCTACACTGCTATCTGTATAAACATGGAAATAGCCACACCGCTATCTGTATAAACACGGAAATATCTACACCGACATGTGTAAAAATATGAAAATATCTACACAGTCATCTGTATAAACATGGAAATATCCCCACCGCTATCTGTATAAACATGGAAATATCTACACCGACATCTGTATAAACATGGAAATACCTACACAGTCATCTGTATAAACATGGAAATATCTACACCACTGTCTGTACAAACATGGAAATATCTACACTGCCATCTGTATAAACATGGAAATATCTACACAGCCATCTCTATAAACATGGAAATATCACCACCGCTATCTGTATAAACATGGAAATATCTCCCACGCTATCTGTATAAACATGGAAATATCTCCAGCGCTATCTGTATGAACATGGAAATCGCCACACAGCTATCTGTATAAACATGGAAATATCTACACCGCTATCTCTATACACATGGAAATACCTCCACCGCTATCTGTATAAACATGGAAATATCTCCACCGCTATCTGTATAAACATGGAAATAGTGACACCACTATCTGTATAAATATGGAAATATATAACACCGCTATCTCTATAAACATGGAAATGTCTACACCACTATATGTATAAACATGGAAATATCTAAATGGCTGTCTCTATAAACATGGAAATATCTTCACCGCCATCTGTATAAACATGGAAATAACTACAGAGTCATTTGTATAAACCTGGAAATATCTACACCACTATCTGTATAAACATGAAAATATCTACACTGCCATCTGTAAACATGGAAATATCTACACCGCTATCTCTATAAACATGGAAATACCTACACCGCAATCTGTATAAACATGGAAATATCTACAACATTATCTGTATAAACATGGAAATATCTACACTGCCATCTGTATAAACATGTAAATATCTACACAGCCATCTCTATAAACATGGAAATATCTACACCGCTATCTGTATAAACATGGAAATAGCCACACAGCTATCTGTATAAACATGGAAATATCTACACCGCTATCTGTATAAACATGGAAATATCTCCACCACTATCTGTATAAACATGGAAATATCTCCACCGATATCAGTATAAACATGGAAATAGTGACACCGCTATCTGTATAAATATGGAAATATCTACACCGCTATCTCTATAAACATGGAAATGTCTACACCGCTATCTGTATAAACATGGAAATATCTACATGGCTGTCTCTATAATCATGGAAATATCTTCACCGCCATCTGAGTAAACATGGAAATAACTACACAGTCGTCTGTATAAACCTGGAAATATCTACACCACTATCTGTATAAACATGGAAATATCTACACTGCCATCTGTAAAAACATGTAAATATCTACACATCCATCTATATAAACATGGAAATATCTACGCCGCTATCTGTATAAACATGGAAATAGCCACACCGCTATCTGTATAAACATGGAAATATCAACAACGCCATCTGTTTAAACATGGAAATACCTACACAGTCAACTGTATAAACATGGAAATATCTACACCGTCATGTGTAAAAACATGAAAATATCCACACAGTCATCTGTATAAACATGGAAATATCTACACTGCCATCTGTATACACATGGAAATATCTATACAGCCATCTGTATAAACATGGAAATATCTACACCGCTATCTCTATAAACATGGAAATACCTACATCGCAATCTGTATAAACATGGAAGTATCTACACCATTATCTGTCTAAACATGGAAATATCTACACTGCCATCTGTATAAATATGTAAATATCTACACAGCCATCTCTATAAACATGGAAATATCTACACCGCTATCTGTATAAACATGGAAATAGCCACACAGCTATCTGTATAAACTTGTTAATATATACAGTGCTATCTCTATAAACATGGAAATATCTCCACCGCTATCTGTATAAACATGGAAATATCTCCACCGCTATCTGTCTAATCATGGAAATATCTACACTGCCATCTGTAAAAATATGTAAATATCTACACAGCCATCTCTATAAACATGGAAATATCTACACCGCTATCTGTATAAACATGGAAATAGCCACACAGATATCTGTATAAACATGGAAATATATACACTGCTATCTCTATAAACATGGAAATATCTCCACCGCTATCTGTATAAACATGGAAATATCTCCACAGCTATCTGTATAAACATGGAAATATCTCCAACGCGATCTGTATAAACATGGAAATAGCCACACAGCTATCTGTATAAACATGGAAATATCTACACCGCTATCTCTATAAACATGGAAATATCTCCACCGCTATCTGTATAAACATGGAAATCGCCAAACCGCTATCTGTATAATCATGGAAATATCTAAACCGCCATCTGTAAAAACATGGAAATATCTACACAGTCATCTGCCTAAACATGGAAATATCTACACCTCCATCTGTATAAACATGTAAATATCTACACAGCCATCTCTATAAACATGGAAATATCTACACCGCTATCTGTATGAACATGGAAATAGCCACACCGCTATCTGTATAAACATGGAAATAACTACACAATCATCTGTATAAACCTGGAAATATCTACACCAGTATCTGTATAAACATGAAAATATCTACACTGCCATCTGTATAAACATGTAAATATCTACACAGCCATCTCTATAAACATGGAAATATCTACACCGCTATCTGTATGAACATGGAAATAGCCACACCGCTGTCTGTATAAACATGGAAATATCTACAACGCCATCTGTAAAAACATGGAAATATCTACACAGTCATCTGTACAAACATGGAAATATCTACACCTCCATCTGTATAAACATGGAAATATCTACACTGCCATTTTTATACACATGGAAATA
This sequence comes from Pan paniscus, assembly GCF_029289425.2. Lineage (NCBI taxonomy): Eukaryota > Metazoa > Chordata > Mammalia > Primates > Hominidae > Pan > Pan paniscus. The sequence continues at coordinate 5,092,626 of NC_073261.2, forward strand.
TCCACACAGCCATCTGTATAAACTTGGAAATATCTACACCGCTATCTCCATAAACATGGAAATACCTACACCGCAATCTGTATAAACATGGAAATATCTACACCATTATCTCCCTAAACATGGAAATATCTACACTTCCATCTGTATAATTATGTAAATATCTACACCGCCATCTCTATAAACATGGAAATATCTACACCGCTATCTGTATAAACATGGAAATAGCCACACCGCTATCTGTATAAACTTGGAAATATCTACACCGCTATCTCTATAAACATGGAAATATCTCCACCGCTATCTGTATAATCATGGAAATATCTACACAGTCATCTGTATAAACATGGAAATATCTCCACAGCTATCTGTATAAAAATGGAAATATCTACACCGCCATCTGTATAAAAATGGAAATAACTACACAGTCATCTGTATAAATATTGAAATATGTACACCGATATCTGTATAAACATGGAAATATCTGCACCGCCATCTGCATAAACATGGAAATATCTACACCGCCATCTCTATAAACATGGAAATATCTCCAACGCTATCTGTATAAACATGGAAATAGCCACACAGCTATCTTTATAAACATGGAAATTCCTACAACGCTATCTCCATAAACATGGAAATATCTCCACCGCTATCTGTATAAACATAGAGATATCTCCACCGCTATCTGTATAAACATGGAAATAGTGACAACGCTATCTGTATAAATATGGAAAGATCTACACCGCTATCTCTATAAACATGGAAATGACTACACCGCTATCTGTATAAACATGGAAATATCTACATGGCTGTCTCTATAAACATGGAAATATCTTCAGCGCCATCTGTATAAACATGGAAATAGTTACACAGTCATCTGTATAAACCTGGAAATCTCTACACCACTATCTGTATAAACATGAAAATATTTACACTGCCATCTGTATAAACATATAAATATCTACAAAGCCATCTCTATAAATATGGAAATAACTCCACCGCTATCTGTATAAACACGGAAATAACTCCAACGCTATCTGTATAAACATGGAAATAGCCACTCAGCTATCTGTATAAACATGGAAATATCTACACCGCTATCTCTAAAAACACGGAAATATCTCCTCAGCTATCAGTATAAACATGGAAGTAGCCACACCGCTATCTGTATAAGCATGGAAATATCTACACCGCCATCTGTAAAAACATGGAAATATCTATACAGTCATCTGTATAAACATGGAAATATCTACACCTCCATCTGTATAAACATGGAAATATCTCCAACGCTATCTGTATAAACATGGAAATAGCCACAGAGCTATCTGTATAAACATGGAAATATCTACAACGCTATCTCTATAAACATGGAAATAACTCCATCGCTATCTGTATAAACATGGAAGGAGCCACACCGCTATCTGTATAAGCATGGAAATATGTACACTGCCAACTGTAAAAACATGGAAATATGTACACAGTCATCTGTATAAACATGGAAATATCTACACATCCAACTGTATAAACGTGGAAATATCTACACTACCATCTGTATACACATGGAAATATCTATACAGCCATCTGTATAAACATTGAAATATCTACACCGCTATCTCTATAAACATGGAAATACCTACATCGCAATCTGTATAAACATGGAAATATCTACACCATTATCTGTCTAAACATGGAAATATCTACACTGCCATCTGTATAAATATGTAAATATCTACACAGCCATCTCTATAAACATGGAAATATCTACACCGCTATCTGTATAAACATGGAAATAGCCACACAGCAATCTGTATAAACATGTTAATATATACACTGCTATCTCTATAAACATGGAAATATCTCCACTGCTATCTGTATAAACATGGAAATATCTCCACCGCTATCTGTATAAACATGGAAATATCTCCACCGCTATCTGTATAAACATGGAAATAGTGACACTGCTATCTGTATAAACATGGAAATATCTACACCGCTATCTCTATAAACTTGGAAATGTCTACACCGCTATCTGTATAAACATGGAAATATCTACACAGCCATCTCTATAAACATGGAAATATCTTCACCGCCATCTGTATAAACAGGGAAATAACTACACAGTCATCTGTATAAACCTGGAAATATCTACACCACTATTTGTATAAACATGAAAATATCTACACTGCCATCTGTATAAGCATGTAAATCTCTACACATCCATCTCTATAAACATGGAAATATCTACACCGCTATCTGTATGAACATGGAAATAGCCACACCGCTATCTGTATTAACATGGAAATATCTACACCGCCATCTGTAAAACATGGAAATATCTACACAGTCATCTGTATAAACATGGAAATACCTACACCTCCATCTGTATAAACATGGAAATATCTACACTGCCATCTGCATACACATGGAAATATCAACAGAGCCATCTGTATAAACATGGAAATATCTACACCGCTATCTTCATAAACATGAAAATACCTACACCGCAATCAATATAAACATGGAAATATTTACACCATTATCTGTCTAAACATGGAAATATCTACACTGCCATCTGTATAAGTATGTAAATATCTACACAGCCATCTCTGTAAACTTGGAAATATCTACACCGCTATCTGTATAAACATGGAAATAGCCACACCGCTATCTGTATAAACATGGAAATATCTACACCGCCATCTGTAAAAACATGGAAATACCTACACAGTCATCTGTATAAACATGGAAATATCTACACCTCCATCTGTATAAACATGGAAATATCTACACTGCCATCTGTATAAATATGTAAATACCTACACAGCCATCTCTATAAACATGGAAATATGTACACCGCTATCTATGTAAACATGGAAATAGCCACACAGCTATCTGTATAAACATGGAAATATCTACACCGCTATCTCTATAAACATGGAAATATCTGCACCGCTATCTGTATAAACATGGATATATCTCCACCGCTATCTGTATAAATATGGAAATATCTACACCGCTATCTGTATAAACATGGAAATAGTGACACCGCTATCTGTATAAATATGGAAATATCTACAACGCTATCTCTATAAACATGGAAATGTCTACACCGCTATCTGTATAAACATGGAAATATCTACATGGCTATCTCTATAAACATGGAAATATCTACACCACCATCTGTATAAACATGGAAATACCTACACAGTCATCGGTATAAACCTGGAAATAACTACACCACTATCTGTATAAACATGGAAATATCTACACTGCCATCTGTAAAAACATGTAAATATCTACACATCCATCTATATAAACATGGAAATATCTACGCCGCTATCTGTATAAACATGGAAATAGCCACACCGCTATCTGTATAAACATGGAAGTATCAACAACGCCATCTGTTTAAACATGGAAATACCTACACAGTCAACTGTATACACATGGAAATATCTACACCGTCATGTGTAAAAATATGAAAATATCTACACAGTCATCTGTATAAACATGGAAATATCTCCACAGCTATCTGTATAATCATGGAAATATCTACACCGCCATCTGTAAAAACATGGAAATATCTACACAGTCATCTGTATAAACATGGAAATATCTACACATCCATCTTTATAAACATGGAAATATCTATACTGACATCTGTATACACATGGAAATATCTACACAGCCATCTGTATAAACATGAGAATATCTACACCATTATCTGTCTAAACATGGAAATATCTAAACAGCCATCCATATAAATATGTAAATATCTACACAGCCATCTCTATAAACATGGAAATATCTACACCGCTATCTGTTTAAACAGGGAAATAGCCACACAGCTATTTGTATAAACATGGAAATATATACAATGCTATCTCTATAAACATGGAAATATCTCCATCGCTATCTGTATAAACATGGAAATATCTCCACCGCCATCTGTATAAACATGTAAATATCTACACATCCATCTCTATAAAGATGGAAATATCTACGCCGCTATCTGTATAAACATGGAAATAGCCACAGCGCTATCTGTATAAACATGGAAATGTCTACACCGCTATCTCTATAAACATGGAAATATCTCCACCGCAATCTGTATAAACATGGAAATATCTCCACCGCTATCTGTATAAACATGGAAATAGTGACACCGCTATCTGTATAAACATGGAAATATCTACACCGTTATCTCTATAAACTTGGAAATGTCTACACCGCTATCTGTATAAACATGGAAATATCTACACAGCCATCTCTATAAACATGGAAATATCTTCACTGACATCTGTATAAACAGGGAAATAACTACACAGTCATCTGTATAAACCTGGAAATATCTACACCACTATCTGTATAAACATGAAAATATCTACACTGCCATCTGTATAAACATGTAAATCTCTACACAGCCATCTCTATAAACATGGAAATATCTACACCGCTATCTGTATGAACATGGAAATAGCCACATCGCTATCTGTATTAACATGGAAATATCTACACCGCCATCTGTAAAACATGGAAATATCTACACAGTCATCTGTATAAACATGGAAATATCTACACCTCCATCTGTATAAACATGGAAATATCTACACTGCCATCTGTATACACATGGAAATATCCAGACAGCCATCTGTATAAACATGGAAATATCTACACCGCTATCTTCATAAACATGGAAATAACTACACCGCAATCAATATAAACATGGAAATATTTACACCATTATCTGTCTACACATGGAAATATCTACACTGCCATCTGTATAAGTATGTAAATATCTACACAGCCATCTCTATAAACTTGGAAATATCTACACAGCTATCTGTATAAACATGGAAATAGCCTCACCGCTATCTGTATAAACATGGAAATATCTACACCGCCATCTCTAAAAACATGGAAATACCTACACAGTCATCTGTATAAACATGGAAATAACTACACCTCCATCTGTATAAACATGGAAATATCTACACTGCCATCTGTATAAATATGTAAATACCTACACAGCCATCTCTATAAACATGGAAATATATACACCGCTATCTGTATAAACATGGAAATAGCCACACAGCTATCTGTATAAACATGGAAATATCTACACCGCTATCTCTATAAACATGGAAATATCTGCACCGCTATCTGTATAAACATGGATATATCTCCACCGCTACATGTATAAACATGGAAATATCTACACCACTATCTGTATAAACATGGAAATAGTGACACCGCTATCTGTATAAATATGGAAATATCTACACCACTATCTCTATAAACATGGAAATGTCTACACCGCTATCTGTATAAACATGGAAATATCTACATGGCTATCTCTATAAACATGGAAATATCTACACCACCATCTGTATAAACATGGAAATACCTACACAGTCATCGGTATAAACCTGGAAATAACTACACCACTATCTGTATAAACATGGAAATATCTACACTGCCATCTGTAAAAACATGTAAATATCTACACATCCATCTATATAAACATGGAAATATCTACGCCGCTATCTGTATAAACATGGAAATAGCCACACCGCTATCTGTATAAACATGGAAGTATCAACAACGCCATCTGTTTAAACATGGAAATACCTACACAGTCAACTGTATACACATGGAAATATCTACACCGTCATGTGTAAAAATATGAAAATATCTACACAGTCATCTGTATAAACATGGAAATATCTCCACAGCTATCTGTATAATCATGGAAATATCTACACCGCCATCTGTAAAAACATGGAAATATCTACACAGTCATCTGTATAAACATGGAAATATCTACACATCCATCTTTATAAACATGGAAATATCTATACTGCCATCTGTATACACATGGAAATATCTACACAGCCATCTGTATAAACATGGGAATATCTACACCATTATCTGTCTAAACATGGAAATATCTAAACAGCCATCCATATAAATATGTAAATATCTACACAGCCATCTCTATAAACATGGAAATATCTACACCGCTATCTGTTTAAACAGGGAAATAGCCACACAGCTATTTGTATAAACATGGAAATATATACAATGCTATCTCTATAAACATGGAAATATCTCCATCGCTATCTGTATAAACATGGAAATATCTCCACCGCCATCTGTATAAACATGTAAATATCTACACATCCATCTCTATAAAGATGGAAATATCTACGCCGCTATCTGTATAAACATGGAAATAGCCACAGCGCTATCTGTATAAACATGGAAATGTCTACACCGCTATCTCTATAAACATGGAAATATCTCCACCGCAATCTGTATAAACATGGAAATATCTCCACCGCTATCTGTATAAACATGGAAATAGTGACACCGCTATCTGTATAAACATGGAAATATCTACACCGTTATCTCTATAAACTTGGAAATGTCTACACCGCTATCTGTATAAACATGGAAATATCTACACAGCCATCTCTATAAACATGGAAATATCTTCACTGACATCTGTATAAACAGGGAAATAACTACACAGTCATCTGTATAAACCTGGAAATATCTACACCACTATCTGTATAAACATGAAAATATCTACACTGCCATCTGTATAAACATGTAAATCTCTACACAGCCATCTCTATAAACATGGAAATATCTACACCGCTATCTGTATGAACATGGAAATAGCCACATCGCTATCTGTATTAACATGGAAATATCTACACCGCCATCTGTAAAACATGGAAATATCTACACAGTCATCTGTATAAACATGGAAATATCTACACCTCCATCTGTATAAACATGGAAATATCTACACTGCCATCTGTATACACATGGAAATATCCAGACAGCCATCTGTATAAACATGGAAATATCTACACCGCTATCTTCATAAACATGGAAATAACTACACCGCAATCAATATAAACATGGAAATATTTACACCATTATCTGTCTACACATGGAAATATCTACACTGCCATCTGTATAAGTATGTAAATATCTACACAGCCATCTCTATAAACTTGGAAATATCTACACAGCTATCTGTATAAACATGGAAATAGCCTCACCGCTATCTGTATAAACATGGAAATATCTACACCGCCATCTCTAAAAACATGGAAATACCTACACAGTCATCTGTATAAACATGGAAATATCTACACCTCCATCTGTATAAACATGGAAATATCTACACTGCCATCTGTATAAATATGTAAATACCTACACAGCCATCTCTATAAACATGGAAATATATACACCGCTATCTGTATAAACATGGAAATAGCCACACAGCTATCTGTATAAACATGGAAATATCTACACCGCTATCTCTATAAACATGGAAATATCTGCACCGCTATCTGTATAAACATGGATATATCTCCACCGCTACATGTATAAACATGGAAATATCTACACCGCTATCTGTATAAACATGGAAATAGTGACACCGCTATCTGTATAAATATGGAAATATCTACACCACTATCTCTATAAACATGGAAATGTCTACACCGCTATCTGTATAAACATGGAAATATCTACATGGCTATCTCTATAAACATGGAAATATCTACACCACCATCTGTATAAACATGGAAATACCTACACAGTCATCGGTATAAACCTGGAAATATCTACACCACTATCTGTAAAAACATGGAAATATCTACACTGCCATCTGTATAAACATGTAAATATCTACACATCCATCTCTATAAACACGGAAATATCTACGCTGCTATCTCTATAAACATGGAAATAGCCACACCGCTATCTGTATAAACATGGAAATATCTACACCGCCATCTGTATAAACATGGAGCTACCTACACAGTCATCTGTATAAACATGGAAATATCTACACCACTGTCTGTACAAACATGGACATATCTACACTGCCATCTGTATAAACATGGAAATATCTACACAGCCATCTCTATAAACATGGAAGTATCTACACTGCTATCTGTATAAACATGGAAATAGCCACACCGCTATCTGTATAAACACGGAAATATCTACACCGACATGTGTAAAAATATGAAAATATCTACACAGACATCTGTATAAACATGGAAATATCTCCACCGCTATCTGTATAAACATGGAAATATCTACACCGCCATCTGTATAAACATGGAAATACCTACACAGTCATCTGTATAAACATGGAAATATCTACACCACTGTCTGTACAAACATGGAAATATTTACACTGCCATCTGTATAAACATGGAAATATCTACACAGCCATCTCTATAAACATGGAAATATCACCACCGCTATCTGTATAAACATGGAAATATCTCCCACGCTATCTGTATAAACATGGAAATATCTCCAGCGCTATCTGTATGAACATGGAAATCGCCACACAGCTATCTGTATAAACATGGAAATATCTACACCGCTATCTCTATAAACATGGAAATACCTCCACCGCTATCTGTATAAACATGGAAATATCTCCACTGCTATCTGTATAAACATGGAAATAGTGACACCACTATCTGTATAAATATGGAAATATCTACACCACTATCTCTATAAACATGGAAATGTCTACATGGCTGTCTCTATAAACATGGAAATATCTTCACCGCCATCTGTATAAACATGGAAATAGCTACACAGTCATTTGTATAAACCTGGAAATATCTACACCACTATCTGTATAAACATGAAAATATCTACACTGCCATCTGTATAAACATGGAAATATCTACACCGCTATCTCTATAAACATGGAAATACCTACACCGCAATCTGTATAAACATGGAAATATCTACAACATTATCTGTATAAACATGGAAATATCTACACTGCCATCTGTATAAACATGTAAATATCTACACAGCCATCTCTATAAACATGGAAATATCTACACCGCTATCTGTATAAACATGGAAATATCTCCACCACTATCTGTATAAACATGGAAATATCTCCACCGATATCAGTATAAACATGGAAATAGTGACACCGCTATCTGTATAAATATGGAAATATCTACACCGCTATCTCTATAAACATGGAAATGTCTACACCGCTATCTGTATAAACATGGAAATATCTACATGGCTGTCTCTATAATCATGGAAATATCTTCACCGCCATCTGAGTAAACATGGAAATAACTACACAGTCGTCTGTATAAACCTGGAAATATCTACACCACTATCTGTATAAACATGGAAATATCTACACTGCCATCTGTATAAACAAGTAAATATCTACAAAGCCTTCTCTATAAACATGGAAATAACTCCACCGCTATCTGTATAAACACGGAAATATCTCCAACACTATCTGTATAAACATGGAAATAGTCACACTGCTATCTGTATAAACATGGAAACATCTACACCGCTATCTCTATAAACATGGAAATATCTCCACAGCTATCAGTATTAACATGGAAGTAGCCACACCGCTATCTGTATAACCATGGAAATATCTACAACGCTATCTCTATAAACATGGAAATAACTCCATCGCTATCTGTATAAACATGGAAGTAGTCACACCGCTATCTGTATAAGCATGGAAATATGTACACTGCCATCTGTAAAAACATGGAAATATGTACACAGTCATCTGTATAAACATGGAAATATCTACACATCCATCTGTATAAACATGGAAATATCTACACTGCCATCTGTATACACATGGAAATATCTATACAGCCATCTGTATAAACATGGAAATATCTACACCGCTATCTCTATAAACATGGAAATACCTACATCGCAATCTGTATAAACATGGAAGTATCTACACCATTATCTGTCTAAACATGGAAATATCTACACTGCCATCTGTATAAATATGTAAATATCTACACAGCCATCTCTATAAACATGGAAATATCTACACCGCTATCTGTATAAACATGGAAATAGCCACACAGCTATCTGTATAAACTTGTTAATATATACAGTGCTATCTCTATAAACATGGAAATATCTCCACCGCTATCTGTATAAACATGGAAATATCTCCACCGCTATCTGTCTAATCATGGAAATATCTACACTGCCATCTGTAAAAATATGTAAATATCTACACAGCCATCTCTATAAACATGGAAATATCTACACCGCTATCTGTATAAACATGGAAATAGCCACACAGATATCTGTATAAACATGGAAATATATACACTGCTATCTCTATAAACATGGAAATATCTCCACCGCTATCTGTATAAACATGGAAATATCTCCACAGCTATCTGTATAAACATGGAAATATCTCCAACGCGATCTGTATAAACATGGAAATAGCCACACAGCTATCTCTATAAACATGGAAATATCTACACCGCTATCTCTATAAACATGGAAATATCTCCACCGCTATCTGTATAAACATGGAAATCGCCAAACCGCTATCTGTATAATCATGGAAATATCTAAACCGCCATCTGTAAAAACATGGAAATATCTACACAGTCATCTGCCTAAACATGGAAATATCTACACCTCCATCTGTATAAACATGTAAATATCTACACAGCCATCTCTATAAACATGGAAATATCTACACCGCTATCTGTATGAACATGGAAATAGCCACACCGCTATCTGTATAAACATGGAAATAACTACACAATCATCTGTATAAACCTGGAAATATCTACACCAGTATCTGTATAAACATGAAAATATCTACACTGCCATCTGTATAAACATGTAAATATCTACACAGCCATCTCTATAAACATGGAAATATCTACACCGCTATCTGTATGAACATGGAAATAGCCACACCGCTATCTGTATAAACATGGAAATATCTACAACGCCATCTGTAAAAACATGGAAATATCTACACAGTCATCTGTACAAACATGGAAATATCTACACCTCCATCTGTATAAACATGGAAATATCTACACTGCCATTTGTATACACATGGAAATATCCACACAGCCATCTCTATAAACTTGGAAATATCTACACCGCTATCTCCATAAACATGGAAATACCTACACCGCAATCTGTATAAACATGGAAATATCTACACCATTATCTCCCTAAACATGGAAATATCTACACTTCCATCTGTATAATTATGTAAATATCTACACCGCCATCTCTATAAACATGGAAATATCTACACCGCTATCTGTATAAACATGGAAATAGCCACACCGCTATCTGTATAAACTTGGAAATATCTACACCGCTATCTCTATAAACATGGAAATATCTCCACCGCTATCTGTATAATCATGGAAATATCTACACAGTCATCTGTATAAACATGGAAATATCTCCACAGCCATCTGTATAAAAATGGAAATATCTACACCGCCATCTGTATAAAAATGGAAATAACTACACAGTCATCTGTATAAATATGGAAATATGTACACCGATATCTGTATAAACATGGAAATATCTGCACCGCCATCTGCATAAACATGGAAATATCTACACCGCCATCTCTATAAACATGGAAATATCTCCAACGCTATCTGTATAAACATGGAAATAGCCACACAGCTATCTTTATAAACATGGAAATTCCTACAACGCTATCTCCATAAACATGGAAATATCTCCACCGCTATCTGTATAAACATGGAGATATCTCCACCGCTATCTGTATAAACATGGAAATAGTGACAACGCTATCTGTATAAATATGGAAAGATCTACACCGTTATCTCTATAAACATGGAAATGACTACACCGCTATCTGTATAAACATGGAAATATCTACATGGCTGTCTCTATAAACATGGAAATATCTTCAGCGCCATCTGTATAAACATGGAAATAGTTACACAGTCATCTGTATAAACCTGGAAATCTCTACACCACTATCTGTATAAACATGAAAATATCTACACTGCCATCTGTATAAACATGTAAATATCTACAAAGCCATCTCTATAAATATGGAAATAACTCCACCGCTATCTGTATAAACACGGAAATAACTCCAACGCTATCTGTATAAACATGGAAATAGCCACTCAGCTATCTGTATAAACATGGAAATATCTACACCGCTATCTCTAAAAACATGGAAATATCTCCTCAGCTATCAGTATAAACATGGAAGTAGCCACACCGCTATCTGTATAAGCATGGAAATATCTACACCGCCATCTGTAAAAACATGGAAATATCTATACAGTCATCTGTATAAACATGGAAATATCTACACCTCCATCTGTATAAACATGGAAATATCTCCAACGCTATCTGTATAAACATGTAAATAGCCACAGAGCTATCTGTATAAACATGGAAATATCTACAACGCTATCTCTATAAACATGGAAATAACTCCATCGCTATCTGTATAAACATGGAAGGAGCCACACCGCTATCTGTATAAGCATGGAAATATGTACACTGCCAACTGTAAAAACATGGAAATATGTACACAGTCATCTGTATAAACATGGAAATATCTACACATCCAACTGTGTAAACGTGGAAATATCTACACTACCATCTGTATACACATGGAAATATCTATACAGCCATCTGTATAAACATTGAAATATCTACACCGCTATCTCTATAAACATGGAAATACCTACATCGCAATCTGTATAAACATGGAAATATCTACACCATTATCTGTCTAAACATGGAAATATCTACACTGCCATCTGTATAAATATGTAAATATCTACACAGCCATCTCTATAAACATGGAAATATCTACACCGCTATCTGTATAAACATGGAAATAGCCACACAGCAATCTGTATAAACATGTTAATATATACACTGCTATCTCTATAAACATGGAAATATCTCCACTGCTATCTGTATAAACATGGAAATATCTCCACCGCTATCTGTATAAACATGGAAATATCTCCACCGCTATCTGTATAAACATGGAAATAGTGACACCGCTATCTGTATAAACATGGAAATATCTACACCGCTATCTCTATAAACTTGGAAATGTCTACACCGCTATCTGTATAAACATGGAAATATCTACACAGCCATCTCTATAAACATGGAAATATCTTCACCGCCATCTGTATAAACAGGGAAATAACTACACAGTCATCTGTATAAACCTGGAAATATCTACACCACTATTTGTATAAACATGAAAATATCTACACTGCCATCTGTATAAGCATGTAAATCTCTACACATCCATCTCTATAAACATGGAAATATCTACACCGCTATCTGTATGAACATGGAAATAGCCACACTGCTATCTGTATTAACATGGAAATATCTACACCGCCATCTGTAAAACATGGAAATATCTACACATTCATCTGTATAAACATGGAAATACCTACACCTCCATCTGTATAAACATGGAAATATCTACACTGCCATCTGCATACACATGGAAATATCAACAGAGCCATCTGTATAAACATGGAAATATCTACACCGCTATCTTCATAAACATGAAAATACCTACACCGCAATCAATATAAACATGGAAATATTTACACCATTATCTGTCTAAACATGGAAATATCTACACTGCCATCTGTATAAGTATGTAAATATCTACACAGCCATCTCTGTAAACTTGGAAATATCTACACCGCTATCTGTATAAACATGGAAATAGCCACACTGCTATCTGTATAAACATGGAAATATCTACACCGCCATCTGTAAAAACATGGAAATACCTACACAGTCATCTGTATAAACATGGAAATATCTACACCTCCATCTGTATAAACATGGAAATATCTACACTGCCATCTGTATAAATATGTAAATACCTACACAGCCATCTCTATAAACATGGAAATACCTACACCGCAATCTGTATAAACATGGAAATATCTACAACATTATCTGTATAAACATGGAAATATCTACACTGCCATCTGTATAAACATGTAAATATCTACACAGCCATCTCTATAAACATGGAAATATCTACACCGCTATCTGTATAAACATGGAAATATCTCCACCACTATCTGTATAAACATGGAAATATCTCCACCGATATCAGTATAAACATGGAAATAGTGACACCGCTATCTGTATAAATATGGAAATATCTACACCGCTATCTCTATAAACATGGAAATGTCTACACCGCTATCTGTATAAACATGGAAATATCTACATGGCTGTCTCTATAATCATGGAAATATCTTCACCGCCATCTGAGTAAACATGGAAATAACTACACAGTCGTCTGTATAAACCTGGAAATATCTACACCACTATCTGTATAAACATGGAAATATCTACACTGCCATCTGTATAAACAAGTAAATATCTACAAAGCCTTCTCTATAAACATGGAAATAACTCCACCGCTATCTGTATAAACACGGAAATATCTCCAACACTATCTGTATAAACATGGAAATAGTCACACTGCTATCTGTATAAACATGGAAACATCTACACCGCTATCTCTATAAACATGGAAATATCTCCACAGCTATCAGTATTAACATGGAAGTAGCCACACCGCTATCTGTATAACCATGGAAATATCTACAACGCTATCTCTATAAACATGGAAATAACTCCATCGCTATCTGTATAAACATGGAAGTAGTCACACCGCTATCTGTATAAGCATGGAAATATGTACACTGCCATCTGTAAAAACATGGAAATATGTACACAGTCATCTGTATAAACATGGAAATATCTACACATCCATCTGTATAAACATGGAAATATCTACACTGCCATCTGTATACACATGGAAATATCTATACAGCCATCTGTATAAACATGGAAATATCTACACCGCTATCTCTATAAACATGGAAATACCTACATCGCAATCTGTATAAACATGGAAGTATCTACACCATTATCTGTCTAAACATGGAAATATCTACACTGCCATCTGTATAAATATGTAAATATCTACACAGCCATCTCTATAAACATGGAAATATCTACACCGCTATCTGTATAAACATGGAAATAGCCACACAGCTATCTGTATAAACTTGTTAATATATACAGTGCTATCTCTATAAACATGGAAATATCTCCACCGCTATCTGTATAAACATGGAAATATCTCCACCGCTATCTGTCTAATCATGGAAATATCTACACTGCCATCTGTAAAAATATGTAAATATCTACACAGCCATCTCTATAAACATGGAAATATCTACACCGCTATCTGTATAAACATGGAAATAGCCACACAGATATCTGTATAAACATGGAAATATATACACTGCTATCTCTATAAACATGGAAATATCTCCACCGCTATCTGTATAAACATGGAAATATCTCCACAGCTATCTGTATAAACATGGAAATATCTCCAACGCGATCTGTATAAACATGGAAATAGCCACACAGCTATCTCTATAAACATGGAAATATCTACACCGCTATCTCTATAAACATGGAAATATCTCCACCGCTATCTGTATAAACATGGAAATCGCCAAACCGCTATCTGTATAATCATGGAAATATCTAAACCGCCATCTGTAAAAACATGGAAATATCTACACAGTCATCTGCCTAAACATGGAAATATCTACACCTCCATCTGTATAAACATGTAAATATCTACACAGCCATCTCTATAAACATGGAAATATCTACACCGCTATCTGTATGAACATGGAAATAGCCACACCGCTATCTGTATAAACATGGAAATAACTACACAATCATCTGTATAAACCTGGAAATATCTACACCAGTATCTGTATAAACATGAAAATATCTACACTGCCATCTGTATAAACATGTAAATATCTACACAGCCATCTCTATAAACATGGAAATATCTACACCGCTATCTGTATGAACATGGAAATAGCCACACCGCTATCTGTATAAACATGGAAATATCTACAACGCCATCTGTAAAAACATGGAAATATCTACACAGTCATCTGTACAAACATGGAAATATCTACACCTCCATCTGTATAAACATGGAAATATCTACACTGCCATTTGTATACACATGGAAATATCCACACAGCCATCTCTATAAACTTGGAAATATCTACACCGCTATCTCCATAAACATGGAAATACCTACACCGCAATCTGTATAAACATGGAAATATCTACACCATTATCTCCCTAAACATGGAAATATCTACACTTCCATCTGTATAATTATGTAAATATCTACACCGCCATCTCTATAAACATGGAAATATCTACACCGCTATCTGTATAAACATGGAAATAGCCACACCGCTATCTGTATAAACTTGGAAATATCTACACCGCTATCTCTATAAACATGGAAATATCTCCACCGCTATCTGTATAATCATGGAAATATCTACACAGTCATCTGTATAAACATGGAAATATCTCCACAGCCATCTGTATAAAAATGGAAATATCTACACCGCCATCTGTATAAAAATGGAAATAACTACACAGTCATCTGTATAAATATGGAAATATGTACACCGATATCTGTATAAACATGGAAATATCTGCACCGCCATCTGCATAAACATGGAAATATCTACACCGCCATCTCTATAAACATGGAAATATCTCCAACGCTATCTGTATAAACATGGAAATAGCCACACAGCTATCTTTATAAACATGGAAATTCCTACAACGCTATCTCCATAAACATGGAAATATCTCCACCGCTATCTGTATAAACATGGAGATATCTCCACCGCTATCTGTATAAACATGGAAATAGTGACAACGCTATCTGTATAAATATGGAAAGATCTACACCGTTATCTCTATAAACATGGAAATGACTACACCGCTATCTGTATAAACATGGAAATATCTACATGGCTGTCTCTATAAACATGGAAATATCTTCAGCGCCATCTGTATAAACATGGAAATAGTTACACAGTCATCTGTATAAACCTGGAAATCTCTACACCACTATCTGTATAAACATGAAAATATCTACACTGCCATCTGTATAAACATGTAAATATCTACAAAGCCATCTCTATAAATATGGAAATAACTCCACCGCTATCTGTATAAACACGGAAATAACTCCAACGCTATCTGTATAAACATGGAAATAGCCACTCAGCTATCTGTATAAACATGGAAATATCTACACCGCTATCTCTAAAAACATGGAAATATCTCCTCAGCTATCAGTATAAACATGGAAGTAGCCACACCGCTATCTGTATAAGCATGGAAATATCTACACCGCCATCTGTAAAAACATGGAAATATCTATACAGTCATCTGTATAAACATGGAAATATCTACACCTCCATCTGTATAAACATGGAAATATCTCCAACGCTATCTGTATAAACATGTAAATAGCCACAGAGCTATCTGTATAAACATGGAAATATCTACAACGCTATCTCTATAAACATGGAAATAACTCCATCGCTATCTGTATAAACATGGAAGGAGCCACACCGCTATCTGTATAAGCATGGAAATATGTACACTGCCAACTGTAAAAACATGGAAATATGTACACAGTCATCTGTATAAACATGGAAATATCTACACATCCAACTGTGTAAACGTGGAAATATCTACACTACCATCTGTATACACATGGAAATATCTATACAGCCATCTGTATAAACATTGAAATATCTACACCGCTATCTCTATAAACATGGAAATACCTACATCGCAATCTGTATAAACATGGAAATATCTACACCATTATCTGTCTAAACATGGAAATATCTACACTGCCATCTGTATAAATATGTAAATATCTACACAGCCATCTCTATAAACATGGAAATATCTACACCGCTATCTGTATAAACATGGAAATAGCCACACAGCAATCTGTATAAACATGTTAATATATACACTGCTATCTCTATAAACATGGAAATATCTCCACTGCTATCTGTATAAACATGGAAATATCTCCACCGCTATCTGTATAAACATGGAAATATCTCCACCGCTATCTGTATAAACATGGAAATAGTGACACCGCTATCTGTATAAACATGGAAATATCTACACCGCTATCTCTATAAACTTGGAAATGTCTACACCGCTATCTGTATAAACATGGAAATATCTACACAGCCATCTCTATAAACATGGAAATATCTTCACCGCCATCTGTATAAACAGGGAAATAACTACACAGTCATCTGTATAAACCTGGAAATATCTACACCACTATTTGTATAAACATGAAAATATCTACACTGCCATCTGTATAAGCATGTAAATCTCTACACATCCATCTCTATAAACATGGAAATATCTACACCGCTATCTGTATGAACATGGAAATAGCCACACTGCTATCTGTATTAACATGGAAATATCTACACCGCCATCTGTAAAACATGGAAATATCTACACATTCATCTGTATAAACATGGAAATACCTACACCTCCATCTGTATAAACATGGAAATATCTACACTGCCATCTGCATACACATGGAAATATCAACAGAGCCATCTGTATAAACATGGAAATATCTACACCGCTATCTTCATAAACATGAAAATACCTACACCGCAATCAATATAAACATGGAAATATTTACACCATTATCTGTCTAAACATGGAAATATCTACACTGCCATCTGTATAAGTATGTAAATATCTACACAGCCATCTCTGTAAACTTGGAAATATCTACACCGCTATCTGTATAAACATGGAAATAGCCACACTGCTATCTGTATAAACATGGAAATATCTACACCGCCATCTGTAAAAACATGGAAATACCTACACAGTCATCTGTATAAACATGGAAATATCTACACCTCCATCTGTATAAACATGGAAATATCTACACTGCCATCTGTATAAATATGTAAATACCTACACAGCCATCTCTATAAACATGGAAATATGTACACCGCTATCTGTGTAAACATGGAAATAGCCACACAGCTATCTGTATAAACATGGAAATATCTACACCGCTATCTCTATAAACATGGAAATATCTGCACCGATATCTGTATAAACATGGATATATCTCCACCGCTATCTGTATAAATATGGAAATATCTACACCGCTATCTGTATAAACATGGAAATAGTGACACCGCTATCTGTATAAATATGGAAATATCTACAACGCTATCTCTATAAACATGGAAATGTCTACACCGCTATCTGTATAAACATGGAAATATCAACATGGCTATCTCTATAAACATGGAAATATCTACACCACCATCTGTATAAACATGGAAATACCTACACAGTCATCGGTATAAACCTGGAAATATCTACACCACTATCTGTATAAACATGGAAATATCTACACTGCCATCTGTAAAAACATGTAAATATCTACACATCCATCTATATAAACATGGAAATATCTACGCCGCTATCTGTATAAACATGGAAATAGCCACACCGCTATCTGTATAAACATGGAAATATCAACAACGCCATCTGTTTAAACATGGAAATACCTACACAGTCAACTGTATAAACATGGAAATATCTACACCGTCATGTGTAAAAATATGAAAATATCTACACAGTCATCTGTATAAACATGGAAATATCTCCACAGCTATCTGTATAAACATGGAAATATCTACACCGCCATCTGTAAAAACATGGAAATATCTACACAGTCATCTGTATAAACATGGAAATATCTACACCTCCATCTTTATAAACATGGAAATATCTATACTGCCATCTGTATACACATGGAAATATCTACACAGCCATCTGTATAAACATGGAAATATCTACACCATTATCTGTCTAAACATGGAAATATCTAAACTGCCATCCATATAAATATGTAAATATCTACACAGCCATCTCTATAAACATGGAAATATCTACACCGCTATCTGTTTAAACAGGGAAATAGCCACACAGCTATTTGTATAAACATGGAAATATATACAATGCTATCTCTATAAACATGGAAATATCTCCATCGCTATCTGTATAAACATGGAAATATCTCCACCGCCATCTGTATAAACATGTAAATATCTACACATCCATCTCTATAAAGATGGAAATATCCACGCCGCTATCTGTATAAACATGGAAATAGCCACAGCGCTATCTGTATAAACATGGAAATGTCTACACCGCTATCTCTATAAACATGGAAATATCTCCACCGCAATCTGTATAAACATGGAAATATCTCCACCGCTATCTGTATAAACATGGAAATAGTGACACCGCTATCTGTATAAACATGGAAATATCTACACCGTTATCTCTATAAACTTGGAAATGTCTACACCGCTATCTGTATAAACATGGAAATATCTACACAGCCATCTCTATAAACATGGAAATATCTTCACCGACATCTGTATAAACAGGGAAATAACTACACAGTCATCTGTATAAACCTGGAAATATCTACACCACTATCTGTATAAACATGAAAATATCTACACTGCCATCTGTATAAACATGTAAATCTCTACACAGCCATCTCTATAAACATGGAAATATCTACACCGCTATCTGTATGAACATGGAAATAGCCACACCGCTATCTGTATTAACATGGAAATATCTACACCGCCATCTGTAAAACATGGAAATATCTACACAGTCATCTGTATAAACATGGAAATATCTACACCTCCATCTGTATAAACATGGAAATATCTACACTGCCATCTGTATACACATGGAAATATCCAGACAGCCATCTGTATAAACATGGATATATCTACACCGCTATCTTCATAAACATGGAAATAACTACACCGCAATCAATATAAACATGGAAATATTTACACCATTATCTGTCTACACATGGAAATATCTACACTGCCATCTGTATAAGTATGTAAATATCTACACAGCCATCTCAATAAACTTGGAAATATCTACACAGCTATCTGTATAAACATGGAAATAGCCTCACCGCTATCTGTATAAACATGAAAATATCTACACCGCCATCTCTAAAAACATGGAAATACCTACACAGTCATCTGTATAAACATGGAAATATCTACACCTCCATCTGTATAAACATGGAAATATCTACACTGCCATCTGTGTAAATATGTAAATACCTACACAGCCATCTCTATAAACATGGAAATATATACACCGCTATCTGTATAAACATGGAAATAGCCACACAGCTATCTGTATAAACATGGAAATATCTAGACCGCTATCTCTATAAACATGGAAATATCTGCACCGCTATCTGTATAAACATGGATATATCTCCACCGCTACATGTATAAACATGGAAATATCTACACCGCTATCTCTATAAACATGGAAATGTCTACAACGCTATCTGTATAAACATGGAAATAGTGACACCACTATCTGTATAAATATGGAAATATCTACACCGCTATCTCTATAAACATGGAAATGTCTACACCACTATCTGTATAAACATGGAAATATCTACATGGCTGTCTCTATAAACATGGAAATATCTTCACCGCCATCTGTATAAACATGGAAATAACTACACAGTCATTTGTATAAACCTGGAAATATCTACACCACTATCTGTAAAAACATGAAAATATCTACACCGCCATCTGTATAAACATGGAAATATCTCCAAAGCTATCTGTATAAACATGGAAATAGCCACACAGCTATCTGTATAAACATGGAAATACCTACACAGTCATCGGTATAAACCTGGAAATATCTACACCGCTATCTGTATAAACATGGAAATATCTACACTGCCATCTGTAAAAACATGTAAATATCTACACATCCATCTATATAAACATGGAAATATCTACGCCGCTATCTGTATAAACATGGAAATAGCCACACCGCTATCTGTATAAACATGGAAATATCAACAACGCCATCTGTTTAAACATGGAAATACCTACACAGTCAACTGTATAAACATGGAAATATCTACACCGTCATGTGTAAAAATATGAAAATATCTACACAGTCATCTGTATAAACATGGAAATATCTCCACAGCTATCTGTATAAACATGGAAATATCTACACCGCCATCTGTAAAAACATGGAAATATCTACACAGTCATCTGTATAAACATGGAAATATCTACACCTCCATCTTTATAAACATGGAAATATCTATACTGCCATCTGTATACACATGGAAATATCTACACAGCCATCTGTATAAACATGGAAATATCTACACCATTATCTGTCTAAACATGGAAATATCTAAACTGCCATCCATATAAATATGTAAATATCTACACAGCCATCTCTATAAACATGGAAATATCTACACCGCTATCTGTTTAAACAGGGAAATAGCCACACAGCTATTTGTATAAACATGGAAATATATACAATGCTATCTCTATAAACATGGAAATATCTCCATCGCTATCTGTATAAACATGGAAATATCTCCACCGCCATCTGTATAAACATGTAAATATCTACACATCCATCTCTATAAAGATGGAAATATCCACGCCGCTATCTGTATAAACATGGAAATAGCCACAGCGCTATCTGTATAAACATGGAAATGTCTACACCGCTATCTCTATAAACATGGAAATATCTCCACCGCAATCTGTATAAACATGGAAATATCTCCACCGCTATCTGTATAAACATGGAAATAGTGACACCGCTATCTGTATAAACATGGAAATATCTACACCGTTATCTCTATAAACTTGGAAATGTCTACACCGCTATCTGTATAAACATGGAAATATCTACACAGCCATCTCTATAAACATGGAAATATCTTCACCGACATCTGTATAAACAGGGAAATAACTACACAGTCATCTGTATAAACCTGGAAATATCTACACCACTATCTGTATAAACATGAAAATATCTACACTGCCATCTGTATAAACATGTAAATCTCTACACAGCCATCTCTATAAACATGGAAATATCTACACCGCTATCTGTATGAACATGGAAATAGCCACACCGCTATCTGTATTAACATGGAAATATCTACACCGCCATCTGTAAAACATGGAAATATCTACACAGTCATCTGTATAAACATGGAAATATCTACACCTCCATCTGTATAAACATGGAAATATCTACACTGCCATCTGTATACACATGGAAATATCCAGACAGCCATCTGTATAAACATGGATATATCTACACCGCTATCTTCATAAACATGGAAATAACTACACCGCAATCAATATAAACATGGAAATATTTACACCATTATCTGTCTACACATGGAAATATCTACACTGCCATCTGTATAAGTATGTAAATATCTACACAGCCATCTCAATAAACTTGGAAATATCTACACAGCTATCTGTATAAACATGGAAATAGCCTCACCGCTATCTGTATAAACATGAAAATATCTACACCGCCATCTCTAAAAACATGGAAATACCTACACAGTCATCTGTATAAACATGGAAATATCTACACCTCCATCTGTATAAACATGGAAATATCTACACTGCCATCTGTATAAATATGTAAATACCTACACAGCCATCTCTATAAACATGGAAATATATACACCGCTATCTGTATAAACATGGAAATAGCCACACAGCTATCTGTATAAACATGGAAATATCTAGACCGCTATCTCTATAAACATGGAAATATCTGCACCGCTATCTGTATAAACATGGATATATCTCCACCGCTACATGTATAAACATGGAAATATCTACACCGCTATCTCTATAAACATGGAAATGTCTACAACGCTATCTGTATAAACATGGAAATAGTGACACCACTATCTGTATAAATATGGAAATATCTACACCGCTATCTCTATAAACATGGAAATGTCTACACCACTATCTGTATAAACATGGAAATATCTACATGGCTGTCTCTATAAACATGGAAATATCTTCACCGCCATCTGTATAAACATGGAAATAACTACACAGTCATTTGTATAAACCTGGAAATATCTACACCACTATCTGTAAAAACATGAAAATATCTACACCGCCATCTGTATAAACATGGAAATATCTCCAAAGCTATCTGTATAAACATGGAAATAGCCACACAGCTATCTGTATAAACATGGAAATACCTACACCGCTATCTCTATAAACATGGAAATACCTCCACCGCTATCTGTATAAACATGGAAATATCTCCACCGCTATCTGTATAAACATGGAAATAGTGACACCACTATCTGTATAAATATGGAAATATCTACACCGCTATCTCTATAAACATGGAAATGTCTACACCAATATCTGTATAAACATGGAAATATCTACATGGCTGTCTCTATAAACATGGAAATATCTTCACCGCCATCTGTATAAACATGGAAATAAATACAAAGTCATTTGTATAAACCTGGAAATATCTACACCACTATCTGTATAAACATGAAAATATCTACACTGCCATCTGTATAAACATGGAAATATGTACACCGCTATCTCTAGAAACATGGAAATACCTACACCGCAATCTGTATAAACATGGAAATATCTACAACATTGTCTGTCTAAACATGGAAATATCTACACTGACATCTGTATAAATATGTAAATATCTACACAGCCATCTCTATAAACATGGAAATATCTACACCGCTATCTCTATAAACATGGAAATAGCCACACAGCTATCTGTATAAACATGGAAATATCTACACCGCTATCTGTATAAACATGGAAATATCTCCACCACTATCTGTATTAAAATGGAAATATCTCCACCGCTATCAGTATAAACATGGAAATCGTGACACCGCTATCTGTATAAATATGGAAATATCTACACCGCTATCTCTATAAACATGGAAATGTCTACACCGCTATCTGTATAAACATGGAAATATCTACATGGCTATCTCAATAAACATGGAAATATCTACACCGCCATCTGTATAAACTTGGAAATACCTACACAGTCATCTGTATAAACTTGGAAATATCTACACCACTATCTGTATAAACATGGAAATATCTACACTGCCATCAGTATAAACATGTAAATATCTACACACCCAGCTCTATAAACATGGAAATATCTACATCGCTATCTGTATAAACATTGAAATAGTGACACCTCCATCTGTATAATTAAGGAATTATCTACACCGCTATCTCTATAAACTTGGAAATGTCTACACCACTATCGGTATAAACATGGAAATATCTACATGGCTGTCTCTATGAACATGGAAATATCTTCACCACCATCTGTATAAACATGGAAATAACAACACAGTCATCTGTATAAACCTGGAAATATCTACACCGCTATCTGTATAAACATGGAAATAACTAAACTGCCATCTGTATAAACATGTAAATATCTACACAGCCATCTCTATAAACATGGAAATATCTCCACCGCTATCTGTATAAACATGGAAATAGCCACACCGTTATCTGTATAAACATGGAAATATCTACACCGCCATCTTAAAAACATGGAAATATCTACACAGTCATCTGTATAAACTAGGAAATATCTACACCTCCATCTGTATAAACATGGAAATATCTACACAGCCATATGTATAAACATGGAAATATCTACACCGCTATCTGTATAAACATGGAAATACCTACACCGCAATCTGTATAAAGATGGAAATATCTACACCATTATCTGTCTAAACATGGAAATATCTACACTGCCATCTGTATAAATATGTAAATATCTACACACTCATCTGTATAAACCTTGAAATATCTACACCGCTATCTGTATAAACATGGAAATAGCCACACAGATATCTGTATAAACATGGAAATATACACACTGCTATCTCTATAAACATGGAATTATCTCCACCGCTATCTGTATAAACATGGAAATATCTCCACCGCTATCTGTATAAACATGGAAATATCTCCAACGCTATCTGTATAAACATGGAAATAGCCACACAGCTATCTGAATAAACATGGAAATATCTACATCGCTATCTCTGTAAACGTAGAAATATCTCCACTGCTATCTGTATAAACATGGAAATAGCCACACCGCTATCTGTATAAACATGGAAATATCTACACCGCCATCTGTGAAAACATGGAAATATCTACACAGACATCTGTATAAACATGGAAATATCTACACCTCCATCTGTATAAACATGGAAATATCTATACTGCCTTCTGTATACACATGGAAATACCTACACCGCAATCTGTATAAACATGGAAATATCTACACCTCCATCTGTATAAACATAGAAATATCTACACTGCCATCTGTATACACATGGAAATATCCACACAGCCATCTGAAGAAACATGGAAATGTCTACACCGCTATCTCTATAAACATGGAAATATCTACATCGCAATCTGTATAAACATGGAAATATCTACACCATTATCTGTCTTAACATGGAAATAACTACACTGCCATCTGTATAAATATGTAAATATATACACAGCCATCTCTATAAACATGGAAATATCTACACCGCTATCTGTATAAACATGGAAATAGCCACACCGCTATCTGTATAAACATGGAAATATCTACACCGCTATCTCTATAAACATGGAAATATCTCCACCGCTATCTGTATAAACATGGAAATATCTCCACCGCTATCTGTATAAACATGGAAACAGTGACACCGCTATCTGTATGAATATGGAAATATCTACACCGCTATCTCTATAAACGTGGAAATGTCTACACCGCTATCTGTATAAACATGGAAACATCTACATGGCTGTCTCTATAAACTTGGAAATATCTTCACCGCCATCTGTATAAACATGGAAATAACTACACAGTCATCTGTATAAACCTGGAAATATCTACACCGCTATCTGTATGAACATGGAAATAGCCACACCGCTATCTGTATAAACATGGAAATAACTACACCGCCATCTGTAAAAACATGGAAATATCTACACTGCCATCTGTATACACATGGAAATATCCACACAGCCATCTGTATAAACATGGAAATATCTACACCGCTATCTCTATAAACATGGAAATACCTACACCGCAATCTGTATAAACATGGAAATATCTACACCATTATCTGTCTAAACATGGAAATATCTACACTGCCATCTGTATAAATATGTAAATATATACACAGCCATCTCTATAAACATGGAAATATCTACACCGCTATCTGTATAAGCATGGAAATATCTACACCGCTATCTCTATACACATGGAAATATCTCCAACGCTATCTGTATAAACATGGAAACATCTACACAGTCATCTGTATAAACATGGAAATATCTCCACCGCTATGTGTATAAACATGGAAATAACTACACCACCATCTGTATAAACATGTAAATATCTACACAGCCATCACTATAAACATGGAAATATCTACACTGCTGTCTGTATAAACATGGAAATAGCCACACCGCTATCTGTATAAACATGGAAATATCTACACTGCCATCTGTATAAAAATGGAAATAACTACACAGTCATCTGTATAAATATGGAAATATGTACACCGCTATCTGTATAAACATGGAAATATCTGCACCGCCATCTGCATAAACATGGAAATATCTACACCGCCATCTGTATAAACATGGAAATATCTCCAAAGCTATCAGTATAAACATGGAAATAGCCACACATCAATCTGTATAAACATGGAAATATCTACATCGCTATCTCTATAAACATGGAAATATCTCCACCGCTATCTGTATAAACATGGAAATATCTCCACCTCTATCTGTATAAACATGGAAATAGTGACACCGCTATCTGTATAAATATGGAAATATCTACACCGCTATCTCGATAAACATTGAAATTTCTACACCGCTATCTGTATAAACATGGAAATATCTACATGGCTCTCTATAAACATGGAAATATCTTCACCGCCATCTGTATAAACATGGAAATAACTACACAGTCATCTGTATAAACCTGGAAATATCTACACCACTATCTATATAAACATGAAAATATCTACACTGCCATCTGTATAAACATGTAAATATCTACACAGCCATCTCTATAAACATGGAAATATCTCCACAGCTATCTGTAAAAACATGGAAAAAACCACAGCGCTATCTGTATAAACATGGAAATATCTACACCGCCATCTGTAAAAACATGGAAATATCTACACAGTCATCAATATAAACATGGAAATATCTACACCTCCATCTGTATTAACATGGAAATATCTACACTGACATCTGTATACACGTGGAAATATCTACACAGCCATCTGTATAAACATGGAAATATCTACACCGCTATCTGTATAAACATGGAAATACTTACACCGGAATCTGTATAAACATGGAAATATCTACACCATTATCTGTCTAAACATGGAAATATCTGCACTGCCATCTGTATAAATATGTAAATATCTACAGAGCCATCTCTATAAACATGGAAATATCTACACCGCTATCTGTATAAACATGGAAATAGCCACACAGATATCTGTATAAACATGGAAATATATACACTGCTATCTCTATAAACATGGAAATATCTCCACCGCTATCTGTATAAACATGGAAATATCTACACAGTCATCTGTATAAACATGGAAATATCTCCACCGCTATCTGTATAAACATGGAAATATCTACACCGCAATCTGTATAAAAATGGAAATAACTACACAGTCCTCTGTATAAATATGGAAATATGTACACCGCTATATGTATAAACATGGAAATATCGGCACCGCCATCTGCATAAACATGGAAATATCTACACCGCCATCTGTATAAACATGGAAATATCTCCAACTCTATCTGTATAAACATGGAAATAGTGACACCGCTATCTGTATAAATATGGAAATATCTACACCGCTATCTCTATAAACATGGAAATGTCTACAACGCTATCTGTATAAACATGGAAATAGTGACACCACTATCTGTATAAATATGGAAATATCTACACCGCTATCTCTATAAACATGGAAATGTCTACACCACTATCTGTATAAACATGGAAATATCTACATGGCTGTCTCTATAAACATGGAAATATCTTCACCGCCATCTGTATAAACATGGAAATAACTACACAGTCATTTGTATAAACCTGGAAATATCTACACCACTATCTGTAAAAACATGAAAATATCTACCCCGCCATCTGTATAAACATGGAAATATCTCCAAAGCTATCTGTATAAACATGGAAATAGCCACACAGCTATCTGTATAAACATGGAAATATCTACACCGCTATCTCTATAAACATGGAAATACCTCCACCGCTATCTGTATAAACATGGAAATATCTCCACCGCTATCTGTATAAACATGGAAATAGTGA
Organism: Pan paniscus; assembly: GCF_029289425.2. Taxonomy (NCBI): domain Eukaryota; kingdom Metazoa; phylum Chordata; class Mammalia; order Primates; family Hominidae; genus Pan; species Pan paniscus. The sequence continues at coordinate 5,121,804 of NC_073261.2, forward strand.
CACCACTATCTGTATAAATATGGAAATATCTACACCGCTATCTCTATAAAAAAGGAAATGTCTACACCACTATCTGTATAAACATGGAAATATCTACATGGCTGTCTCTATAAACATGGAAATATCTTCACCGCCATCTGTATAAACATGGAAATAACTACACAGTCATTTGTATAAACCTGGAAATATCTACACCACTATCTGTATAAACATGAAAATATCTACACTGTCATCTGTATAAACATGGAAATATGTACACCGCTATCTCTAGAAACATGGAAATACCTACACCGCAATCTGTATAAACATGGAAATATCTACAACATTGTCTGTCTAAACATGGAAATATCTACACTGACATCTGTATAAATATGTAAATATCTACACAGCCATCTCTATAAACATGGAAATATCTACACCGCTATCTCTATAAACATGGAAATAGCCACACAGCTATCTGTATAAACATGGAAATATCTACACCGCTATCTGTATAAACATGGAAATATCTCCACCACTATCTGTATTAAAATGGAAATATCTCCACCGCTATCAGTATAAACATGGAAATAGTGACACCGCTATCTGTATAAATATGGAAATATCTACACCGCTATCTCTATAAACATGGAAATGTCTACACCGCTATCTGTATAAACATGGAAATATCTACATGGCTATCTCAATAAACATGGAAATATCTACACCGCCATCTGTATAAACTTGGAAATACCTACACAGTCATCTGTATAAACTTGGAAATATCTACACCACTATCTGTATAAACATGGAAATATCTACACTGCCATCAGTATAAACATGTAAATATCTACACACCCAGCTCTATAAAGATGGAAATATCTACATCGCTATCTGTATAAACATTGAAATAGTGACACCTCCATCTGTATAATTAAGGAATTATCTACACCGCTATCTCTATAAACGTGGAAATGTCTACACCACTATCGGTATAAACATGGAAATATCTACATGGCTGTCTCTATGAACATGGAAATATCTTCACCACCATCTGTATAAACATGGAAATAACAACACAGTCATCTGTATAAACCTGGAAATATCTACACCACTATCTGTATAAACATGGAAATAACTAAACTGCCATCTGTATAAACATGTAAATATCTACACAGCCATCTCTATAAACATGGAAATATCTCCACCGCTATCTGTATAAACATGGAAATAGCCACACCGTTATCTGTATAAACATGGAAATATCTACACCGTCATCTTAAAAACATGGAAATATCTACACAGTCATCTGTATAAACTAGGAAATATCTACACCTCCATCTGTATAAACATGGAAATATCTACACAGCCATATGTATAAACATGGAAATATCTACACCGCTATCTGTATAAACATGGAAATACCTACACCGCAATCTGTATAAAGATGGAAATATCTACACCATTATCTGTCTAAACATGGAAATATCTACACTGCCATCTGTATAAATATGTAAATATCTACACGCTCATCTGTATAAACCTTGAAATATCTACACCGCTATCTGTATAAACATGGAAATAGCCACACAGATATCTGTATAAACATGGAAATATACACACTGCTATCTCTATAAACATGGAATTATCTCCACCGCTATCTGTATAAACATGGAAATATCTCCACCGCTATCTGTATAAACATGGAAATATCTCCAACGCTATCTGTATAAACATGGAAATAGCCACACAGCTATCTGAATAAACATGGAAATATCTACATCGCTATCTCTGTAAACGTAGAAATATCTCCACTGCTATCTGTATAAACATGGAAATAGCCACACCGCTATCTGTATAAACATGGAAATATCTACACCGCCATCTGTAAAAACATGGAAATATCTACACAGACATCTGTATAAACATGGAAATATCTACACCTCCATCTGTATAAACATGGAAATATCTATACTGCCATCTGTATACACATGGAAATACCTACACCGCAATCTGTATAAACATGGAAATATCTACACCTCCATCTGTATATACATAGAACTATCTACACTGCCATCTGTATACACATGGAAATATCCACACAGCCATCTGAAGAAACATGGAAATGTCTACACCGCTATCTCTATAAACATGGAAATACCTACACCGCAATCTGTATAAACATGGAAATATCTACACCATTATCTGTCTAAACATGGAAATAACTACACTGCCATCTGTATAAATATGTAAATATATACACAGCCATCTCTATAAACATGGAAATATCTACACCGCTATCTGTATAAACATGGAAATAACCACACCGCTATCTGTATAAACATGGAAATATCTACACCGCTATCTCTATATACATGGAAATATCTCCACCGCTATCTGTATAAACATGGAAATATCTCCACCGCAATCTGTATAAACCTGGAAATATCTACACCACTATCTATATAAACATGAAAATATCTACACCGCCATCTGTAAAAACATGTAAATATCTACACAGCCATCTCTATGAACATGGAAATAGCTCCACAGCTATCTGTATAAACATGGAAATAGCCACACCGCTATCTGTATAAACATGGAAATATCTACACCGCCATCTGTAAAAACATGGAAATATCTACACAGTCATCTGTATAAACATGGATATATCTACACCTCCATCTGTATAAACATTGAAATATCTACACTGCCATCTGTATACACGTGGAAATATCTAAACAGCCATCTGTATAAACATGGAAATATCTACACCGCTATCAGTATAAACATGGAAATACCTACACCGCAATCTGTATAAACATGGAAATATCTACACCATTATCTGTCTAAACATGGAAATATCTACACGGCCATCTGTATAAATATGTAAATATCTACACAGCCATCTCTATAAACATGGAAATATCTACACCGCTATCTGTATAAACATGGAAATAGCCACACAGATATCTGTATAAACATGGAAATATACACACTTCTATCTCTATAAACATGGAAATATCTCCACTGCTATCTGTATAAACATGGAAATATCTCCACCGCTATCTGTATAAACATGGAAATATCTCCAACGCTATCGGTATAAACATGGAAATAGCCACACACCTATCTGTATAAACATGGAAATATCTACACCGCTATCTCTATAAACATGGAAACATCTCCACCGCTATCTGTATAAACATGGAAATAGCCACACCGCTATCTGTATAAACATGGAAATATCTACACCGCCATCTGTAAAAACATGGAAATATCTACACAGTCATCTGTATAAACATGGAAATACCTACACCTCCATCTGTATAAACATGGAAATATCTATACTGCCATCTCTATACACATGGAAATACCTACACCGCAATCTGTATAAACATGGAAATATCTACACCTCCATCTGTATAAACATGGAAATATCTACACTGTCATCTGTATACACATGGAAATATCTACACCATTATCTGTCTAAACATGGAAATAACTGCACTGCCATCTGTATAAATATGTAAATATCTACACAGCCACCTCTATAAACATGGAAATATCTACACCGCTATCTGTATAAACATGGAAATAGCCACACCGCTATCTGTATAAACATGGAAATATCTACACCGCTATCTCTATAAACATGGAAATATCTCCACCGCTATCTGTATAAACATGGAAATAGTGACACCGCTATCTGTATAAACATGGAAATAGTGACACCGCTATCTGTATAAATATGGAAATATCTACACTGCTATCTCTATAAACATGGAAATGTCTACACCGCTATCTGTATAAACATGGAAATATCTACATGGCTGTCTCTATAAACATGGAAATACCTTCACCGCCATCTGTATAAACATGGAAATAACTACACTGTCATCTGTATAAACCTGGAAATATCTACACCACTATCTGTATAAACATGAAAATATCTACACTGTCATCTGAATAAACATGTAAATATCTACACAGCCATCTCTATAAACATGGAAATATCTACACCGCTATCTGTATGAACATGGAAATAGCCACACCGCTATCTGTATAAACATGGAAATATATACACCGCCATCTGTAAAAACATGGAAATATCTACACAGTCATCTGTATACACATGGAAATATCTACACCTCCATCTGTATAAACATGGAAATATCTACACGGCCATCTGTATACACATGGAAATATCCACACAGCCATCTGTATAAACATGGATATATCTACATCGCTATCTCTATAAACATGGAAATACCTACACCGCAATCTGTATAAACATGGAAATATCTACAACATTATCTGTCTAAACATGGAAATATCTACACTGCCATCTGTATAAATTTGTAAATATATACACAGCCATGTCTATAAACATGGAAATATCTAAACCGCTATCTGTATAAACATGGAAATATCTACACCGCTATCTCTATAAACATGGAAATATCTCCACCACTATCTGTATAAACGTGGAAATATCTGCACAGTCATCTGTATAAACATGGAAATATCTCCACCGCTATCTGTCTAAACATGGAAATATCTACACTGCCATCTGTATAAATATGTAAATATCTACACAGCCATCTCTATAAACATGGAAATATCTACACCGCTATCTGTATAAACATGGAAATAGCCACACAGCAATCTGTATAAACATGTTAATATATACACTGCTATCTCTATAAACATGGAAATATCTCCACCGCTATCTGTATAAACATGGAAATATCTCCACCGCTATCTGTATAAACATGGAAATATCTCCACCGCTATCTGTATAAACATGGAAATAGTGACACCGCTATCTGTATAAACATGGAAATATCTACACCGCTATCTCTATGAACTTGGAAATGTCTACACCGCTATCTGTATAAACATGGAAATATCTACACAGCCATCTCTATAAACATGGAAATATCTTCACCGCCATCTGTATAAACAGGGAAATAACTACACAGTCATCTGTATAAACCTGGAAATATCTACACCACTATTTGTATAAACATGAAAATATCTACACTGCCATCTGTATAAGCATGTAAATCTCTACACATCCATCTCTATAAACATGGAAATATCTACACCGCTATCTGTATGAACATGGAAATAGCCACACCGCTACCTGTATTAACATGGAAATATCTACACCGCCATCTGTAAAACATGGAAATATCTACACAGTCATCTGTATAAACATGGAAATACCTACATCTCCATCTGTATAAACATGGAAATATCTACACTGCCATCTGTATACACATGGAAATATCTACACCGCTATCTTCATAAACATGGAAATACCTACACCTCAATCAATATAAACATGGAAATATTTATACCATTATCTGTCTAAACATGGAAATATCTACACTGCCATCTGTATAAGTATGTAAATATCTACACAGCCATCTCTGTAAACTTGGAAATATCTACACCGCTATCTGTATAAACATGGAAATAGCCACACCGCTATCTGTATAAACATGGAAATATCTACACCGCCATCTGTAAAAACATGGAAATACCTACACAGTCATCTCTATAAACATGGAAATATCTACACCTCCATCTGTATAAACATGGAAATATCTACACTGCCATCTGTATAAATATGTAAATACCTACACAGCCATCTCTATAAACATGGAAATATGTACACCGCTATCTGTATAAACATGGAAATAGCCACACAGCTATCTGTATAAACATGGAAATATCTACACCGCTATCTCTATAAACATGGAAATATCTGCACCGCTATCTGTATAAACTTGGATATACCTCCACCGCTATCTGTATAAATATGGAAATATCTACACCGCTATCTGTATAAACATGGAAATAGTGACACCGCTATCTGTATAAATATGGAAATATCTACACCGCTATCTCTGTAAACATGGAAATGTCTACACCGCTATCTGTATAACCATGGAAATATCTACATGGCTATCTCTATAAACATGGAAATATCTACACCACCATCTGTATAAACATGGAAATACCTACACAGTCATCGGTATAAACCTGGAAATAACTACACCACTATCTGTATAAACATGGAAATATCTACACTGCCATCTGTAAAAACATGTAAATATCTACACATCCATCTATATAAACATGGAAATATCTACGCTGCTATCTGTATAAACATGGAAATAGCCACACCGCTATCTGTATAAACATGGAAATATCAACAACGCCATCTGTATAAACATGGAAATACCTACACAGTCAACTGTATAAACATGGAAATATCTACACCGTCATGTGTAAAAATATGAAAATATCTACACAGTCATCTGTATAAACATGGAAATATCTCCACTGCTATCTGTATAAACATGGAAATATCTACACCGCCATCTGTAAAAACATGGAAATATCTACACAGTCATCTGTATAAACATGGAAATATCTACACCTCCATCTTTATAAACATGGAAATATCTATACTGCCATCTGTATACACATAGAAATATCTACACAGCCATCTGTATAAACATGGAAATATCTACACCATTATCTGTCTCAACATGGAAATATCTAAACTGCCATCCATATAAATATGTAAATATCTACACAGCCATCTCTATAAACATGGAAATATCTACACCGCTATCTGTTTAAACAGGTAAATAGCCACACAGCTATTTGTATAAACATGGAAATATATACAATGCTATCTCTATAAACATGGAAATATCTCCATCGCTATCTGTATAAACATGGAAATATCTCCACCGCCATCTGTATAAACATGTAAATATCTACACATCCATCTCTATAAAGATGGAAATATCTACGCCGCTATCTGTATAAACATGGAAATAGCCACAGCGCTATCTGTATAAACATGGAAATGTCTACACCGCTATCTCTATAAACATGGAAATATCTCCACCGCAATCTGTATAAACATGGAAATATCTCCACCGCTATCTGTATAAACATGGAAATAGTGACACCGCTATCTGTATAAACATGGAAATATCTACACCGCTATCTCTATAAACTTGGAAATATCTACACCGCTATCTGTATAAACATAGAAATATCTACACAGCCATCTCTATAAACATGGAAATATCTTCACCGACATCTGTATAAACAGGGAAATAACTACACAGTCATCTGTATAAACCTGGAAATAACTACACCACTATCTGTATAAACATGAAAATATCTACACTGCCATCTGTATAAACATGTAAATATCTACACAGCCATCTCTATAAACATGGAAATATCTACACCGCTATCTGTATGAACATGGAAATAGCCACACCGCTATCTGTATTAACATGGAAATATCTACACCGCCATCTGTAAAACATGGAAATATCTACACAGTCATCTGTATAAACATGGAAATATCTACACCGCTATCTTCATAAACATGGAAATAACTACACCGCAATCAATATAAACATGGAAATATTTACACCATTATCTGTCTACACATGGAAATATCTACACTGCCATCTGTATAAGTATGTAAATATCTACACAGCCATCTCTATAAACTTGGAAATATCTACACAGCTATCTGTATAAACATGGAAATAGCCTCACCGCTATCTGTATAAACATGGAAATATCTACACCGCCATCTCTAAAAACATGGAAATACCTACACAGTCATCTGTATAAACATGGAAATATCTACACCTCCATCTGTATAAACATGGAAATATCTACACTGCCATCTGTATAAATATGTAAATACCTACACATCCATCTCTATAAACATGGAAATATATACACCGCTATCTGTATAAACATGGAAATAGCCACACAGCTATCTGTATAAACATGGAAATATCTACACCGCCATCTGTAAAAACATGGAAATATCTACACAGTCATCTGTATAAACATGGAAATACCTACACCTCCATCTGTATAAACATGGAAATATCTATACTGCCATCTCTATACACATGGAAATACCTACACCGCAATCTGTATAAACATGGAAATATCTACACCTCCATCTGTATAAACATGGAAATATCTACACTGTCATCTGTATACACATGGAAATATCTACACCATTATCTGTCTAAACATGGAAATAACTGCACTGCCATCTGTATAAATATGTAAATATCTACACAGCCACCTCTATAAACATGGAAATATCTACACCGCTATCTGTATAAACATGGAAATAGCCACACCGCTATCTGTATAAACATGGAAATATCTACACCGCTATCTCTATAAACATGGAAATATCTCCACCGCTATCTGTATAAACATGGAAATAGTGACACCGCTATCTGTATAAACATGGAAATAGTGACACCGCTATCTGTATAAATATGGAAATATCTACACTGCTATCTCTATAAACATGGAAATGTCTACACCGCTATCTGTATAAACATGGAAATATCTACATGGCTGTCTCTATAAACATGGAAATACCTTCACCGCCATCTGTATAAACATGGAAATAACTACACTGTCATCTGTATAAACCTGGAAATATCTACACCACTATCTGTATAAACATGAAAATATCTACACTGTCATCTGAATAAACATGTAAATATCTACACAGCCATCTCTATAAACATGGAAATATCTACACCGCTATCTGTATGAACATGGAAATAGCCACACCGCTATCTGTATAAACATGGAAATATATACACCGCCATCTGTAAAAACATGGAAATATCTACACAGTCATCTGTATACACATGGAAATATCTACACCTCCATCTGTATAAACATGGAAATATCTACACGGCCATCTGTATACACATGGAAATATCCACACAGCCATCTGTATAAACATGGATATATCTACATCGCTATCTCTATAAACATGGAAATACCTACACCGCAATCTGTATAAACATGGAAATATCTACAACATTATCTGTCTAAACATGGAAATATCTACACTGCCATCTGTATAAATTTGTAAATATATACACAGCCATGTCTATAAACATGGAAATATCTAAACCGCTATCTGTATAAACATGGAAATATCTACACCGCTATCTCTATAAACATGGAAATATCTCCAACACTATCTGTATAAACGTGGAAATATCTGCACAGTCATCTGTATAAACATGGAAATATCTCCACCGCTATCTGTCTAAACATGGAAATATCTACACTGCCATCTGTATAAATATGTAAATATCTACACAGCCATCTCTATAAACATGGAAATATCTACACCGCTATCTGTATAAACATGGAAATAGCCACACAGCAATCTGTATAAACATGTTAATATATACACTGCTATCTCTATAAACATGGAAATATCTCCACCGCTATCTGTATAAACATGGAAATATCTCCACCGCTATCTGTATAAACATGGAAATATCTCCACCGCTATCTGTATAAACATGGAAATAGTGACACCGCTATCTGTATAAACATGGAAATATCTACACCGCTATCTCTATGAACTTGGAAATGTCTACACCGCTATCTGTATAAACATGGAAATATCTACACAGCCATCTCTATAAACATGGAAATAACTTCACCGCCATCTGTATAAACAGGGAAATAACTACACAGTCATCTGTATAAACCTGGAAATATCTACACCACTATTTGTATAAACATGAAAATATCTACACTGCCATCTGTATAAGCATGTAAATCTCTACACATCCATCTCTATAAACATGGAAATATCTACACCGCTATCTGTATGAACATGGAAATAGCCACACCGCTACCTGTATTAACATGGAAATATCTACACCGCCATCTGTAAAACATGGAAATATCTACACAGTCATCTGTATAAACATGGAAATACCTACATCTCCATCTGTATAAACATGGAAATATCTACACTGCCATCTGTATACACATGGAAATATCTACACCGCTATCTTCATAAACATGGAAATACCTACACCTGAATCAATATAAACATGGAAATATTTATACCATTATCTGTCTAAACATGGAAATATCTACACTGCCATCTGTATAAGTATGTAAATATCTACACAGCCATCTCTGTAAACTTGGAAATATCTACACCGCTATCTGTATAAACATGGAAATAGCCACACCGCTATCTGTATAAACATGGAAATATCTACACCGCCATCTGTAAAAACATGGAAATACCTACACAGTCATCTCTATAAACATGGAAATATCTACACCTCCATCTGTATAAACATGGAAATATCTACACTGCCATCTGTATAAATATGTAAATACCTACACAGCCATCTCTATAAACATGGAAATATGTACACCGCTATCTGTATAAACATGGAAATAGCCACACAGCTATCTGTATAAACATGGAAATATCTACACCGCTATCTCTATAAACATGGAAATATCTGCACCGCTATCTGTATAAACTTGGATATACCTCCACCGCTATCTGTATAAATATGGAAATATCTACACCGCTATCTGTATAAACATGGAAATAGTGACACCGCTATCTGTATAAATATGGAAATATCTACACCGCTATCTCTATAAACATGGAAATGTCTACACCGCTATCTGTATAACCATGGAAATATCTACATGGCTATCTCTATAAACATGGAAATATCTACACCACCATCTGTATAAACATGGAAATACCTACACAGTCATCGGTATAAACCTGGAAATAACTACACCACTATCTGTATAAACATGGAAATATCTACACTGCCATCTGTAAAAACATGTAAATATCTACACATCCATCTATATAAACATGGAAATATCTACGCTGCTATCTGTATAAACATGGAAATAGCCACACCGCTATCTGTATAAACATGGAAATATCAACAACGCCATCTGTATAAACATGGAAATACCTACACAGTCAACTGTATAAACATGGAAATATCTACACCGTCATGTGTAAAAATATGAAAATATCTACACAGTCATCTGCATAAACATGGAAATATCTCCACTGCTATCTGTATAAACATGGAAATATCTACACCGCCATCTGTAAAAACATGGAAATATCTACACAGTCATCTGTATAAACATGGAAATATCTACACCTCCATCTTTATAAACATGGAAATATCTATACTGCCATCTGTATACACATAGAAATATCTACACAGCCATCTGTATAAACATGGAAATATCTACACCATTATCTGTCTCAACATGGAAATATCTAAACTGCCATCCATATAAATATGTAAATATCTACACAGCCATCTCTATAAACATGGAAATATCTACACCGCTATCTGTTTAAACAGGTAAATAGCCACAGAGCTATTTGTATAAACATGGAAATATATACAATGCTATCTCTATAAACATGGAAATATCTCCATCGCTATCTGTATAAACATGGAAATATCTCCACCGCCATCTGTATAAACATGTAAATATCTACACATCCATCTCTATAAAGATGGAAATATCTACGCCGCTATCTGTATAAACATGGAAATAGCCACAGGGCTATCTGTATAAACATGGAAATGTCTACACCGCTATCTCTATAAACATGGAAATATCTCCACCGCAATCTGTATAAACATGGAAATATCTCCACCGCTATCTGTATAAACATGGAAATAGTGACACCGCTATCTGTATAAACATGGAAATATCTACACCGCTATCTCTATAAACTTGGAAATATCTACACCGCTATCTGTATAAACATAGAAATATCTACACAGCCATCTCTATAAACATGGACATATCTTCACCGACATCTGTATAAACAGGGAAATAACTACACAGTCATCTGTATAAACCTGGAAATAACTACACCACTATCTGTATAAACATGAAAATATCTACACTGCCATCTGTATAAACATGTAAATATCTACACAGCCATCTCTATAAACATGGAAATATCTACACCGCTATCTGTATGAACATGGAAATAACTACACCGCAATCAATATAAACATGGAAATATTTACACCATTATCTGTCTACACATGGAAATATCTACACTGCCATCTGTATAAGTATGTAAATACCTACACAGCCATCTCTATAAACATGGAAATATATACACCGCTATCTGTATAAACATGGAAATAGCCACACAGCTATCTGTATAAACATGGAAATATCTACACCGCTATCTCTATAAACATGGAAATATCTGCACCGCTATCTGTATAAACATGGATATATCTCCACCGCTACATGTATAAACATGGAAATATCTACACCGCTATCTGTATAAACATGGAAATAGTGACACCGCTATCTGTATAAATATGGAAATATCTACACCACTATCTCTATAAACATGGAAATGTCTACACCGCTATCTGTATAAACATGGAAATATCTACATGGCTATCTCTTTAAACATGGAAATATCTACACCACCATCTGTATAAACATGGAAATACCTACACAGTCACCGGTATAAACCTGGAAATATCTACACCACTATCTGTAAAAACATGGAAATATCTACACTGCCATCTGTATAAACATGTAAATATCTACACATCCATCTCTATAAACACGGAAATATCTACGCCGCTATCTCTATAAACATGGAAATAGCCACACCGCTATCTGTATAAACATGGAAATATCTACACCGCCATCTGTATAAACATGGAACTACCTACACAGTCATCTGTATAAACATGGAAATATCTACACCACTGTCTGTACAAACATGGAAATATCTACACTTCCATCTGTATAAACATGGAAATATCTACACAGCCATCTCTATAAACATGGAAGTATCTACACTGCTATCTGTATAAACATGGAAATAGCCACACCGCTATCTGTATAAACACGGAAATATCTACACCGACATGTGTAAAAATATGAAAATATCTACACAGTCATCTGTATAAACATGGAAATATCCCCACCGCTATCTGTATAAACATGGAAATATCTACACCGACATCTGTATAAACATGGAAATACCTACACAGTCATCTGTATAAACATGGAAATATCTACACCACTGTCTGTACAAACATGGAAATATCTACACTGCCATCTGTATAAACATGGAAATATCTACACAGCCATCTCTATAAACATGGAAATATCACCACCGCTATCTGTATAAACATGGAAATATCTCCCACGCTATCTGTATAAACATGGAAATATCTCCAGCGCTATCTGTATGAACATGGAAATCGCCACACAGCTATCTGTATAAACATGGAAATATCTACACCGCTATCTCTATAAACATGGAAATACCTCCACCGCTATCTGTATAAACATGGAAATATCTCCACCGCTATCTGTATAAACATGGAAATAGTGACACCACTATCTGTATAAATATGGAAATATCTACACCGCTATCTCTATAAACATGGAAATGTCTACACCACTATCTGTATAAACATGGAAATATCTAAATGGCTGTCTCTATAAACATGGAAATATCTTCACCTCCATCTGTATAAACATGGAAATAACTACAGAGTCATTTGTATAAACCTGGAAATATCTACACCACTATCTGTATAAACATGAAAATATCTACACTGCCATCTGTAAACATGGAAATATCTACACCGCTATCTCTATAAACATGGAAATACCTACACCGCAATCTGTATAAACATGGAAATATCTACAACATTATCTGTATAAACATGGAAATATCTACACTGCCATCTGTATAAACATGTAAATATCTACACAGCCATCTCTATAAACATGGAAATATCTACACCGCTATCTGTATAAACATGGAAATAGCCACACAGCTATCTGTATAAACATGGAAATATCTACACCGCTATCTGTATAAACATGGAAATATCTCCACCACTATCTGTATAAACATGGAAATATCTCCGCCGATATCAGTATAAACATGGAAATAGTGACACCGCTATCTGTATAAATATGGAAATATCTACACCGCTATCTGTATAAACATGGAAATGTCTACACCGCTATCTGCATAAACATGGAAATATCTACATGGCTGTCTCTATAATCATGGAAATATCTTCACCGCCATCTGAGTAAACATGGAAATAACTACACAGTCGTCTGTATAAACCTGGAAATATCTACACCACTATCTGTATAAACATGGAAATATCTACACTGCCATCTGTAAAAACATGTAAATATCTACACATCCATCTATATAAACATGGAAATATCTACGCCGCTATCTGTATAAACATGGAAATAGCCACACCGCTATCTGTATAAACATGGAAATATCAACAACGCCATCTGTTTAAACATGGAAATACCTACACAGTCAACTGTATAAACATGGAAATATCTACACCGTCATGTGTAAAAACATGAAAATATCTACACAGTCATCTGTATAAACATGGAAATATCTACACTGCCATCTGTATACACATGGAAATATCTATACAGCCATCTGTATAAACATGGAAATATCTACACCGCTATCTCTATAAACATGGAAATACCTACATCGCAATCTGTATAAACATGGAAGTATCTACACCATTATCTGTCTAAACATGGAAATATCTACACTGCCATCTGTATAAATATGTAAATATCTACACAGCCATCTCTATAAACATGGAAATATCTACACCGCTATCTGTATAAACATGGAAATAGCCACACAGCTATCTGTATAAACTTGTTAATATATACAGTGCTATCTCTATAAACATGGAAATATCTCCACCGCTATCTGTATAAACATGAAAATATCTCCACCGCTATCTGTCTAATCATGGAAATATCTACACTGCCATCTGTAAAAATATGTAAATATCTACACAGCCATCTCTATAAACATGGAAATATCTACACCGCTATCTGTATAAACATGGAAATAGCCACACAGATATCTGTATAAACATGGAAATATATACACTGCTATCTCTATAAACATGGAAATATCTCCACCGCTATCTGTATAAACATGGAAATATCTCCACAGCTATCTGTATAAACATGGAAATATCTCCAACGCGATCTGTATAAACATGGAAATAGCCACACAGCTACCTGTATAAACATGGAAATATCTACACCGCTATCTCTATAAACATGGAAATATCTCCACCGCTATCTGTATAAACATGGAAATCGCCAAACCGCTATCTGTATAATCATGGAAATATCTAAACCGCCATCTGTAAAAACATGGAAATATCTACACAGTCATCTGCCTAAACATGGAAATATCTACACCTCCATCTGTATAAACATGTAAATATCTACACAGCCATCTCTATAAACATGGAAATATCTACACCGCTATCTGTATGAACATGGAAATAGCCACACCGCTATCTGTATAAACATGGAAATAACTACACAATCATCTGTATAAACCTGGAAATATCTACACCAGTATCTGTATAAACATGAAAATATCTACACTGCCATCTGTATAAACATGTAAATATCTACACAGCCATCTCTATAAACATGGAAATATCTACACCGCTATCTGTATGAACATGGAAATAGCCACACCGCTATCTGTATAAACATGGAAATATCTACAACGCCATCTGTAAAAACATGGAAATATCTACACAGTCATCTGTACAAACATGGAAATATCTACACCTCCATCTGTATAAACATGGAAATATCTACACTGCCATTTGTATACACATGGAAATATCCACACAGCCATCTCTATAAACTTGGAAATATCTACACCGCTATCTCCATAAACATGGAAATACCTACACCGCAATCTGTATAAACATGGAAATATCTACACCATTATCTCCCTAAACATGGAAATATCTACACTTCCATCTGTATAATTATGTAAATATCTACACCGCCATCTCTATAAACATGGAAATATCTACACCGCTATCTGTATAAACATGGAAATAGCCACACCGCTATCTGTATAAACTTGGAAATATCTACACCGCTATCTCTATAAACATGGAAATATCTCCACCGCTATCTGTATAATCATGGAAATATCTACACAGTCATCTGTATAAACATGGAAATATCTCCACAGCTATCTGTATAAAAATGGAAATATCTACACCGCCATCTGTATAAAAATGGAAATAACTACACAGTAATCTGTATAAATATGGAAATATGTACACCGATATCTGTATAAACATGGAAATATCTGCACCGCCATCTGCATAAACATGGAAATATCTACACCGCCATCTCTATAAACATGGAAATATCTCCAACGCTATCTGTATAAACATGGAAATAGCCACACAGCTATCTTTATAAACATGGAAATTCCTACAACGCTATCTCCATAAACATGGAAATATCTCCACCGCTATCTGTTTAAACATAGAGATATCTCCACCGCTATCTGTATAAACATGGAAATAGTGACAACGCTATCTGTATAAATATGGAAAGATCTACACCGCTATCTCTATAAACATGGAAATGACTACACCGCTATCTGTATAAACATGGAAATATCTACATGGCTGTCTCTATAAACATGGAAATATCTTCAGCGCCATCTGTATAAACATGGAAATAGTTACACAGTCATCTGTATAAACCTGGAAATCTCTACACCACTATCTGTATAAACATGAAAATATCTACACTGCCATCTGTATAAACATGTAAATATCTACAAAGCCATCTCTATAAATATGGAAATAACTCCACCGCTATCTGTATAAACACGGAAATAACTCCAACGCTATCTGTATAAACATGGAAATAGCCACTCAGCTATCTGTATAAACATGGAAATATCTACACCGCTATCTCTAAAAACATGGAAATATCTCCTCATCTATCAGTATAAACATGGAAGTAGCCACACCGCTATCTGTATAAGCATGGAAATATCTACACCGCCATCTGTAAAAACATGGAAATATCTATACAGTCATCTGTATAAACATGGAAATATCTACACCTCCATCTGTATAAACATGGAAATATCTCCAACGCTATCTGTATAAACATGGAAATAGCCACAGAGCTATCTGTATAAACATGGAAATATCTACAACGCTATCTCTATAAACATGGAAATAACTCCATCGCTATCTGTATAAACATGGAAGGAGCCACACCGCTATCTGTATAAGCATGGAAATATGTACACTGCCAACTGTAAAAACATGGAAATATGTACACAGTCATCTGTATAAACATGGAAATATCTACACATCCAACTGTATAAACGTGGAAATATCTACACTACCATCTGTATACACATGGAAATATCTATACAGACATCTGTATAAACATTGAAATATCTACACCGCTATCTCTATAAACATGGAAATACCTACATCGCAATCTGTATAAACATGGAAATATCTACACCATTATCTGTCTAAACATGGAAATATCTACACTGCCATCTGTATAAATATGTAAATATCTACACAGCCATCTCTATAAACATGGAAATATCTACACCGCTATCTGTATAAACATGGAAATAGCCACACAGCAATCTGTATAAACATGTTAATATATACACTGCTATCTCTATAAACATGGAAATATCTCCACTGCTATCTGTATAAACATGGAAATATCTCCACCGCTATCTGTATAAACATGGAAATATCTCCACCGCTATCTGTATAAACATGGAAATAGTGACACCGCTATCTGTATAAACATGGAAATATCTACACCGCTATCTCTATAAACTTGGAAATGTCTACACCGCTATCTGTATAAACATGGAAATATCTACACAGCCATCTCTATAAACATGGAAATATCTTCACCGCCATCTGTATAAACAGGGAAATAACTACACAGTCATCTGTATAAACCTGGAAATATCTACACCACTATTTGTATAAACATGAAAATATCTACACTGCCATCTGTATAAGCATGTAAATCTCTACACATCCATCTCTATAAACATGGAAATATCTACACCGCTATCTGTATGAACATGGAAATAGCCACACCGCTATCTGTATTAACATGGAAATATCTACACCGCCATCTGTAAAACATGGAAATATCTACACAGTCATCTGTATAAACATGGAAATACCTACACCTCCATCTGTATAAACATGGAAATATCTACACTGCCATCTGCATACACATGGAAATATCAACAGAGCCATCTGTATAAACATGGAAATATCTACACCGCTATCTTCATAAACATGAAAATACCTACACCGCAATCAATATAAACATGGAAATATTTACACCATTATCTGTCTAAACATGGAAATATCTACACTGCCATCTGTATAAGTATGTAAATATCTACACAGCCATCTCTGTAAACTTGGAAATATCTACACCGCTATCTGTATAAACATGGAAATAGCCACACCGCTATCTGTATAAACATGGAAATATCTACACCGCCATCTGTAAAAACATGGAAATACCTACACAATCATCTGTATAAACATGGAAATATCTACACCTCCATCTGTATAAACATGGAAATATCTACACTGCCATCTGTATAAATATGTAAATACCTACACAGCCATCTCTATAAACATGGAAATATGTACACCGCTATCTGTGTAAACATGGAAATAGCCACACAGCTATCTGTATAAACATGGAAATATCTACACCGCTATCTCTATAAACATGGAAATATCTGCACCGCTATCTGTATAAACATGGATATATCTCCACCGCTATCTGTATAAATATGGAAATATCTACACCGCTATCTGTATAAACATGGAAATAGTGACACCGCTATCTGTATAAATATGGAAATATCTACAACGCTATCTCTATAAACATGGAAATGTCTACACCGCTATCTGTATAAACATGGAAATATCTACATGGCTATCTCTATAAACATGGAAATATCTACACCACCATCTGTATAAACATGGAAATACCTACACAGTCATCGGTATAAACCTGGAAATAACTACACCACTATCTGTATAAACATGGAAATATCTACACTGCCATCTGTAAAAACATGTAAATATCTACACATCCATCTATATAAACATGGAAATATCTACGCCGCTATCTGTATAAACATGGAAATAGCCACACCGCTATCTGTATAAACATGGAAATATCAACAACGCCATCTGTTTAAACATGGAAATACCTACACAGTCAACTGTATACACATGGAAATATCTACACCGTCATGTGTAAAAATATGAAAATATCTACACAGTCATCTGTATAAACATGGAAATATCTCCACAGCTATCTGTATAATCATGGAAATATCTACACCGCCATCTGTAAAAACATGGAAATATCTACACAGTCATCTGTATAAACATGGAAATATCTACACATCCATCTTTATAAACATGGAAATATCTATACTGCCATCTGTATACACATGGAAATATCTACACAGCCATCTGTATAAACATGGGAATATCTACACCATTATCTGTCTAAACATGGAAATATCTAAACAGCCATCCATATAAATATGTAAATATCTACACAGCCATCTCTATAAACATGGAAATATCTACACCGCTATCTGTTTAAACAGGGAAATAGCCACACAGCTATTTGTATAAACATGGAAATATATACAATGCTATCTCTATAAACATGGAAATATCTCCATC
This sequence comes from Pan paniscus, assembly GCF_029289425.2. Lineage (NCBI taxonomy): Eukaryota > Metazoa > Chordata > Mammalia > Primates > Hominidae > Pan > Pan paniscus. The sequence continues at coordinate 5,141,321 of NC_073261.2, forward strand.
GCTATCTGTATAAACATGGAAATATCTCCACCGCCATCTGTATAAACATGTAAATATCTACACATCCATCTCTATAAAGATGGAAATATCTACGCAGCTATCTGTATAAACATGGAAATAGCCACAGCGCTATCTGTATAAACATGGAAATGTCTACACCGCTATCTCTATAAACATGGAAATATCTCCACCGCAATCTGTATAAACATGGAAATATCTCCACCGCTATCTGTATAAACATGGAAATAGTGACACCGCTATCTGTATAAACATGGAAATATCTACACCGTTATCTCTATAAACTTGGAAATGTCTACACCGCTATCTGTATAAACATGGAAATATCTACACAGCCATCTCTATAAACATGGAAATATCTTCACTGACATCTGTATAAACAGGGAAATAACTACACAGTCATCTGTATAAACCTGGAAATATCTACACCACTATCTGTATAAACATGAAAATATCTACACTGCCATCTGTATAAACATGTAAATCTCTACACAGCCATCTCTATAAACATGGAAATATCTACACCGCTATCTGTATGAACATGGAAATAGCCACATCGCTATCTGTATTAACATGGAAATATCTACACCGCCATCTGTAAAACATGGAAATATCTACACAGTCATCTGTATAAACATGGAAATATCTACACCTCCATCTGTATAAACATGGAAATATCTACACTGCCATCTGTATACACATGGAAATATCCAGACAGCCATCTGTATAAACATGGAAATATCTACACCGCTATCTTCATAAACATGGAAATAACTACACCGCAATCAATATAAACATGGAAATATTTACACCATTATCTGTCTACACATGGAAATATCTACACTGCCATCTGTATAAGTATGTAAATATCTACACAGCCATCTCTATAAACTTGGAAATATCTACACAGCTATCTGTATAAACATGGAAATAGCCTCACTGCTATCTGTATAAACATGGAAATATCTACACCGCCATCTCTAAAAACATGGAAATACCTACACAGTCATCTGTATAAACATGGAAATAACTACACCTCCATCTGTATAAACATGGAAATATCTACACTGCCATCTGTATAAATATGTAAATACCTACACAGCCATCTCTATAAACATGGAAATATGTACACCGCTATCTGTGTAAACATGGAAATAGCCACACAGCTATCTGTATAAACATGGAAATATCTACACCGCTATCTCTATAAACATGGAAATATCTGCACCGCTATCTGTATAAACATGGATATATCTCCACCGCTATCTGTATAAATATGGAAATATCTACACCGCTATCTGTATAAACATGGAAATAGTGACACCGCTATCTGTATAAATATGGAAATATCTACAACGCTATCTCTATAAACATGGAAATGTCTACACCGCTATCTGTATAAACATGGAAATATCTACATGGCTATCTCTATAAACATGGAAATATCTACACCACCATCTGTATAAACATGGAAATACCTACACAGTCATCGGTATAAACCTGGAAATAACTACACCACTATCTGTATAAACATGGAAATATCTACACTGCCATCTGTAAAAACATGTAAATATCTACACATCCATCTATATAAACATGGAAATATCTACGCCGCTATCTGTATAAACATGGAAATAGCCACACCGCTATCTGTATAAACATGGAAATATCAACAACGCCATCTGTTTAAACATGGAAATACCTACACAGTCAACTGTATACACATGGAAATATCTACACCGTCATGTGTAAAAATATGAAAATATCTACACAGTCATCTGTATAAACATGGAAATATCTCCACAGCTATCTGTATAATCATGGAAATATCTACACCGCCATCTGTAAAAACATGGAAATATCTACACAGTCATCTGTATAAACATGGAAATATCTACACATCCATCTTTATAAACATGGAAATATCTATACTGCCATCTGTATACACATGGAAATATCTACACAGCCATCTGTATAAACATGGGAATATCTACACCATTATCTGTCTAAACATGGAAATATCTAAACAGCCATCCATATAAATATGTAAATATCTACACAGCCATCTCTATAAACATGGAAATATCTACACCGCTATCTGTTTAAACAGGGAAATAGCCACACAGCTATTTGTATAAACATGGAAATATATACAATGCTATCTCTATAAACATGGAAATATCTCCATCGCTATCTGTATAAACATGGAAATATCTCCACCGCCATCTGTATAAACATGTAAATATCTACACATCCATCTCTATAAAGATGGAAATATCTACGCAGCTATCTGTATAAACATGGAAATAGCCACAGCGCTATCTGTATAAACATGGAAATGTCTACACCGCTATCTCTATAAACATGGAAATATCTCCACCGCAATCTGTATAAACATGGAAATATCTCCACCGCTATCTGTATAAACATGGAAATAGTGACACCGCTATCTGTATAAACATGGAAATATCTACACCGTTATCTCTATAAACTTGGAAATGTCTACACCGCTATCTGTATAAACATGGAAATATCTACACAGCCATCTCTATAAACATGGAAATATCTTCACTGACATCTGTATAAACAGGGAAATAACTACACAGTCATCTGTATAAACCTGGAAATATCTACACCACTATCTGTATAAACATGAAAATATCTACACTGCCATCTGTATAAACATGTAAATCTCTACACAGCCATCTCTATAAACATGGAAATATCTACACCGCTATCTGTATGAACATGGAAATAGCCACATCGCTATCTGTATTAACATGGAAATATCTACACCGCCATCTGTAAAACATGGAAATATCTACACAGTCATCTGTATAAACATGGAAATATCTACACCTCCATCTGTATAAACATGGAAATATCTACACTGCCATCTGTATACACATGGAAATATCCAGACAGCCATCTGTATAAACATGGAAATATCTACACCGCTATCTTCATAAACATGGAAATAACTACACCGCAATCAATATAAACATGGAAATATTTACACCATTATCTGTCTACACATGGAAATATCTACACTGCCATCTGTATAAGTATGTAAATATCTACACAGCCATCTCTATAAACTTGGAAATATCTACACAGCTATCTGTATAAACATGGAAATAGCCTCACTGCTATCTGTATAAACATGGAAATATCTACACCGCCATCTCTAAAAACATGGAAATACCTACACAGTCATCTGTATAAACATGGAAATAACTACACCTCCATCTGTATAAACATGGAAATATCTACACTGCCATCTGTATAAATATGTAAATACCTACACAGCCATCTCTATAAACATGGAAATATATACACCGCTATCTGTATAAACATGGAAATAGCCACACAGCTATCTGTATAAACATGGAAATATCTACACCGCTATCTCTATAAACATGGAAATATCTGCACCGCTATCTGTATAAACATGGATATATCTCCACCGCTACATGTATAAACATGGAAATATCTACACCGCTATCTGTATAAACATGGAAATAGTGACACCGCTATCTGTATAAATATGGAAATATCTACACCACTATCTCTATAAACATGGAAATGTCTACACCGCTATCTGTATAAACCTGGAAATATCTACATGGCTATCTCTATAAACATGGAAATATCTACACCACCATCTGTATAAACATGGAAATACCTACACAGTCATCGGTATAAACCTGGAAATATCTACACCACTATCTGTAAAAACATGGAAATATCTACACTGCCATCTGTATAAACATGTAAATATCTACACATCCATCTCTATAAACACGGAAATATCTACGCCGCTATCTCTATAAACATGGAAATAGCCACACCGCTATCTGTATAAACATGGAAATATCTACACCGCCATCTGTATAAACATGGAGCTACCTACACAGTCATCTGTATAAACATGGAAATATCTACACCACTGTCTGTACAAACATGGACATATCTACACTGCCATCTGTATAAACATGGAAATATCTACACAGCCATCTCTATAAACATGGAAGTATCTACACTGCTATCTGTATAAATATGGAAATAGCCACACCGCTATCTGTATAAACACGGAAATATCTACACCGACATGTGTAAAAATATGAAAATATCTACACAGACATCTGTATAAACATGGAAATATCTCCACCGCTATCTGTATAAACATGGAAATATCTACACCGCCATCTGTATAAACATGGAAATACCTACACAGTCATCTGTATAAACATGGAAATATCTACACCACTGTCTGTACAAACATGGAAATATTTACACTGCCATCTGTATAAACATGGAAATATCTACACAGCCATCTCTATAAACATGGAAATATCACCACCGCTATCTGTATAAACATGGAAATATCTCCCACGCTATCTGTATAAACATGGAAATATCTCCAGCGCTATCTGTATGAACATGGAAATCGCCACACAGCTATCTGTATAAACATGGAAATATCTACACCGCTATCTCTATAAACATGGAAATACCTCCACCGCTATCTGTATAAACATGGAAATATCTCCACTGCTATCTGTATAAACATGGAAATAGTGACACCACTATCTGTATAAATATGGAAATATCTACACCACTATCTCTATAAACATGGAAATGTCTACATGGCTGTCTCTATGAACATGGAAATATCTTCACCGCCATCTGTATAAACATGGAAATAACTACACAGTCATTTGTATAAACCTGGAAATATCTACACCACTATCTGTATAAACATGAAAATATCTACACTGCCATCTGTATAAACATGGAAATATCTACACCGCTATCTCTATAAACATGGAAATACCTACACCGCAATCTGTATAAACATGGAAATATCTACAACATTATCTGTATAAACATGGAAATATCTACACTGCCATCTGTATAAACATGTAAATATCTACACAGCCATCTCTATAAACATGGAAATATCTACACCGCTATCTGTATAAACATGGAAATATCTCCACCACTATCTGTATAAACATGGAAATATCTCCACCGATATCAGTATAAACATGGAAATAGTGACACCGCTATCTGTATAAATATGGAAATATCTACACCGCTATCTCTATAAACATGGAAATGTCTACACCGCTATCTGTATAAACATGGAAATATCTACATGGCTGTCTCTATAATCATGGAAATATCTTCACCGCCATCTGAGTAAACATGGAAATAACTACACAGTCGTCTGTATAAACCTGGAAATATCTACACCACTATCTGTATAAACATGGAAATATCTACACTGCCATCTGTATAAACAAGTAAATATCTACAAAGCCTTCTCTATAAACATGGAAATAACTCCACCGCTATCTGTATAAACACGGAAATATCTCCAACACTATCTGTATAAACATGGAAATAGTCACACTGCTATCTGTATAAACATGGAAACATCTACACCGCTATCTCTATAAACATGGAAATATCTCCACAGCTATCAGTATTAACATGGAAGTAGCCACACCGCTATCTGTATAACCATGGAAATATCTACAACGCTATCTCTATAAACATGGAAATAACTCCATCGCTATCTGTATAAACATGGAAGTAGTCACACCGCTATCTGTATAAGCATGGAAATATGTACACTGCCATCTGTAAAAACATGGAAATATGTACACAGTCATCTGTATAAACATGGAAATATCTACACATCCATCTGTATAAACATGGAAATATCTACACTGCCATCTGTATACACATGGAAATATCTATACAGCCATCTGTATAAACATGGAAATATCTACACCGCTATCTCTATAAACATGGAAATACCTACATTGCAATCTGTATAAACATGGAAGTATCTACACCATTATCTGTCTAAACATGGAAATATCTACACTGCCATCTGTATAAATATGTAAATATCTACACAGCCATCTCTATAAACATGGAAATATCTACACCGCTATCTGTATAAACATGGAAATAGCCACACAGCTATCTGTATAAACTTGTTAATATATACAGTGCTATCTCTATAAACATGGAAATATCTCCACCGCTATCTGTATAAACATGGAAATATCTCCACCGCTATCTGTCTAATCATGGAAATATCTACACTGCCATCTGTAAAAATATGTAAATATCTACACAGCCATCTCTATAAACATGGAAATATCTACACCGCTATCTGTATAAACATGGAAATAGCCACACAGATATCTGTATAAACATGGAAATATATACACTGCTATCTCTATAAACATGGAAATATCTCCACCGCTATCTGTATAAACATGGAAATATCTCCACAGCTATCTGTATAAACATGGAAATATCTCCAACGCGATCTGTATAAACATGGAAATAGCCACACAGCTATCTCTATAAACATGGAAATATCTACACCGCTATCTCTATAAACATGGAAATATCTCCACCGCTATCTGTATAAACATGGAAATCGCCAAACCGCTATCTGTATAATCATGGAAATATCTAAACCGCCATCTGTAAAAACATGGAAATATCTACACAGTCATCTGCCTAAACATGGAAATATCTACACCTCCATCTGTATAAACATGTAAATATCTACACAGCCATCTCTATAAACATGGAAATATCTACACCGCTATCTGTATGAACATGGAAATAGCCACACCGCTATCTGTATAAACATGGAAATAACTACACAATCATCTGTATAAACCTGGAAATATCTACACCAGTATCTGTATAAACATGAAAATATCTACACTGCCATCTGTATAAACATGTAAATATCTACACAGCCATCTCTATAAACATGGAAATATCTACACCGCTATCTGTATGAACATGGAAATAGCCACACCGCTATCTGTATAAACATGGAAATATCTACAACGCCATCTGTAAAAACATGGAAATATCTACACAGTCATCTGTACAAACATGGAAATATCTACACCTCCATCTGTATAAACATGGAAATATCTACACTGCCATTTGTATACACATGGAAATATCCACACAGCCATCTCTATAAACTTGGAAATATCTACACCGCTATCTCCATAAACATGGAAATACCTACACCGCAATCTGTATAAACATGGAAATATCTACACCATTATCTCCCTAAACATGGAAATATCTACACTTCCATCTGTATAATTATGTAAATATCTACACCGCCATCTCTATAAACATGGAAATATCTACACCGCTATCTGTATAAACATGGAAATAGCCACACCGCTATCTGTATAAACTTGGAAATATCTACACCGCTATCTCTATAAACATGGAAATATCTCCACCGCTATCTGTATAATCATGGAAATATCTACACAGTCATCTGTATAAACATGGTAATATCTCCACAGCTATCTGTATAAAAATGGAAATATCTACACCGCCATCTGTATAAAAATGGAAATAACTACACAGTCATCTGTATAAATATGGAAATATGTACACCGATATCTGTATAAACATGGAAATATCTGCACCGCCATCTGCATAAACATGGAAATATCTACACCGCCATCTCTATAAACATGGAAATATCTCCAACGCTATCTGTATAAACATGGAAATAGCCACACAGCTATCTTTATAAACATGGAAATTCCTACAACGCTATCTCCATAAACATGGAAATATCTCCACCGCTATCTGTATAAACATGGAGATATCTCCACCGCTATCTGTATAAACATGGAAATAGTGACAACGCTATCTGTATAAATATGGAAAGATCTACACCGCTATCTCTATAAACATGGAAATGACTACACCGCTATCTGTATAAACATGGAAATATCTACATGGCTGTCTCTATAAACATGGAAATATCTTCAGCGCCATCTGTATAAACATGGAAATAGTTACACAGTCATCTGTATAAACCTGGAAATCTCTACACCACTATCTGTATAAACATGAAAATATCTACACTGCCATCTGTATAAACATGTAAATATCTACAAAGCCATCTCTATAAATATGGAAATAACTCCACCGCTATCTGTATAAACACGGAAATAACTCCAACGCTATCTGTATAAACATGGAAATAGCCACTCAGCTATCTGTATAAACATGGAAATATCTACACCGCTATCTCTAAAAACATGGAAATATCTCCTCATCTATCAGTATAAACATGGAAGTAGCCACACCGCTATCTGTATAAGCATGGAAATATCTACACCGCCATCTGTAAAAACATGGAAATATCTATACAGTCATCTGTATAAACATGGAAATATCTACACCTCCATCTGTATAAACATGGAAATATCTCCAACGCTATCTGTATAAACATGGAAATAGCCACAGAGCTATCTGTATAAACATGGAAATATCTACAACGCTATCTCTATAAACATGGAAATAACTCCATCGCTATCTGTATAAACATGGAAGGAGCCACACCGCTATCTGTATAAGCATGGAAATATGTACACTGCCAACTGTAAAAACATGGAAATATGTACACAGTCATCTGTATAAACATGGAAATATCTACACATCCAACTGTATAAACGTGGAAATATCTACACTACCATCTGTATACACATGGAAATATCTATACAGCCATCTGTATAAACATTGAAATATCTACACCGCTATCTCTATAAACATGGAAATACCTACATCGCAATCTGTATAAACATGGAAATATCTACACCATTATCTGTCTAAACATGGAAATATCTACACTGCCATCTGTATAAATATGTAAATATCTACACAGCCATCTCTATAAACATGGAAATATCTACACCGCTATCTGTATAAACATGGAAATAGCCACACAGCAATCTGTATAAACATGTTAATATATACACTGCTATCTCTATAAACATGGAAATATCTCCACTGCTATCTGTATAAACATGGAAATATCTCCACCGCTATCTGTATAAACATGGAAATATCTCCACCGCTATCTGTATAAACATGGAAATAGTGACACCGCTATCTGTATAAACATGGAAATATCTACACCGCTATCTCTATAAACTTGGAAATGTCTACACCGCTATCTGTATAAACATGGAAATATCTACACAGCCATCTCTATAAACATGGAAATATCTTCACCGCCATCTGTATAAACAGGGAAATAACTACACAGTCATCTGTATAAACCTGGAAATATCTACACCACTATTTGTATAAACATGAAAATATCTACACTGCCATCTGTATAAGCATGTAAATCTCTACACATCCATCTCTATAAACATGGAAATATCTACACCGCTATCTGTATGAACATGGAAATAGCCACACCGCTATCTGTATTAACATGGAAATATCTACACCGCCATCTGTAAAACATGGAAATATCTACACAGTCATCTGTATAAACATGGAAATACCTACACCTCCATCTGTATAAACATGGAAATATCTACACTGCCATCTGCATACACATGGAAATATCAACAGAGCCATCTGTATAAACATGGAAATATCTACACCGCTATCTTCATAAACATGAAAATACCTACACCGCAATCAATATAAACATGGAAATATTTACACCATTATCTGTCTAAACATGGAAATATCTACACTGCCATCTGTATAAGTATGTAAATATCTACACAGCCATCTCTGTAAACTTGGAAATATCTACACCGCTATCTGTATAAACATGGAAATAGCCACACTGCTATCTGTATAAACATGGAAATATCTACACCGCCATCTGTAAAAACATGGAAATACCTACACAGTCATCTGTATAAACATGGAAATATCTACACCTCCATCTGTATAAACATGGATATATCTACACTGCCATCTGTATAAATATGTAAATACCTACACAGCCATCTCTATAAACATGGAAATATGTACACCGCTATCTGTGTAAACATGGAAATAGCCACAGAGCTATCTGTATAAACATGGAAATATCTACACCGCTATCTCTATAAACATGGAAATATCTGCACCGCTATCTGTATAAACATGGATATATCTCCACCGCTATCTGTATAAATATGGAAATATCTACACCGCTATCTGTATAAACATGGAAATAGTGACACCGCTATCTGTATAAATATGGAAATATCTACAACGCTATCTCTATAAACATGGAAATGTCTACACCGCTATCTGTATAAACATGGAAATATCTACATGGCTATCTCTATAAACATGGAAATATCTACACCACCATCTGTATAAACATGGAAATACCTACACAGTCATCGGTATAAACCTGGAAATAACTACACCACTATCTGTATAAACATGGAAATATCTACACTGCCATCTGTAAAAACATGTAAATATCTACACATCCATCTATATAAACATGGAAATATCTACGCCGCTATCTGTATAAACATGGAAATAGCCACACCGCTATCTGTATAAACATGGAAATATCAACAACGCCATCTGTTTAAACATGGAAATACCTACACAGTCAACTGTATAAACATGGAAATATCTACACCGTCATGTGTAAAAATATGAAAATATCTACACAGTCATCTGTATAAACATGGAAATATCTCCACAGCTATCTGTATAATCATGGAAATATCTACACCGCCATCTGTAAAAACATGGAAATATCTACACAGTCATCTGTATAAACATGGAAATATCTACACCTCCATCTTTATAAACATGGAAATATCTATACTGCCATCTGTATACACATGGAAATATCTACACAGCCATCTGTATAAACATGGGAATATCTACACCATTATCTGTCTAAACATGGAAATGTCTAAACAGCCATCTATATAAATATGTAAATATCTACACAGCCATCTCTATAAACATGGAAATATCTACACCGCTATCTGTTTAAACAGGGAAATAGCCACACAGCTATTTGTATAAACATGGAAATATATACAATGCTATCTCTATAAACATGGAAATATCTCCATCGCTATCTGTATAAACATGGAAATATCTCCACCGCCATCTGTATAAACATGTAAATATCTACACATCCATCTCTATAAAGATGGAAATATCTACGCCGCTATCTGTATAAACATGGAAATAGCCACAGCGCTATCTGTATAAACATGGAAATGTCTACACCGCTATCTCTATAAACATGGAAATATCTCCACCGCAATCTGTATAAACATGGAAATATCTCCACCGCTATCTGTATAAACATGGAAATAGTGACACCGCTATCTGTATAAACATGGAAATATCTACACCGTTATCTCTATAAACTTGGAAATGTCTACACCGCTATCTGTATAAACATGGAAATATCTACACAGCCATCTCTATAAACATGGAAATATCTTCACTGACATCTGTATAAACAGGGAAATAACTACACAGTCATCTGTATAAACCTGGAAATATCTACACCACTATCTGTATAAACATGAAAATATCTACACTGCCATCTGTATAAACATGTAAATCTCTACACAGCCATCTCTATAAACATGGAAATATCTACACCGCTATCTGTATGAACATGGAAATAGCCACATCGCTATCTGTATTAACATGGAAATATCTACACCGCCATCTGTAAAACATGGAAATATCTACACAGTCATCTGTATAAACATGGAAATATCTACACCTCCATCTGTATAAACATGGAAATATCTACACTGCCATCTGTATACACATGGAAATATCCAGACAGCCATCTGTATAAACATGGAAATATCTACACCGCTATCTTCATAAACATGGAAATAACTACACCGCAATCAATATAAACATGGAAATATTTACACCATTATCTGTCTACACATGGAAATATCTACACTGCCATCTGTATAAGTATGTAAATATCTACACAGCCATCTCTATAAACTTGGAAATATCTACACAGCTATCTGTATAAACATGGAAATAGCCTCACCGCTATCTGTATAAACATGGAAATATCTACACCGCCATCTCTAAAAACATGGAAATACCTACACAGTCATCTGTATAAACATGGAAATATCTACACCTCCATCTGTATAAACATGGAAATATCTACACTGCCATCTGTATAAATATGTAAATACCTACACAGCCATCTCTATAAACATGGAAATATATACACCGCTATCTGTATAAACATGGAAATAGCCACACAGCTATCTGTATAAACATGGAAATATCTACACCGCTATCTCTATAAACATGGAAATATCTGCACCGCTATCTGTATAAACATGGATATATCTCCACCGCTACATGTATAAACATGGAAATATCTACACCGCTATCTGTATAAACATGGAAATAGTGACACCGCTATCTGTATAAATATGGAAATATCTACACCACTATCTCTATAAACATGGAAATGTCTACACCGCTATCTGTATAAACATGGAAATATCTACATGGCTATCTCTATAAACATGGAAATATCTACACCACCATCTGTATAAACATGGAAATACCTACACAGTCATCGGTATAAACCTGGAAATATCTACACCACTATCTGCAAAAACATGGAAATATCTACACTGCCATCTGTATAAACATGTAAATATCTACACATCCATCTCTATAAACACGGAAATATCTACGCTGCTATCTCTATAAACATGGAAATAGCCACACCGCTATCTGTATAAACATGGAAATATCTACACCGCCATCTGTATAAACATGGAGCTAACTACACAGTCATCTGTATAAACATGGAAATATCTACACCACTGTCTGTACAAACATGGACATATCTACACTGCCATCTGTATAAACATGGAAATATCTACACAGCCATCTCTATAAACATGGAAGTATCTACACTGCTATCTGTATAAACATGGAAATAGCCACACCGCTATCTGTATAAACACGGAAATATCTACACCGACATATGTAAAAATATGAAAATATCTACACAGACATCTGTATAAACATGGAAATATCTCCACCGCTATCTGTATAAACATGGAAATATCTACACCGCCATCTGTATAAACATGGAAATACCTACACAGTCATCTGTATAAACATGGAAATATCTACACCACTGTCTGTACAAACATGGAAATATTTACACTGCCATCTGTATAAACATGGAAATATCTACACAGCCATCTCTATAAACATGGAAATATCACCACCGCTATCTGTATAAACATGGAAATATCTCCCACGCTATCTGTATAAACATGGAAATATCTCCAGCGCTATCTGTATGAACATGGAAATCGCCACACAGCTATCTGTATAAACATGGAAATATCTACACCGCTATCTCTATAAACATGGAAATACCTCCACCGCTATCTGTATAAACATGGAAATATCTCCACTGCTATCTGTATAAACATGGAAATAGTGACACCACTATCTGTATAAATATGGAAATATCTACACCACTATCTCTATAAACATGGAAATGTCTACATGGCTGTCTCTATAAACATGGAAATATCTTCACCGCCATCTGTATAAACATGGAAATAGCTACACAGTCATTTGTATAAACCTGGAAATATCTACACCACTATCTGTATAAACATGAAAATATCTACACTGCCATCTGTATAAACATGGAAATATCTACACCGCTATCTCTATAAACATGGAAATACCTACACCGCAATCTGTATAAACATGGAAATATCTACAACATTATCTGTATAAACATGGAAATATCTACACTGCCATCTGTATAAACATGTAAATATCTACACAGCCATCTCTATAAACATGGAAATATCTACACCGCTATCTGTATAAACATGGAAATATCTCCACCACTATCTGTATAAACATGGAAATATCTCCACCGATATCAGTATAAACATGGAAATAGTGACACCGCTATCTGTATAAATATGGAAATATCTACACCGCTATCTCTATAAACATGGAAATGTCTACACCGCTATCTGTATAAACATGGAAATATCTACATGGCTGTCTCTATAATCATGGAAATATCTTCACCGCCATCTGAGTAAACATGGAAATAACTACACAGTCGTCTGTATAAACCTGGAAATATCTACACCACTATCTGTATAAACATGGAAATATCTGCACTGCCATCTGTATAAACAAGTAAATATCTACAAACCTTCTCTATAAACATGGAAATAACTCCACCGCTATCTGTATAAACACGGAAATATCTCCAACACTATCTGTATAAACATGGAAATAGTCACACTGCTATCTGTATAAACATGGAAACATCTACACCGCTATCTCTATAAACATGGAAATATCTCCACAGCTATCAGTATTAACATGGAAGTAGCCACACCGCTATCTGTATAACCATGGAAATATCTACAACGCTATCTCTATAAACATGGAAATAACTCCATCGCTATCTGTATAAACATGGAAGTAGTCACACCGCTATCTGTATAAGCATGGAAATATGTACACTGCCATCTGTAAAAACATGGAAATATGTACACAGTCATCTGTATAAACATGGAAATATCTACACATCCATCTGTATAAACATGGAAATATCTACACTGCCATCTGTATACACATGGAAATATCTATACAGCCATCTGTATAAACATGGAAATATCTACACCGCTATCTCTATAAACATGGAAATACCTACATCGCAATCTGTATAAACATGGAAGTATCTACACCATTATCTGTCTAAACATGGAAATATCTACACTGCCATCTGTATAAATATGTAAATATCTACACAGCCATCTCTATAAACATGGAAATATCTACACCGCTATCTGTATAAACATGGAAATAGCCACACAGCTATCTGTATAAACTTGTTAATATATACAGTGCTATCTCTATAAACATGGAAATATCTCCACCGCTATCTGTATAAACATGGAAATATCTCCACCGCTATCTGTCTAATCATGGAAATATCTACACTGCCATCTGTAAAAATATGTAAATATCTACACAGCCATCTCTATAAACATGGAAATATCTACACCGCTATCTGTATAAACATGGAAATAGCCACACAGATATCTGTATAAACATGGAAATATATACACTGCTATCTCTATAAACATGGAAATATCTCCACCGCTATCTGTATAAACATGGAAATATCTCCACAGCTATCTGTATAAACATGGAAATATCTCCAACGCGATCTGTATAAACATGGAAATAGCCACACAGCTATCTGTATAAACATGGAAATATCTACACCGCTATCTCTATAAACATGGAAATATCTCCACCGCTATCTGTATAAACATGGAAATCGCCAAACCGCTATCTGTATAATCATGGAAATATCTAAACCGCCATCTGTAAAAACATGGAAATATCTACACAGTCATCTGCCTAAACATGGAAATATCTACACCTCCATCTGTATAAACATGTAAATATCTACACAGCCATCTCTATAAACATGGAAATATCTACACCGCTATCTGTATGAACATGGAAATAGCCACACCGCTATCTGTATAAACATGGAAATAACTACACAATCATCTGTATAAACCTGGAAATATCTACACCAGTATCTGTATAAACATGAAAATATCTACACTGCCATCTGTATAAACATGTAAATGTCTACACAGCCATCTCTATAAACATGGAAATATCTACACCGCTATCTGTATGAACATGGAAATAGCCACACCGCTATCTGTATAAACATGGAAATATCTACAACGCCATCTGTAAAAACATGGAAATATCTACACAGTCATCTGTACAAACATGGAAATATCTACACCTCCATCTGTATAAACATGGAAATATCTACACTGCCATTTGTATACACATGGAAATATCCACACAGCCATCTCTATAAACTTGGAAATATCTACACCGCTATCTCCATAAACATGGAAATACCTACACCGCAATCTGTATAAACATGGAAATATCTACACCATTATCTCCCTAAACATGGAAATATCTACACTTCCATCTGTATAATTATGTAAATATCTACACCGCCATCTCTATAAACATGGAAATATCTACACCGCTATCTGTATAAACATGGAAATAGCCACACCGCTATCTGTATAAACTTGGAAATATCTACACCGCTATCTCTATAAACATGGAAATATCTCCACCGCTATCTGTATAATCATGGAAATATCTACACAGTCATCTGTATAAACATGGAAATATCTCCACAGCTATCTGTATAAAAATGGAAATATCTACACCGCCATCTGTATAAAAATGGAAATAACTACACAGTCATCTGTATAAATATGGAAATATGTACACCGATATCTGTATAAACATGGAAATATCTGCACCGCCATCTGCATAAACATGGAAATATCTACACCGCCATCTCTATAAACATGGAAATATCTCCAACGCTATCTGTATAAACATGGAAATAGCCACACAGCTATCTTTATAAACATGGAAATTCCTACAACGCTATCTCCATAAACATGGAAATATCTCCACCGCTATCTGTATAAACATGGAGATATCTCCACCGCTATCTGTATAAACATGGAAATAGTGACAACGCTATCTGTATAAATATGGAAAGATCTACACCGTTATCTCTATAAACATGGAAATGACTACACCGCTATCTGTATAAACATGGAAATATCTACATGGCTGTCTCTATAAACATGGAAATATCTTCAGCGCCATCTGTATAAACATGGAAATAGTTACACAGTCATCTGTATAAACCTGGAAATCTCTACACCACTATCTGTATAAACATGAAAATATCTACACTGCCATCTGTATAAACATGTAAATATCTACAAAGCCATCTCTATAAATATGGAAATAACTCCACCGCTATCTGTATAAACACGGAAATAACTCCAACGCTATCTGTATAAACATGGAAATAGCCACTCAGCTATCTGTATAAACATGGAAATATCTACACCGCTATCTCTAAAAACATGGAAATATCTCCTCAGCTATCAGTATAAACATGGAAGTAGCCACACCGCTATCTGTATAAGCATGGAAATATCTACACCGCCATCTGTAAAAACATGGAAATATCTATACAGTCATCTGTATAAACATGGAAATATCTACACCTCCATCTGTATAAACATGGAAATATCTCCAACGCTATCTGTATAAACATGTAAATAGCCACAGAGCTATCTGTATAAACATGGAAATATCTACAACGCTATCTCTATAAACATGGAAATAACTCCATCGCTATCTGTATAAACATGGAAGGAGCCACACCGCTATCTGTATAAGCATGGAAATATGTACACTGCCAACTGTAAAAACATGGAAATATGTACACAGTCATCTGTATAAACATGGAAATATCTACACATCCAACTGTGTAAACGTGGAAATATCTACACTACCATCTGTATACACATGGAAATATCTATACAGCCATCTGTATAAACATTGAAATATCTACACCGCTATCTCTATAAACATGGAAATACCTACATCGCAATCTGTATAAACATGGAAATATCTACACCATTATCTGTCTAAACATGGAAATATCTACACTGCCATCTGTATAAATATGTAAATATCTACACAGCCATCTCTATAAACATGGAAATATCTACACCGCTATCTGTATAAACGTGGAAATAGCCACACAGCAATCTGTATAAACATGTTAATATATACACTGCTATCTCTATAAACATGGAAATATCTCCACTGCTATCTGTATAAACATGGAAATATCTCCACCGCTATCTGTATAAACATGGAAATATCTCCACCGCTATCTGTATAAACATGGAAATAGTGACACCGCTATCTGTATAAACATGGAAATATCTACACCGCTATCTCTATAAACTTGGAAATGTCTACGCCGCTATCTGTATAAACATGGAAATATCTACACAGCCATCTCTATAAACATGGAAATATCTTCACCGCCATCTGTATAAACAGGGAAATAACTACACAGTCATCTGTATAAACCTGGAAATATCTACACCACTATTTGTATAAACATGAAAATATCTACACTGCCATCTGTATAAGCATGTAAATCTCTACACATCCATCTCTATAAACATGGAAATATCTACACCGCTATCTGTATGAACATGGAAATAGCCACACCGCTATCTGTATTAACATGGAAATATCTACACCGCCATCTGTAAAACATGGAAATATCTACACAGTCATCTGTATAAACATGGAAATACCTACACCTCCATCTGTATAAACATGGAAATATCTACACTGCCATCTGCATACACATGGAAATATCAACAGAGCCATCTGTATAAACATGGAAATATCTACACCGCTATCTTCATAAACATGAAAATACCTACACCGCAATCAATATAAACATGGAAATATTTACACCATTATCTGTCTAAACATGGAAATATCTACACTGCCATCTGTATAAGTATGTAAATATCTACACAGCCATCTCTGTAAACTTGGAAATATCTACACCGCTATCTGTATAAACATGGAAATAGCCACACTGCTATCTGTATAAACATGGAAATATCTACACCGCCATCTGTAAAAACATGGAAATACCTACACAGTCATCTGTATAAACATGGAAATATCTACACCTCCATCTGTATAAACATGGAAATATCTACACTGCCATCTGTATAAATATGTAAATACCTACACAGCCATCTCTATAAACATGGAAATATGTACACCGCTATCTGTGTAAACATGGAAATAGCCACACAGCTATCTGTATAAACATGGAAATATCTACACCGCTATCTCTATAAACATGGAAATATC
This sequence comes from Pan paniscus, assembly GCF_029289425.2. Lineage (NCBI taxonomy): Eukaryota > Metazoa > Chordata > Mammalia > Primates > Hominidae > Pan > Pan paniscus. The sequence goes on from NC_073261.2 coordinate 5,160,029, forward strand.
TGCACCGCTATCTGTATAAACATGGATATATCTCCACCGCTATCTGTATAAATATGGAAATATCTACACCGCTATCTGTATAAACATGGAAATAGTGACACCGCTATCTGTATAAATATGGAAATATCTACAACGCTATCTCTATAAACATGGAAATGTCTACACCGCTATCTGTATAAACATGGAAATATCTACATGGCTATCTCTATAAACATGGAAATATCTACACCACCATCTGTATAAACATGGAAATACCTACACAGTCATCGGTATAAACCTGGAAATATCTACACCACTATCTGTATAAACATGGAAATATCTACACTGCCATCTGTAAAAACATGTAAATATCTACACATCCATCTATATAAACATGGAAATATCTACGCCGCTATCTGTATAAACATGGAAATAGCCACACCGCTATCTGTATAAACATGGAAATATCAACAACGCCATCTGTTTAAACATGGAAATACCTACACAGTCAACTGTATAAACATGGAAATATCTACACCGTCATGTGTAAAAATATGAAAATATCTACACAGTCATCTGTATAAACATGGAAATATCTCCACAGCTATCTGTATAAACATGGAAATATCTACACCGCCATCTGTAAAAACATGGAAATATCTACACAGTCATCTGTATAAACATGGAAATATCTACACCTCCATCTTTATAAACATGGAAATATCTATACTGCCATCTGTATACACATGGAAATATCTACACAGCCATCTGTATAAACATGGAAATATCTACACCATTATCTGTCTAAACATGGAAATATCTAAACTGCCATCCATATAAATATGTAAATATCTACACAGCCATCTCTATAAACATGGAAATATCTACACCGCTATCTGTTTAAACAGGGAAATAGCCACACAGCTATTTGTATAAACATGGAAATATATACAATGCTATCTCTATAAACATGGAAATATCTCCATCGCTATCTGTATAAACATGGAAATATCTCCACCGCCATCTGTATAAACATGTAAATATCTACACATCCATCTCTATAAAGATGGAAATATCCACGCCGCTATCTGTATAAACATGGAAATAGCCACAGCGCTATCTGTATAAACATGGAAATGTCTACACCGCTATCTCTATAAACATGGAAATATCTCCACCGCAATCTGTATAAACATGGAAATATCTCCACCGCTATCTGTATAAACATGGAAATAGTGACACCGCTATCTGTATAAACATGGAAATATCTACACCGTTATCTCTATAAACTTGGAAATGTCTACACCGCTATCTGTATAAACATGGAAATATCTACACAGCCATCTCTATAAACATGGAAATATCTTCACCGACATCTGTATAAACAGGGAAATAACTACACAGTCATCTGTATAAACCTGGAAATATCTACACCACTATCTGTATAAACATGAAAATATCTACACTGCCATCTGTATAAACATGTAAATCTCTACACAGCCATCTCTATAAACATGGAAATATCTACACCGCTATCTGTATGAACATGGAAATAGCCACACCGCTATCTGTATTAACATGGAAATATCTACACCGCCATCTGTAAAACATGGAAATATCTACACAGTCATCTGTATAAACATGGAAATATCTACACCTCCATCTGTATAAACATGGAAATATCTACACTGCCATCTGTATACACATGGAAATATCCAGACAGCCATCTGTATAAACATGGAAATATCTACACCGCTATCTTCATAAACATGGAAATAACTACACCGCAATCAATATAAACATGGAAATATTTACACCATTATCTGTCTACACATGGAAATATCTACACTGCCATCTGTATAAGTATGTAAATATCTACACAGCCATCTCAATAAACTTGGAAATATCTACACAGCTATCTGTATAAACATGGAAATAGCCTCACCGCTATCTGTATAAACATGAAAATATCTACACCGCCATCTCTAAAAACATGGAAATACCTACACAGTCATCTGTATAAACATGGAAATATCTACACCTCCATCTGTATAAACATGGAAATATCTACACTGCCATCTGTATAAATATGTAAATACCTACACAGCCATCTCTATAAACATGGAAATATATACACCGCTATCTGTATAAACATGGAAATAGCCACACAGCTATCTGTATAAACATGGAAATATCTAGACCGCTATCTCTATAAACATGGAAATATCTGCACCGCTATCTGTATAAACATGGATATATCTCCACCGCTACATGTATAAACATGGAAATATCTACACCGCTATCTCTATAAACATGGAAATGTCTACAACGCTATCTGTATAAACATGGAAATAGTGACACCACTATCTGTATAAATATGGAAATATCTACACCGCTATCTCTATAAACATGGAAATGTCTACACCACTATCTGTATAAACATGGAAATATCTACATGGCTGTCTCTATAAACATGGAAATATCTTCACCGCCATCTGTATAAACATGGAAATAACTACACAGTCATTTGTATAAACCTGGAAATATCTACACCACTATCTGTAAAAACATGAAAATATCTACACCGCCATCTGTATAAACATGGAAATATCTCCAAAGCTATCTGTATAAACATGGAAATAGCCACACAGCTATCTGTATAAACATGGAAATATCTACACCGCTATCTCTATAAACATGGAAATACCTCCACCGCTATCTGTATAAACATGGAAATATCTCCACCGCTATCTGTATAAACATGGAAATAGTGACACCACTATCTGTATAAATATGGAAATATCTACACCGCTATCTCTATAAACATGGAAATGTCTACACCACTATCTGTATAAACATGGAAATATCTACATGGCTGTCTCTATAAACATGGAAATATCTTCACCGCCATCTGTATAAACATGGAAATAACTACACAGTCATTTGTATAAACCTGGAAATATCTACACCACTATCTGTATAAACATGAAAATATCTACACTGCCATCTGTATAAACATGGAAATATGTACACCGCTATCTCTAGAAACATGGAAATACCTACACCGCAATCTGTATAAACATGGAAATATCTACAACATTGTCTGTCTAAACATGGAAATATCTACACTGACATCTGTATAAATATGTAAATATCTACACAGCCATCTCTATAAACATGGAAATATCTACACCGCTATCTCTATAAACATGGAAATAGCCACACAGCTATCTGTATAAACATGGAAATATCTACACCGCTATCTGTATAAACATGGAAATATCTCCACCACTATCTGTATTAAAATGGAAATATCTCCACCGCTATCAGTATAAACATGGAAATCGTGACACCGCTATCTGTATAAATATGGAAATATCTACACCGCTATCTCTATAAACATGGAAATGTCTACACCGCTATCTGTATAAACATGGAAATATCTACATGGCTATCTCAATAAACATGGAAATATCTACACCGCCATTTGTATAAACTTGGAAATACCTACACAGTCATCTGTATAAACTTGGAAATATCTACACCACTATCTGTATAAACATGGAAATATCTACACTGCCATCAGTATAAACATGTAAATATCTACACACCCAGCTCTATAAACATGGAAATATCTACATCGCTATCTGTATAAACATTGAAATAGTGACACCTCCATCTGTATAATTAAGGAATTATCTACACCGCTATCTCTATAAACTTGGAAATGTCTACACCACTATCGGTATAAACATGGAAATATCTACATGGCTGTCTCTATGAACATGGAAATATCTTCACCACCATCTGTATAAACATGGAAATAACAACACAGTCATCTGTATAAACCTGGAAATATCTACACCACTATCTGTATAAACATGGAAATAACTAAACTGCCATCTGTATAAACATGTAAATATCTACACAGCCATCTCTATAAACATGGAAATATCTCCACCGCTATCTGTATAAACATGGAAATAGCCACACCGTTATCAGTATAAACATGGAAATATCTACACCGCCATCTTAAAAACATGGAAATATCTACACAGTCATCTGTATAAACTAGGAAATATCTACACCTCCATCTGTATAAACATGGAAATATCTACACAGCCATATGTATAAACATGGAAATATCTACACCGCTATCTGTATAAACATGGAAATACCTACACCGCAATCTGTATAAAGATGGAAATATCTACACCATTATCTGTCTAAACATGGAAATATCTACACTGCCGTCTGTATAAATATGTAAATATCTACACACTCATCTGTATAAACCTTGAAATATCTACACCGCTATCTGTATAAACATGGAAATAGCCACACAGATATCTGTATAAACATGGAAATATACACACTGCTATCTCTATAAACATGGAATTATCTCCACCGCTATCTGTATAAACATGGAAATATCTCCACCGCTATCTGTATAAACATGGAAATATCTCCAACGCTATCTGTATAAACATGGAAATAGCCACACAGCTATCTGAATAAACATGGAAATATCTACATCGCTATCTCTGTAAACGTAGAAATATCTCCACTGCTATCTGTATAAACATGGAAATAGCCACACCGCTATCTGTATAAACATGGAAATATCTACACCGCCATCTGTGAAAACATGGAAATATCTACACAGACATCTGTATAAACATGGAAATATCTACACCTCCATCTGTATAAACATGGAAATATCTATACTGCCTTCTGTATACACATGGAAATACCTACACCGCAATCTGTATAAACATGGAAATATCTACACCTCCATCTGTATAAACATAGAAATATCTACACTGCCATCTGTATACACATGGAAATATCCACACAGCCATCTGAAGAAACATGGAAATGTCTACACCGCTATCTCTATAAACATGGAAATATCTACATCGCAATCTGTATAAACATGGAAATATCTACACCATTATCTGTCTTAACATGGAAATAACTACACTGCCATCTGTATAAATATGTAAATATATACACAGCCATCTCTATAAACATGGAAATATCTACACCGCTATCTGTATAAACATGGAAATAGCCACACCGCTATCTGTATAAACATGGAAATATCTACACCGCTATCTCTATAAACATGGAAATATCTCCACCGCTATCTGTATAAACATGGAAATATCTCCACCGCTATCTGTATAAACATGGAAACAGTGACACCGCTATCTGTATGAATATGGAAATATCTACACCGCTATCTCTATGAACGTGGAAATGTCTACACCGCTATCTGTATAAACATGGAAACATCTACATGGCTGTCTCTATAAACTTGGAAATATCTTCACCGCCATCTGTATAAACATGGAAATAACTACACAGTCATCTGTATAAACCTGGAAATATCTACACCGCTATCTGTATGAACATGGAAATAGCCACACCGCTATCTGTATAAACATGGAAATAACTACACCGCCATCTGTAAAAACATGGAACTATCTACACTGCCATCTGTATACACATGGAAATATCCACACAGCCATCTGTATAAACATGGAAATATCTACACCGCTATCTCTATAAACATGGAAATACCTACAGCGCAATCTGTATAAACATGGAAATATCTACACCATTATCTGTCTAAACATGGAAATATCTACACTGCCATCTGTATAAATATGTAAATATATACACAGCCATCTCTATAAACATGGAAATATCTACACCGCTATCTGTATAAGCATGGAAATATCTACACCGCTATCTCTATACACATGGAAATATCTCCACCGCTATCTGTATAAACATGGAAACATCTACACAGTCATCTGTATAAACATGGAAATATCTCCACCGCTATGTGTATAAACATGGAAATAACTACACCACCATCTGTATAAACATGTAAATATCTACACAGCCATCACTATAAACATGGAAATATCTACACTGCTGTCTGTATAAACATGGAAATAGCCACACCGCTATCTGTATAAACATGGAAATATCTACACTGCCATCTGTATAAAAATGGAAATAACTACACAGTCATCTGTATAAATATGGAAATATGTACACCGCTATCTTTATAAACATGGAAATATCTGCACCGCCATCTGCATAAACATGGAAATATCTACACAGCCATCTGTATAAACATGGAAATATCTCCAAAGCTATCAGTATAAACATGGAAATAGCCACACATCAATCTGTATAAACATGGAAATATCTACATCGCTATCTCTATAAACATGGAAATATCTCCACCGCTATCTGTATAAACATGGAAATATCTCCACCTCTATCTGTATAAACATGGAAATAGTGACACCGCTATCTGTATAAATATGGAAATATCTACACCGCTATCTCGATAAACATTGAAATTTCTACACCGCTATCTGTATAAACATGGAAATATCTACATGGCTCTCTATAAACATGGAAATATCTTCACCGCCATCTGTATAAACATGGAAATAACTACACAGTCATCTGTATAAACCTGGAAATATCTACACCACTATCTATATAAACATGAAAATATCTACACTGCCATCTGTATAAACATGTAAATATCTACACAGCCATCTCTATAAACATGGAAATATCTCCACAGCTATCTGTAAAAACATGGAAAAAACCACAGCGCTATCTGTATAAACATGGAAATATCTACACCGCCATCTGTAAAAACATGGAAATATCTACACAGTCATCAATATAAACATGGAAATATCTACACCTCCATCTGTATTAACATGGAAATATCTACACTGACATCTGTATACACGTGGAAATATCTACACAGCCATCTGTATAAACATGGAAATATCTACACCGCTATCTGTATAAACATGGAAATACTTACACCGGAATCTGTATAAACATGGAAATATCTACACCATTATCTGTCTAAACATGGAAATATCTGCACTGCCATCTGTATAAATATGTAAATATCTACAGAGCCATCTCTATAAACATGGAAATATCTACACCGCTATCTGTATAAACATGGAAATAGCCACACAGATATCTGTATAAACATGGAAATATATACACTGCTATCTCTATAAACATGGAAATATCTCCACCGCTATCTGTATAAACATGGAAATATCTACACAGTCATCTGTATAAACATGGAAATATCTCCACCGCTATCTGTATAAACATGGAAATATCTACACCGCAATCTGTATAAAAATGGAAATAACTACACAGTCCTCTGTATAAATATGGAAATATGTACACCGCTATATGTATAAACATGGAAATATCGGCACCGCCATCTGCATAAACATGGAAATATCTACACCGCCATCTGTATAAACATGGAAATATCTCCAACTCTATCTGTATAAACATGGAAATAGTGACACCGCTATCTGTATAAATATGGAAATATCTACACCGCTATCTCTATAAACATGGAAATGTCTACAACGCTATCTGTATAAACATGGAAATAGTGACACCACTATCTGTATAAATATGGAAATATCTACACCGCTATCTCTATAAACATGGAAATGTCTACACCACTATCTGTATAAACATGGAAATATCTACATGGCTGTCTCTATAAACATGGAAATATCTTCACCGCCATCTGTATAAACATGGAAATAACTACACAGTCATTTGTATAAACCTGGAAATATCTACACCACTATCTGTAAAAACATGAAAATATCTACCCCGCCATCTGTATAAACATGGAAATATCTCCAAAGCTATGTGTATAAACATGGAAATACCCACACAGCTATCTGTATAAACATGGAAATATCTACACCGCTATCTCTATAAACATGGAAATTCCTCCACCGCTATCTGTATAAACATGGAAATATCTCCACCGCTATCTGTATAAACATGGAAATAGTGACACCACTATCTGTATAAATATGGAAATATCTACACCGCTATCTCTATAAACATGGAAATGTCTACACCACTATCTGTATAAACATGGAAATATCTACATGGCTGTCTCTATAAACATGGAAATACCTTCACCGCCATCTGTATAAACATGGAAATAACTACACAGTCATTTGTATAAACCTGGAAATATCTACACCACTATCTGTATAAACATGAAAATATCTACACTGTCATCTGTATAAACATGGAAATATGTACACCGCTATCTCTAGAAACATGGAAATACCTACACCGCAATCTGTATAAACATGGAAATATCTACAACATTGTCTGTCTAAAGATGGAAATATCTACACTGACATCTGTATAAATATGTAAATATCTACACAGCCATCTCTATAAACATGGAAATATCTACACCGCTATCTGTATAAACATGGAAATAACCACACGGCTATCTGTATAAACATGGAAATATCTACACCGCTATCTCTATATACATGGAAATATCTCCACCGCTATCTGTATAAACATGGAAATATCTCCACCGCAATCTGTATAAACCTGGAAATATCTACACCACTATCTATATAAACATGAAAATATCTACACCGCCATCTGTAAAAACATGTAAATATCTACACAGCCATCTCTATGAACATGGAAATAGCTCCACAGCTATCTGTATAAACATGGAAATAGCCACACCGCTATCTGTATAAACATGGAAATATCTACACCGCCATCTGTAAAAACATGGAAATATCTACACAGTCATCTGTATAAACATGGATATATCTACACCTCCATCTGTATAAACATTGAAACATCTACACTGCCATCTGTATACACGTGGAAATATCTAAACAGCCATCTTTATAAACATGGAAATATCTACACCGCTATCAGTATAAACATGGAAATACCTACACCGCAATCTGTATAAACATGGAAATATCTACACCATTATCTGTCTAAACATGGAAATATCTACACTGCCATCTGTATAAATATGTAAATATCTACACAGCCATCTCTATAAACATGGAAATATCTACACCGCTATCTGTATAAACATGGAAATAGCCACACAGATATCTGTAAAAACATGGAAATATACACACTTCTATCTCTATAAACATGGAAATATCTCCACTGCTATCTGTATAAACATGGAAATATCTCCACCGCTATCTGTATAAACATGGAAATATCTCCAACGCTATCGGTATAAACATGGAAATAGCCACACACCTATCTGTATAAACATGGAAATATCTACACCGCTATCTCTATAAACATGGAAACATCTCCACCGCTATCTGTATAAACATGGAAATAGCCACACCGCTATCTGTATAAACATGGAAATATCTACACCGCCATCTGTAAAAACATGGAAATATCTACACAGTCATCTGTATAAACATGGAAATACCTACACCTCCATCTGTATAAACATGGAAATATCTATACTGCCATCTCTATACACATGGAAATACCTACACCGCAATCTGTATAAACATGGAAATATCTACACCTCCATCTGTATAAACATGGAAATATCTACACTGTCATCTGTATACACATGGAAATATCTACACCATTATCTGTCTAAACATGGAAATAACTGCACTGCCATCTGTATAAATATGTAAATATCTACACAGCCACCTCTATAAACATGGAAATATCTACACCGCTATCTGTATAAACATGGAAATAGCCACACCGCTATCTGTATAAACATGGAAATATCTACACCGCTATCTCTATAAACATGGAAATATCTCCACCGCTATCTGTATAAACATGGAAATAGTGACACCGCTATCTGTATAAACATGGAAATAGTGACACCGCTATCTGTATAAATATGGAAATATCTACACTGCTATCTCTATAAACATGGAAATGTCTACACCGCTATCTGTATAAACATGGAAATATCTACATGGCTGTCTCTATAAACATGGAAATACCTTCACCGCCATCTGTATAAACATGGAAATAACTACACTGTCATCTGAATAAACATGTAAATATCTACACAGCCATCTCTATAAACATGGAAATATCTACATCGCTATCTGTATGAACATGGAAATAGCCACACCGCTATCTGTATAAACATGGAAATATATACACCGCCATCTGTAAAAACATGGAAATATCTACACAGTCATCTGTATACACATGGAAATATCTACACCTCCATCTGTATAAACATGGAAATATCTACACGGCCATCTGTATACACATGGAAATATCCACACAGCCATCTGTATAAACATGGATATATCTACATCGCTATCTCTATAAACATGGAAATACCTACACCGCAATCTGTATAAACATGGAAATATCTACAACATTATCTGTCTAAACATGGAAATATCTACACTGCCATCTGTATAAATTTGTAAATATATACACAGCCATGTCTATAAACATGGAAATATCTAAACCGCTATCTGTATAAACATGGAAATACCTACACCGCAATCTGTATAAAGATGGAAATATCTACACCATTATCTGTCTAAACATGGAAATATCTACACTGCCATCTGTATAAATATGTAAATATGTACACACTCATCTGTATAAACCTTGAAATATCTACACCGCTATCTGTATAAACATGGAAATAGCCACACAGATATCTGTATAAACATGGAAATATACACACTGCTATCTCTATAAACATGGAATTATCTCCACCGCTATCTGTATAAACATGGAAATATCTCCACCGCTATCTGTATAAACATGGAAATATCTCCAACGCTATCTGTATAAACATGGAAATAGCCACACAGCTATCTGAATAAACATGGAAATATCTACATCGCTATCTCTGTAAACGTAGAAATATCTCCACTGCTATCTGTATAAACATGGAAATAGCCACACCGCTATCTGTATAAACATGGAAATATCTACACCGCCATCTGTAAAAACATGGAAATATCTACACAGACATCTGTATAAACATGGAAATATCTACACCTCCATCTGTATAAACATGGAAATATCTATACTGCCATCTGTATACACATGGAAATACCTACACCGCAATCTGTATAAACATGGAAATATCTACACCTCCATCTGTATAAACATAGAAATATCTACACTGCCATCTGTATACACATGGAAATATCCACACAGCCATCTGAAGAAACATGGAAATGTCTACACCGCTATCTCTATAAACATGGAAATATCTAAATCGCAATCTGTATAAACATGGAAATATCTACACCATTATCTGTCTTAACATGGAAATAACTACACGGCCATCTGTATAAATATGTAAATATATACACAGCCATCTCTATAAACATGGAAATATCTACACCGCTATCTGTATAAACATGGTAATAGCCACACCGCTATCTGTATAAACATATAAATATCTACACCGCTATCTCTATAAACATGGAAATATCTTCACCGCTATCTGTATAAACATGGAAATATCTCCACCGCTATCTGTATAAACATGGAAACAGTGACACCGCTATCTGTATGAATATGGAAATATCTACACCGCTATCTCTATAAACGTGGAAATGTCTACACCGCTATCTGTATAAACATGGAAACATCTACATGGCTGTCTCTATAAACTTGGAAATATCTTCACCGCCATCTGTATAAACATGGAAATAACTACACAGTCATCTGTATAAACCTGGAAATATCTACACCGCTATCTGTATGAACATGGAAATAGCCACACCGCTATCTGTATAAACATGGAAATAACTACACCGCCATCTGTAAAAACATGGAAATATCTACACTGCCATCTGTATACACATGGAAATATCCACACAGCCATCTGTATAAACATGGAAATATCTACACCGCTATCTCTATAAACATGGAAATACCTACACCGCAATCTGTATAAACATGGAAATATCTACACCATTATCTGTCTAAACATGGAAATATCTACACTGCCATCTGTATAAATATGTAAATATATACACAGCCATCTCTATAAACATGGAAATATCTACACCGCTATCTGTATAAGCATGGAAATATCTACACCGCTATCTCTATACACATGGAAATATCTCCACCGCTATCTGTATAAACATGGAAACATCTACACAGTCATCTGTATAAACATGGAAATATCTCCACCGCTATGTGTATAAACATGGAAATAACTACATCACCATCTGTATAAACATGTAAATATCTACACAGCCATCACTATAAACATGGAAATATCTACACTGCTGTCTGTATAAACATGGAAATAGCCACACCGCTATCTGTATAAACATGGAAATATCTACACTGCCATCTGTATAAAAATGGAAATAACTACACAGTCATCTGTATAAATATGGAAATATGTACACCGCTATCTGTATAAACATGGAAATATCTGCACCGCCATCTGCATAAACATGGAAATATCTACACCGCCATCTGTATAAACATGGAAATATCTCCAAAGCTATCAGTATAAACATGGAAATAGCCACACATCAATCTGTATAAACATGGAAATATCTACATCGCTATCTCTATAAACATGGAAATATCTCCACCGCTATCTGTATAAACATGGAAATATCTCCACCTCTATCTGTATAAACATGGAAATAGTGACACCGCTATCTGTATAAATATGGAAATATCTACACCGCTATCTCGATAAACATGGAAATTTCTACACCGCTATCTGTATAAACATGGAAATATCTACATGGCTCTCTATAAACATGGAAATATCTTCACCGCCATCTGTATAAACATGGAAATAACTACACAGTCATCTGTATAAACCTGGAAATAACTACACCACTATCTATATAAACATGAAAATATCTACACTGCCATCTGTATAAACATGTAAATATCTACACAGCCATCTCTATAAACATGGAAATATCTCCACAGCTATCTGTAAAAACATGGAAAAAACCACAGCGCTATCTGTATAAACATGGAAATATCTACACCGCCATCTGTAAAAACATGGAAATATCTACACAGTCATCAATATAAACATGGAAATATCTACACCTCCATCTGTATTAACATGGAAATATCTACACTGACATCTGTATACACGTGGAAATATCTACACAGCCATCTGTATAAACATGGAAATATCTACACCGCTATCTGTATAAACATGGAAATACTTACACCGGAATCTGTATAAACATGGAAATATCTACACCATTATCTGTCTAAACATGGAAATATCTGCACTGCCATCTGTATAAATATGTAAATATCTACAGAGCCATCTCTATAAACATGGAAATATCTACACCGCTATCTGTATAAACATGGAAATAGCCACACAGATATCTGTATAAACATGGAAATATATACACTGCTATCTCTATAAACATGGAAATATCTCCACCGCTATCTGTATAAACATGGAAATATCTACACAGTCATCTGTATAAACATGGAAATATCTCCACCGCTATCTGTATAAACATGGAAATATCTACACCGCAATCTGTATAAAAATGGAAATAACTACACAGTCCTCTGTATAAATATGGAAATATGTACACCGCTATATGTATAAACATGGAAATATCGGCACCGCCATCTACATAAACAGGGAAATATCTACACCGCCATCTGTATAAACATGGAAATACCTCCAAAGCTATCTGTATAAACATGGAAATAGCCACACAGCCATCTGTATAAACATGGAAATATCTACATCGCTATCTCTATAAACATGGAAATATCTCCACCGCTATCTGTATAAACATGGAATTATCTCCACCTCTATCTGTATAAACATGGAAATAGTGACACCGCTATCTGTATAAATATGGAAATATCTACACCGCTATCTCTATAAACATGGAAATGTCTACAACGCTATCTGTATAAACATGGAAATAGTGACACCACTATCTGTATAAATATGGAAATATCTACACCGCTATCTCTATAAACATGGAAATGTCTACACCACTATCTGTATAAACATGGAAATATCTACATGGCTGTCTCTATAAACATGGAAATATCTTCACCGCCATCTGTATAAACATGGAAATAACTACACAGTCATTTGTATAAACCTGGAAATATCTACACCACTATCTGTAAAAACATGAAAATATCTACCCCGCCATCTGTATAAACATGGAAATATCTCCAAAGCTATCTGTATAAACATGGAAATAGCCACACAGCTATCTGTATAAACATGGAAATATCTACACCGCTATCTCTATAAACATGGAAATACCTCCACCGCTATCTGTATAAACATTGAAATATCTCCACCGCTATCTGTATAAACATGGAAATAGTGACACCACTATCTGTATAAATATGGAAATATCTACACCGCTATCTCTATAAAAAAGGAAATGTCTACACCACTATGTGTATAAACATGGAAATATCTACATGGCTGTCTCTATAAACATGGAAATATCTTCACCGCCATCTGTATAAACATGGAAATAACTACACAGTCATTTGTATAAACCTGGAAATATCTACACCACTATCTGTATAAACATGAAAATATCTACACTGTCATCTGTATAAACATGGAAATATGTACACCGCTATCTCTAGAAACATGGAAATACCTACACCGCAATCTGTATAAACATGGAAATATCTACAACATTGTCTGTCTAAACATGGAAATATCTACACTGACATCTGTATAAATATGTAAATATCTACACAGCCATCTCTATAAACATGGAAATATCTACACCGCTATCTCTATAAACATGGAAATAGCCACACAGCTATCTGTATAAACATGGAAATATCTACACCGCTATCTGTATAAACATGGAAATATCTCCACCACTATCTGTATTAAAATGGAAATATCTCCACCGCTATCAGTATAAACATGGAAATAGTGACACCGCTATCTGTATAAATATGGAAATATCTACACCGCTATCTCTATAAACATGGAAATGTCTACACCGCTATCTGTATAAACATGGAAATATCTACATGGCTATCTCAATAAACATGGAAATATCTACACCGCCATCTGTATAAACTTGGAAATACCTACACAGTCATCTGTATAAACTTGGAAATATCTACACCACTATCTGTATAAACATGGAAATATCTACACTGCCATCAGTATAAACATGTAAATATCTACACACCCAGCTCTATAAAGATGGAAATATCTACATCACTATCTGTATAAACATTGAAATAGTGACACCTCCATCTGTATAATTAAGGAATTATCTACACCGCTATCTCTATAAACGTGGAAATGTCTACACCACTATCGGTATAAACATGGAAATATCTACATGGCTGTCTCTATGAACATGGAAATATCTTCACCACCATCTGTATAAACATGGAAATAACAACACAGTCATCTGTATAAACCTGGAAATATCTACACCACTATCTGTATAAACATGGAAATAACTAAACTGCCATCTGTATAAACATGTAAATATCTACACAGCCATCTCTATAAACATGGAAATATCTCCACCGCTATCTGTATAAACATGGAAATAGCCACACCGTTATCTGTATAAACATGGAAATATCTACACCGTCATCTTAAAAACATGGAAATATCTACACAGTCATCTGTATAAACTAGGAAATATCTACACCTCCATCTGTATAAACATGGAAATATCTACACAGCCATATGTATAAACATGGAAATATCTACACCGCTATCTGTATAAACATGGAAATACCTACACCGCAATCTGTATAAAGATGGAAATATCTACACCATTATCTGTCTAAACATGGAAAAATCTACACTGCCATCTGTATAAATATGTAAATATCTACACACTCATCTGTATAAACCTTGAAATATCTACACCGCTATCTGTATAAACATGGAAATAGCCACACAGATATCTGTATAAACATGGAAATATACACACTGCTATCTCTATAAACATGGAATTATCTCCACCGCTATCTGTATAAACATGGAAATATCTCCACCGCTATCTGTATAAACATGGAAATATCTCCAACGCTATCTGTATAAACATGGAAATAGCCACACAGCTATCTGAATAAACATGGAAATATCTACATCGCTATCTCTGTAAACGTAGAAATATCTCCACTGCTATCTGTATAAACATGGAAATAGCCACACCGCTATCTGTATAAACATGGAAATATCTACACCGCCATCTGTAAAAACATGGAAATATCTACACAGACATCTGTATAAACATGGAAATATCTACACCTCCATCTGTATAAACATGGAAATATCTATACTGCCATCTGTATACACATGGAAATACCTACACCGCAATCTGTATAAACATGGAAATATCTACACCTCCATCTGTATATACATAGAACTATCTACACTGCCATCTGTATACACATGGAAATATCCACACAGCCATCTGAAGAAACATGGAAATGTCTACACCGCTATCTCTATAAACATGGAAATACCTACACCGCAATCTGTATAAACATGGAAATATCTACACCATTATGTGTCTAAACATGGAAATAACTACACTGCCATCTGTATAAATATGTAAATATATACACAGCCATCTCTATAAACATGGAAATATCTACACCGCTATCTGTATAAACATGGAAATAACCACACCGCTATCTGTATAAACATGGAAATATCTACACCGCTATCTCTATATACATGGAAATATCTCCACCGCTATCTGTATAAACATGGAAATATCTCCACCGCAATCTGTATAAACCTGGAAATATCTACACCACTATCTATATAAACATGAAAATATCTACACCGCCATCTGTAAAAACATGTAAATATCTACACAGCCATCTCTATGAACATGGAAATAGCTCCACAGCTATCTGTATAAACATGGAAATAGCCACACCGCTATCTGTATAAACATGGAAATATCTACACCGCCATCTGTAAAAACATGGAAATATCTACACAGTCATCTGTATAAACATGGATATATCTACACCTCCATCTGTATAAACATTGAAATATCTACACTGCCATCTGTATACACGTGGAAATATCTAAACAGCCATCTGTATAAACATGGAAATATCTACACCGCTATCAGTATAAACATGGAAATACCTACACCGCAATCTGTATAAACATGGAAATATCTACACCATTATCTGTCTAAACATGGAAATATCTACACGGCCATCTGTATAAATATGTAAATATCTACACAGCCATCTCTATAAACATGGAAATATCTACACCGCTATCTCTATAAACATGGAAATAGCCACACAGATATCTGTATAAACATGGAAATATACACACTTCTATCTCTATAAACATGGAAATATCTCCACTGCTATCTGTATAAACATGGAAATATCTCCACCGCTATCTGTATAAACATGGAAATATCTCCAACGCTATCGGTATAAACATGGAAATAGCCACACACCTATCTGTATAAACATGGAAATATCTACACCGCTATCTCTATAAACATGGAAACATCTCCACCGCTATCTGTATAAACATGGAAATAGCCACACCGCTATCTGTATAAACATGGAAATATCTACACCGCCATCTGTAAAAACATGGAAATATCTACACAGTCATCTGTATAAACATGGAAATACCTACACCTCCATCTGTATAAACATGGAAATATCTATACTGCCATCTCTATACACATGGAAATACCTACACCGCAATCTGTATAAACATGGAAATATCTACACCTCCATCTGTATAAACATGGAAATATCTACACTGTCATCTGTATACACATGGAAATATCTACACCATTATCTGTCTAAACATGGAAATAACTGCACTGCCATCTGTATAAATATGTAAATATCTACACAGCCACCTCTATAAACATGGAAATATCTACACCGCTATCTGTATAAACATGGAAATAGCCACACCGCTATCTGTATAAACATGGAAATATCTACACCGCTATCTCTATAAACATGGAAATATCTCCACCGCTATCTGTATAAACATGGAAATAGTGACACCGCTATCTGTATAAACATGGAAATAGTGACACCGCTATCTGTATAAATATGGAAATATCTACACTGCTATCTCTATAAACATGGAAATGTCTACACCGCTATCTGTATAAACATGGAAATATCTACATGGCTGTCTCTATAAACATGGAAATACCTTCACCGCCATCTGTATAAACATGGAAATAACTACACTGTCATCTGTATAAACCTGGAAATATCTACACCACTATCTGTATAAACATGAAAATATCTACACTGTCATCTGAATAAACATGTAAATATCTACACAGCCATCTCTATAAACATGGAAATATCTACAC
Organism: Pan paniscus; assembly: GCF_029289425.2. Taxonomy (NCBI): domain Eukaryota; kingdom Metazoa; phylum Chordata; class Mammalia; order Primates; family Hominidae; genus Pan; species Pan paniscus. The sequence continues at coordinate 5,178,235 of NC_073261.2, forward strand.
CGCTATCTGTATGAACATGGAAATAGCCACACCGCTATCTGTATAAACATGGAAATATATACACCGCCATCTGTAAAAACATGGAAATATCTACACAGTCATCTGTATACACATGGAACTATCTACACCTCCATCTGTATAAACATGGAAATATCTACACGGCCATCTGTATACACATGGAAATATCCACACAGCCATCTGTATAAACATGGATATATCTACATCGCTATCTCTATAAACATGGAAATACCTACACCGCAATCTGTATAAACATGGAAATATCTACAACATTATCTGTCTAAACATGGAAATATCTACACTGCCATCTGTATAAATTTGTAAATATATACACAGCCATGTCTATAAACATGGAAATATCTAAACCGCTATCTGTATAAACATGGAAATATCTACACCGCTATCTCTATAAACATGGAAATATCTCCACCACTATCTGTATAAACGTGGAAATATCTGCACAGTCATCTGTATAAACATGGAAATATCTCCACCGCTATCTGTCTAAACATGGAAATATCTACACTGCCATCTGTATAAATATGTAAATATCTACACAGCCATCTCTATAAACATGGAAATATCTACACCGCTATCTGTATAAACATGGAAATAGCCACACAGCAATCTGTATAAACATGTTAATATATACACTGCTATCTCTATAAAGATGGAAATATCTCCACCGCTATCTGTATAAACATGGAAATATCTCCACCGCTATCTGTATAAACATGGAAATATCTCCACCGCTATCTGTATAAACATGGAAATAGTGACACCGCTATCTGTATAAACATGGAAATATCTACACCGCTATCTCTATGAACTTGGAAATGTCTACACCGCTATCTGTATAAACATGGAAATATCTACACAGCCATCTCTATAAACATGGAAATATCTTCACCGCCATCTGTATAAACAGGGAAATAACTACACAGTCATCTGTATAAACCCGGAAATATCTACACCACTATTTGTATAAACATGAAAATATCTACACTGCCATCTGTATAAGCATGTAAATCTCTACACATCCATCTCTATAAACATGGAAATATCTACACCGCTATCTGTATGAACATGGAAATAGCCACACCGCTACCTGTATTAACATGGAAATATCTACACCGCCATCTGTAAAACATGGAAATATCTACACAGTCATCTGTATAAACATGGAAATACCTACATCTCCATCTGTATAAACATGGAAATATCTACACTGCCATCTGTATACACATGGAAATATCTACACCGCTATCTTCATAAACATGGAAATACCTACACCTCAATCAATATAAACATGGAAATATTTATACCATTATCTGTCTAAACATGGAAATATCTACACTGCCATCTGTATAAGTATGTAAATATCTACACAGCCATCTCTGTAAACTTGGAAATATCTACACCGCTATCTGTATAAACATGGAAATAGCCACGCCGCTATCTGTATAAACATGGAAATATCTACACCGCCATCTGTAAAAACATGGAAATACCTACACAGTCATCTCTATAAACATGGAAATATCTACACCTCCATCTGTATAAACATGGAAATATCTACACTGCCATCTGTATAAATATGTAAATACCTACACAGCCATCTCTATAAACATGGAAATATGTACACCGCTATCTGTATAAACATGGAAATAGCCACACAGCTATCTGTATAAACATGGAAATATCTACACCGCTATCTCTATAAACATGGAAATATCTGCACCGCTATCTGTATAAACTTGGATATACCTCCACCGCTATCTGTATAAATATGGAAATATCTACACCGCTATCTGTATAAACATGGAAATAGTGACACCGCTATCTGTATAAATATGGAAATATCTACACCGCTATCTCTATAAACATGGAAATGTCTACACCGCTATCTGTATAACCATGGAAATATCTACATGGCTATCTCTATAAACATGGAAATATCTACACCACCATCTGTATAAACATGGAAATACCTACACAGTCATCGGTATAAACCTGGAAATAACTACACCACTATCTGTATAAACATGGAAATATCTACACTGCCATCTGTAAAAACATGTAAATATCTACACATCCATCTATATAAACATGGAAATATCTACGCTGCTATCTGTATAAACATGGAAATAGCCACACCGCTATCTGTATAAACATGGAAATATCAACAACGCCATCTGTATAAACATGGAAATACCTACACAGTCAACTGTATAAACATGGAAATATCTACACCGTCATGTGTAAAAATATGAAAATATCTACACAGTCATCTGTATAAACATGGAAATATCTCCACTGCTATCTGTATAAACATGGAAATATCTACACCGCCATCTGTAAAAACATGGAAATATCTACACAGTCATCTGTATAAACATGGAAATATCTACACCTCCATCTTTATAAACATGGAAATATCTATACTGCCATCTGTATACACATAGAAATATCTACACAGCCATCTGTATAAACATGGAAATATCTACACCATTATCTGTCTCAACATGGAAATATCTAAACTGCCATCCATATAAATATGTAAATATCTACACAGCCATCTCTATAAACATGGAAATATCTACACCGCTATCTGTTTAAACAGGTAAATAGCCACACAGCTATTTGTATAAACATGGAAATATATACAATGCTATCTCTATAAACATGGAAATATCTCCATCGCTATCTGTATAAACATGGAAATATCTCCACCGCCATCTGTATAAACATGTAAATATCTACACATCCATCTCTATAAAGATGGAAATATCTACGCCGCTATCTGTATAAACATGGAAATAGCCACAGCGCTATCTGTATAAACATGGAAATGTCTACACCGCTATCTCTATAAACATGGAAATATCTCCACCGCAATCTGTATAAACATGGAAATATCTCCACCGCTATCTGTATAAACATGGAAATAGTGACACCGCTATCTGTATAAACATGGAAATATCTACACCGCTATCTCTATAAACTTGGAAATATCTACACCGCTATCTGTATAAACATAGAAATATCTACACAGCCATCTCTATAAACATGGAAATATCTTCACCGACATCTGTATAAACAGGGAAATAACTACACAGTCATCTGTATAAACCTGGAAATAACTACACCACTATCTGTATAAACATGAAAATATCTACACTGCCATCTGTATAAACATGTAAATATCTACACAGCCATCTCTATAAACATGGAAATATCTACACCGCTATCTGTATGAACATGGAAATAGCCACACCGCTATCTGTATTAACATGGAAATATCTACACCGCCATCTGTAAAACATGGAAATATCTACACAGTCATCTGTATAAACATGGAAATATCTACACCGCTATCTTCATAAACATGGAAATAACTACACCGCAATCAATATAAACATGGAAATATTTACACCATTATCTGTCTACACATGGAAATATCTACACTGCCATCTGTATAAGTATGTAAATATCTACACAGCCATCTCTATAAACTTGGAAATATCTACACAGCTATCTGTATAAACATGGAAATAGCCTCACCGCTATCTGTATAAACATGGAAATATCTACACCGCCATCTCTAAAAACATGGAAATACCTACACAGTCATCTGTATAAACATGGAAATATCTACACCTCCATCTGTATAAACATGGAAATATCTACACTGCCATCTGTATAAATATGTAAATACCTACACAGCCATCTCTATAAACATGGAAATATATACACCGCTATCTGTATAAACATGGAAATAGCCACACAGCTATCTGTATAAACATGGAAATATCTACACCGCTATCTCTATAAACATGGAAATATCTGCACCGCTATCTGTATAAACATGGATATATCTCCACCGCTACATGTATAAACATGGAAATATCTACACCGCTATCTGTATAAACATGGAAATAGTGACACCGCTATCTGTATAAATATGGAAATATCTACACCACTATCTCTATAAACATGGAAATGTCTACACCGCTATCTGTATAAACATGGAAATATCTACATGGCTATCTCTTTAAACATGGAAATATCTACACCACCATCTGTATAAACATGGAAATACCTACACAGTCACCGGTATAAACCTGGAAATATCTACACCACTATCTGTAAAAACATGGAAATATCTACACTGCCATCTGTATAAACATGTAAATATCTACACATCCATCTCTATAAACACGGAAATATCTACGCCGCTATCTCTATAAACATGGAAATAGCCACACCGCTATCTGTATAAACATGGAAATATCTACACCGCCATCTGTATAAACATGGAACTACCTACACAGTCATCTGTATAAACATGGAAATATCTACACCACTGTCTGTACAAACATGGAAATATCTACACTGCCATCTGTATAAACATGGAAATATCTACACAGCCATCTCTATAAACATGGAAGTATCTACACTGCTATCTGTATAAACATGGAAATAGCCACACCGCTATCTGTATAAACACGGAAATATCTACACCGACATGTGTAAAAATATGAAAATATCTACACAGTCATCTGTATAAACATGGAAATATCCCCACCGCTATCTGTATAAACATGGAAATATCTACACCGACATCTGTATAAACATGGAAATACCTACACAGTCATCTGTATAAACATGGAAATATCTACACCACTGTCTGTACAAACATGGAAATATCTACACTGCCATCTGTATAAACATGGAAATATCTACACAGCCATCTCTATAAACATGGAAATATCACCACCGCTATCTGTATAAACATGGAAATATCTCCGACGCTATCTGTATAAACATGGAAATATCTCCAGCGCTATCTGTATGAACATGGAAATCGCCACACAGCTATCTGTATAAACATGGAAATATCTACACCGCTATCTCTATAAACATGGAAATACCTCCACCGCTATCTGTATAAACATGGAAATATCTCCACCGCTATCTGTATAAACATGGAAATAGTGACACCACTATCTGTATAAATATGGAAATATCTACACCGCTATCTCTATAAACATGGAAATGTCTACACCACTATCTGTATAAACATGGAAATATCTAAATGGCTGTCTCTATAAACATGGAAATATCTTCACCGCCATCTGTATAAACATGGAAATAACTACAGAGTCATTTGTATAAACCTGGAAATATCTACACCACTATCTGTATAAACATGAAAATATCTACACTGCCATCTGTAAACATGGAAATATCTACACCGCTATCTCTATAAACATGGAAATACCTACACCGCAATCTGTATAAACATGGAAATATCTACAACATTATCTGTATAAACATGGAAATATCTACACTGCCATCTGTATAAACATGTAAATATCTACACAGCCATCTCTATAAACATGGAAATATCTACACCGCTATCTGTATAAACATGGAAATAGCCACACAGCTATCTGTATAAACATGGAAATATCTACACCGCTATCTGTATAAACATGGAAATATCTCCACCACTATCTGTATAAACATGGAAATATCTCCACCGATATCAGTATAAACATGGAAATAGTGACACCGCTATCTGTATAAATATGGAAATATCTACACCGCTATCTGTATAAACATGGAAATGTCTACACCGCTATCTGTATAAACATGGAAATATCTACATGGCTGTCTCTATAATCATGGAAATATCTTCATCGCCATCTGAGTAAACATGGAAATAACTACACAGTCGTCTGTATAAACCTGGAAATATCTACACCACTATCTGTATAAACATGGAAATATCTACACTGCCATCTGTAAAAACATGTAAATATCTACACATCCATCTATATAAACATGGAAATATCTACGCCGCTATCTGTATAAACATGGAAATAGCCACACCGCTATCTGTATAAACATGGAAATATCAACAACGCCATCTGTTTAAACATGGAAATACCTACACAGTCAACTGTATAAACATGGAAATATCTACACCGTCATGTGTAAAAACATGAAAATATCTACACAGTCATCTGTATAAACATGGAAATATCTACACTGCCATCTGTATACACATGGAAATATCTATACAGCCATCTGTATAAACATGGAAATATCTACACCGCTATCTCTATAAACATGGAAATACCTACATCGCAATCTGTATAAACATGGAAGTATCTACACCATTATCTGTCTAAACATGGAAATATCTACACTGCCATCTGTATAAATATGTAAATATCTACACAGCCATCTCTATAAACATGGAAATATCTACACCGCTATCTGTATAAACATGGAAATAGCCACACAGCTATCTGTATAAACTTGTTAATATATACAGTGCTATCTCTATAAACATGGAAATATCTCCACCGCTATCTGTATAAACATGAAAATATCTCCACCGCTATCTGTCTAATCATGGAAATATCTACACTGCCATCTGTAAAAATATGTAAATATCTACACAGCCATCTCTATAAACATGGAAATATCTACACCGCTATCTGTATAAACATGGAAATAGCCACACAGATATCTGTATAAACATGGAAATATATACACTGCTATCTCTATAAACATGGAAATATCTCCACCGCTATCTGTATAAACATGGAAATATCTCCACAGCTATCTGTATAAACATGGAAATATCTCCAACGCGATCTGTATAAACATGGAAATAGCCACACAGCTACCTGTATAAACATGGAAATATCTACACCGCTATCTCTATAAACATGGAAATATCTCCACCGCTATCTGTATAAACATGGAAATCGCCAAACCGCTATCTGTATAATCATGGAAATATCTAAACCGCCATCTGTAAAAACATGGAAATATCTACACAGTCATCTGCCTAAACATGGAAATATCTACACCTCCATCTGTATAAACATGTAAATATCTACACAGCCATCTCTATAAACATGGAAATATCTACACCGCTATCTGTATGAACATGGAAATAGCCACACCGCTATCTGTATAAACATGGAAATAACTACACAATCATCTGTATAAACCTGGAAATATCTACACCAGTATCTGTATAAACATGAAAATATCTACACTGCCATCTGTATAAACATGTAAATATCTACACAGCCATCTCTATAAACATGGAAATATCTACACCGCTATCTGTATGAACATGGAAATAGCCACACCGCTATCTGTATAAACATGGAAATATCTACAACGCCATCTGTAAAAACATGGAAATATCTACACAGTCATCTGTACAAACATGGAAATATCTACACCTCCATCTGTATAAACATGGAAATATCTACACTGCCATTTGTATACACATGGAAATATCCACACAGCCATCTCTATAAACTTGGAAATATCTACACCGCTATCTCCATAAACATGGAAATACCTACACCGCAATCTGTATAAACATGGAAATATCTACACCATTATCTCCCTAAACATGGAAATATCTACACTTCCATCTGTATAATTATGTAAATATCTACACCGCCATCTCTATAAACATGGAAATATCTACACCGCTATCTGTATAAACATGGAAATAGCCACACCGCTATCTGTATAAACTTGGAAATATCTACACCGCTATCTCTATAAACATGGAAATATCTCCACCGCTATCTGTATAATCATGGAAATATCTACACAGTCATCTGTATAAACATGGAAATATCTCCACAGCTATCTGTATAAAAATGGAAATATCTACACCGCCATCTGTATAAAAATGGAAATAACTACACAGTCATCTGTATAAATATGGAAATATGTACACCGATATCTGTATAAACATGGAAATATCTGCACCGCCATCTGCATAAACATGGAAATATCTACACCGCCATCTCTATAAACATGGAAATATCTCCAACGCTATCTGTATAAACATGGAAATATCTACATGGCTATCTCTTTAAACATGGAAATATCTACACCACCATCTGTATAAACATGGAAATACCTACACAGTCACCGGTATAAACCTGGAAATATCTACACCACTATCTGTAAAAACATGGAAATATCTACACTGCCATCTGTATAAACATGTAAATATCTACACAGCCATCTCTATAAACATGGAAATATCTCCACAGCTATCTGTAAAAACATGGAAAAAACCACAGCGCTATCTGTATAAACATGGAAATATCTACACCGCCATCTGTAAAAACATGGAAATATCTACACAGTCATCAATATAAACATGGAAATATCTACACCTCCATCTGTATTAACATGGAAATATCTACACTGACATCTGTATACACGTGGAAATATCTACACAGCCATCTGTATAAACATGGAAATATCTACACCGCTATCTGTATAAACATGGAAATACTTACACCGGAATCTGTATAAACATGGAAATATCTACACCATTATCTGTCTAAACATGGAAATATCTGCACTGCCATCTGTATAAATATGTAAATATCTACAGAGCCATCTCTATAAACATGGAAATATCTACACCGCTATCTGTATAAACATGGAAATAGCCACACAGATATCTGTATAAACATGGAAATATATACACTGCTATCTCTATAAACATGGAAATATCTCCACCGCTATCTGTATAAACATGGAAATATCTACACAGTCATCTGTATAAACATGGAAATATCTCCACCGCTATCTGTATAAACATGGAAATATCTACACCGCAATCTGTATAAAAATGGAAATAACTACACAGTCCTCTGTATAAATATGGAAATATGTACACCGCTATATGTATAAACATGGAAATATCGGCACCGCCATCTACATAAACAGGGAAATATCTACACCGCCATCTGTATAAACATGGAAATACCTCCAAAGCTATCTGTATAAACATGGAAATAGCCACACAGCCATCTGTATAAACATGGAAATATCTACATCGCTATCTCTATAAACATGGAAATATCTCCACCGCTATCTGTATAAACATGGAATTATCTCCACCTCTATCTGTATAAACATGGAAATAGTGACACCGCTATCTGTATAAATATGGAAATATCTACACCGCTATCTCTATAAACATGGAAATGTCTACAACGCTATCTGTATAAACATGGAAATAGTGACACCACTATCTGTATAAATATGGAAATATCTACACCGCTATCTCTATAAACATGGAAATGTCTACACCACTATCTGTATAAACATGGAAATATCTACATGGCTGTCTCTATAAACATGGAAATATCTTCACCGCCATCTGTATAAACATGGAAATAACTACACAGTCATTTGTATAAACCTGGAAATATCTACACCACTATCTGTAAAAACATGAAAATATCTACCCCGCCATCTGTATAAACATGGAAATATCTCCAAAGCTATCTGTATAAACATGGAAATAGCCACACAGCTATCTGTATAAACATGGAAATATCTACACCGCTATCTCTATAAACATGGAAATACCTCCACCGCTATCTGTATAAACATTGAAATATCTCCACCGCTATCTGTATAAACATGGAAATAGTGACACCACTATCTGTATAAATATGGAAATATCTACACCGCTATCTCTATAAAAAAGGAAATGTCTACACCACTATCTGTATAAACATGGAAATATCTACATGGCTGTCTCTATAAACATGGAAATATCTTCACCGCCATCTGTATAAACATGGAAATAACTACACAGTCATTTGTATAAACCTGGAAATATCTACACCACTATCTGTATAAACATGAAAATATCTACACTGTCATCTGTATAAACATGGAAATATGTACACCGCTATCTCTAGAAACATGGAAATACCTACACCGCAATCTGTATAAACATGGAAATATCTACAACATTGTCTGTCTAAACATGGAAATATCTACACTGACATCTGTATAAATATGTAAATATCTACACAGCCATCTCTATAAACATGGAAATATCTACACCGCTATCTCTATAAACATGGAAATAGCCACACAGCTATCTGTATAAACATGGAAATATCTACACCGCTATCTGTATAAACATGGAAATATCTCCACCACTATCTGTATTAAAATGGAAATATCTCCACCGCTATCAGTATAAACATGGAAATAGTGACACCGCTATCTGTATAAATATGGAAATATCTACACCGCTATCTCTATAAACATGGAAATGTCTACACCGCTATCTGTATAAACATGGAAATATCTACATGGCTATCTCAATAAACATGGAAATATCTACACCGCCATCTGTATAAACTTGGAAATACCTACACAGTCATCTGTATAAACTTGGAAATATCTACACCACTATCTGTATAAACATGGAAATATCTACACTGCCATCAGTATAAACATGTAAATATCTACACACCCAGCTCTATAAAGATGGAAATATCTACATCACTATCTGTATAAACATTGAAATAGTGACACCTCCATCTGTATAATTAAGGAATTATCTACACCGCTATCTCTATAAACGTGGAAATGTCTACACCACTATCGGTATAAACATGGAAATATCTACATGGCTGTCTCTATGAACATGGAAATATCTTCACCACCATCTGTATAAACATGGAAATAACAACACAGTCATCTGTATAAACCTGGAAATATCTACACCACTATCTGTATAAACATGGAAATAACTAAACTGCCATCTGTATAAACATGTAAATATCTACACAGCCATCTCTATAAACATGGAAATATCTCCACCGCTATCTGTATAAACATGGAAATAGCCACACCGTTATCTGTATAAACATGGAAATATCTACACCGTCATCTTAAAAACATGGAAATATCTACACAGTCATCTGTATAAACTAGGAAATATCTACACCTCCATCTGTATAAACATGGAAATATCTACACAGCCATATGTATAAACATGGAAATATCTACACCGCTATCTGTATAAACATGGAAATACCTACACCGCAATCTGTATAAAGATGGAAATATCTACACCATTATCTGTCTAAACATGGAAAAATCTACACTGCCATCTGTATAAATATGTAAATATCTACACACTCATCTGTATAAACCTTGAAATATCTACACCGCTATCTGTATAAACATGGAAATAGCCACACAGATATCTGTATAAACATGGAAATATACACACTGCTATCTCTATAAACATGGAATTATCTCCACCGCTATCTGTATAAACATGGAAATATCTCCACCGCTATCTGTATAAACATGGAAATATCTCCAACGCTATCTGTATAAACATGGAAATAGCCACACAGCTATCTGAATAAACATGGAAATATCTACATCGCTATCTCTGTAAACGTAGAAATATCTCCACTGCTATCTGTATAAACATGGAAATAGCCACACCGCTATCTGTATAAACATGGAAATATCTACACCGCCATCTGTAAAAACATGGAAATATCTACACAGACATCTGTATAAACATGGAAATATCTACACCTCCATCTGTATAAACATGGAAATATCTATACTGCCATCTGTATACACATGGAAATACCTACACCGCAATCTGTATAAACATGGAAATATCTACACCTCCATCTGTATATACATAGAACTATCTACACTGCCATCTGTATACACATGGAAATATCCACACAGCCATCTGAAGAAACATGGAAATGTCTACACCGCTATCTCTATAAACATGGAAATACCTACACCGCAATCTGTATAAACATGGAAATATCTACACCATTATGTGTCTAAACATGGAAATAACTACACTGCCATCTGTATAAATATGTAAATATATACACAGCCATCTCTATAAACATGGAAATATCTACACCGCTATCTGTATAAACATGGAAATAACCACACCGCTATCTGTATAAACATGGAAATATCTACACCGCTATCTCTATATACATGGAAATATCTCCACCGCTATCTGTATAAACATGGAAATATCTCCACCGCAATCTGTATAAACCTGGAAATATCTACACCACTATCTATATAAACATGAAAATATCTACACCGCCATCTGTAAAAACATGTAAATATCTACACAGCCATCTCTATGAACATGGAAATAGCTCCACAGCTATCTGTATAAACATGGAAATAGCCACACCGCTATCTGTATAAACATGGAAATATCTACACCGCCATCTGTAAAAACATGGAAATATCTACACAGTCATCTGTATAAACATGGATATATCTACACCTCCATCTGTATAAACATTGAAATATCTACACTGCCATCTGTATACACGTGGAAATATCTAAACAGCCATCTGTATAAACATGGAAATATCTACACCGCTATCAGTATAAACATGGAAATACCTACACCGCAATCTGTATAAACATGGAAATATCTACACCATTATCTGTCTAAACATGGAAATATCTACACGGCCATCTGTATAAATATGTAAATATCTACACAGCCATCTCTATAAACATGGAAATATCTACACCGCTATCTCTATAAACATGGAAATAGCCACACAGATATCTGTATAAACATGGAAATATACACACTTCTATCTCTATAAACATGGAAATATCTCCACTGCTATCTGTATAAACATGGAAATATCTCCACCGCTATCTGTATAAACATGGAAATATCTCCAACGCTATCGGTATAAACATGGAAATAGCCACACACCTATCTGTATAAACATGGAAATATCTACACCGCTATCTCTATAAACATGGAAACATCTCCACCGCTATCTGTATAAACATGGAAATAGCCACACCGCTATCTGTATAAACATGGAAATATCTACACCGCCATCTGTAAAAACATGGAAATATCTACACAGTCATCTGTATAAACATGGAAATACCTACACCTCCATCTGTATAAACATGGAAATATCTATACTGCCATCTCTATACACATGGAAATACCTACACCGCAATCTGTATAAACATGGAAATATCTACACCTCCATCTGTATAAACATGGAAATATCTACACTGTCATCTGTATACACATGGAAATATCTACACCATTATCTGTCTAAACATGGAAATAACTGCACTGCCATCTGTATAAATATGTAAATATCTACACAGCCACCTCTATAAACATGGAAATATCTACACCGCTATCTGTATAAACATGGAAATAGCCACACCGCTATCTGTATAAACATGGAAATATCTACACCGCTATCTCTATAAACATGGAAATATCTCCACCGCTATCTGTATAAACATGGAAATAGTGACACCGCTATCTGTATAAACATGGAAATAGTGACACCGCTATCTGTATAAATATGGAAATATCTACACTGCTATCTCTATAAACATGGAAATGTCTACACCGCTATCTGTATAAACATGGAAATATCTACATGGCTGTCTCTATAAACATGGAAATACCTTCACCGCCATCTGTATAAACATGGAAATAACTACACTGTCATCTGTATAAACCTGGAAATATCTACACCACTATCTGTATAAACATGAAAATATCTACACTGTCATCTGAATAAACATGTAAATATCTACACAGCCATCTCTATAAACATGGAAATATCTACACCGCTATCTGTATGAACATGGAAATAGCCACACCGCTATCTGTATAAACATGGAAATATATACACCGCCATCTGTAAAAACATGGAAATATCTACACAGTCATCTGTATACACATGGAACTATCTACACCTCCATCTGTATAAACATGGAAATATCTACACGGCCATCTGTATACACATGGAAATATCCACACAGCCATCTGTATAAACATGGATATATCTACATCGCTATCTCTATAAACATGGAAATACCTACACCGCAATCTGTATAAACATGGAAATATCTACAACATTATCTGTCTAAACATGGAAATATCTACACTGCCATCTGTATAAATTTGTAAATATATACACAGCCATGTCTATAAACATGGAAATATCTAAACCGCTATCTGTATAAACATGGAAATATCTACACCGCTATCTCTATAAACATGGAAATATCTCCACCACTATCTGTATAAACGTGGAAATATCTGCACAGTCATCTGTATAAACATGGAAATATCTCCACCGCTATCTGTCTAAACATGGAAATATCTACACTGCCATCTGTATAAATATGTAAATATCTACACAGCCATCTCTATAAACATGGAAATATCTACACCGCTATCTGTATAAACATGGAAATAGCCACACAGCAATCTGTATAAACATGTTAATATATACACTGCTATCTCTATAAAGATGGAAATATCTCCACCGCTATCTGCATAAACATGGAAATATCTCCACCGCTATCTGTATAAACATGGAAATATCTCCACCGCTATCTGTATAAACATGGAAATAGTGACACCGCTATCTGTATAAACATGGAAATATCTACACCGCTATCTCTATGAACTTGGAAATGTCTACACCGCTATCTGTATAAACATGGAAATATCTACACAGCCATCTCTATAAACATGGAAATATCTTCACCGCCATCTGTATAAACAGGGAAATAACTACACAGTCATCTGTATAAACCCGGAAATATCTACACCACTATTTGTATAAACATGAAAATATCTACACTGCCATCTGTATAAGCATGTAAATCTCTACACATCCATCTCTATAAACATGGAAATATCTACACCGCTATCTGTATGAACATGGAAATAGCCACACCGCTACCTGTATTAACATGGAAATATCTACACCGCCATCTGTAAAACATGGAAATATCTACACAGTCATCTGTATAAACATGGAAATACCTACATCTCCATCTGTATAAACATGGAAATATCTACACTGCCATCTGTATACACATGGAAATATCTACACCGCTATCTTCATAAACATGGAAATACCTACACCTCAATCAATATAAACATGGAAATATTTATACCATTATCTGTCTAAACATGGAAATATCTACACTGCCATCTGTATAAGTATGTAAATATCTACACAGCCATCTCTGTAAACTTGGAAATATCTACACCGCTATCTGTATAAACATGGAAATAGCCACACCGCTATCTGTATAAACATGGAAATATCTACACCGCCATCTGTAAAAACATGGAAATACCTACACAGTCATCTCTATAAACATGGAAATATCTACACCTCCATCTGTATAAACATGGAAATATCTACACTGCCATCTGTATAAATATGTAAATACCTACACAGCCATCTCTATAAACATGGAAATATGTACACCGCTATCTGTATAAACATGGAAATAGCCACACAGCTATCTGTATAAACATGGAAATATCTACACCGCTATCTCTATAAACATGGAAATATCTGCACCGCTATCTGTATAAACTTGGATATACCTCCACCGCTATCTGTATAAATATGGAAATATCTACACCGCTATCTGTATAAACATGGAAATAGTGACACCGCTATCTGTATAAATATGGAAATATCTACACCGCTATCTCTATAAACATGGAAATGTCTACACCGCTATCTGTATAACCATGGAAATATCTACATGGCTATCTCTATAAACATGGAAATATCTACACCACCATCTGTATAAACATGGAAATACCTACACAGTCATCGGTATAAACCTGGAAATAACTACACCACTATCTGTATAAACATGGAAATATCTACACTGCCATCTGTAAAAACATGTAAATATCTACACATCCATCTATATAAACATGGAAATATCTACGCTGCTATCTGTATAAACATGGAAATAGCCACACCGCTATCTGTATAAACATGGAAATATCAACAACGCCATCTGTATAAACATGGAAATACCTACACAGTCAACTGTATAAACATGGAAATATCTACACCGTCATGTGTAAAAATATGAAAATATCTACACAGTCATCTGTATAAACATGGAAATATCTCCACTGCTATCTGTATAAACATGGAAATATCTACACCGCCATCTGTAAAAACATGGAAATATCTACACAGTCATCTGTATAAACATGGAAATATCTACACCTCCATCTTTATAAACATGGAAATATCTATACTGCCATCTGTATACACATAGAAATATCTACACAGCCATCTGTATAAACATGGAAATATCTACACCATTATCTGTCTCAACATGGAAATATCTAAACTGCCATCCATATAAATATGTAAATATCTACACAGCCATCTCTATAAACATGGAAATATCTACACCGCTATCTGTTTAAACAGGTAAATAGCCACACAGCTATTTGTATAAACATGGAAATATATACAATGCTATCTCTATAAACATGGAAATATCTCCATCGCTATCTGTATAAACATGGAAATATCTCCACCGCCATCTGTATAAACATGTAAATATCTACACATCCATCTCTATAAAGATGGAAATATCTACGCCGCTATCTGTATAAACATGGAAATAGCCACAGCGCTATCTGTATAAACATGGAAATGTCTACACCGCTATCTCTATAAACATGGAAATATCTCCACCGCAATCTGTATAAACATGGAAATATCTCCACCGCTATCTGTATAAACATGGAAATAGTGACACCGCTATCTGTATAAACATGGAAATATCTACACCGCTATCTCTATAAACTTGGAAATATCTACACCGCTATCTGTATAAACATAGAAATATCTACACAGCCATCTCTATAAACATGGAAATATCTTCACCGACATCTGTATAAACAGGGAAATAACTACACAGTCATCTGTATAAACCTGGAAATAACTACACCACTATCTGTATAAACATGAAAATATCTACACTGCCATCTGTATAAACATGTAAATATCTACACAGCCATCTCTATAAACATGGAAATATCTACACCGCTATCTGTATGAACATGGAAATAGCCACACC
The DNA here is from genome assembly GCF_029289425.2 of Pan paniscus. Lineage (NCBI taxonomy): Eukaryota > Metazoa > Chordata > Mammalia > Primates > Hominidae > Pan > Pan paniscus. The sequence goes on from NC_073261.2 coordinate 5,195,062, forward strand.
GCTATCTGTATTAACATGGAAATATCTACACCGCCATCTGTAAAACATGGAAATATCTACACAGTCATCTGTATAAACATGGAAATATCTACACCGCTATCTTCATAAACATGGAAATAACTACACCGCAATCAATATAAACATGGAAATATTTACACCATTATCTGTCTACACATGGAAATATCTACACTGCCATCTGTATAAGTATGTAAATATCTACACAGCCATCTCTATAAACTTGGAAATATCTACACAGCTATCTGTATAAACATGGAAATAGCCTCACCGCTATCTGTATAAACATGGAAATATCTACACCGCCATCTCTAAAAACATGGAAATACCTACACAGTCATCTGTATAAACATGGAAATATCTACACCTCCATCTGTATAAACATGGAAATATCTACACTGCCATCTGTATAAATATGTAAATACCTACACAGCCATCTCTATAAACATGGAAATATATACACCGCTATCTGTATAAACATGGAAATAGCCACACAGCTATCTGTATAAACATGGAAATATCTACACCGCTATCTCTATAAACATGGAAATATCTGCACCGCTATCTGTATAAACATGGATATATCTCCACCGCTACATGTATAAACATGGAAATATCTACACCGCTATCTGTATAAACATGGAAATAGTGACACCGCTATCTGTATAAATATGGAAATATCTACACCACTATCTCTATAAACATGGAAATGTCTACACCGCTATCTGTATAAACATGGAAATATCTACATGGCTATCTCTTTAAACATGGAAATATCTACACCACCATCTGTATAAACATGGAAATACCTACACAGTCACCGGTATAAACCTGGAAATATCTACACCACTATCTGTAAAAACATGGAAATATCTACACTGCCATCTGTATAAACATGTAAATATCTACACATCCATCTCTATAAACACGGAAATATCTACGCCGCTATCTCTATAAACATGGAAATAGCCACACCGCTATCTGTATAAACATGGAAATATCTACACCGCCATCTGTATAAACATGGAACTACCTACACAGTCATCTGTATAAACATGGAAATATCTACACCACTGTCTGTACAAACATGGAAATATCTACACTGCCATCTGTATAAACATGGAAATATCTACACAGCCATCTCTATAAACATGGAAGTATCTACACTGCTATCTGTATAAACATGGAAATAGCCACACCGCTATCTGTATAAACACGGAAATATCTACACCGACATGTGTAAAAATATGAAAATATCTACACAGTCATCTGTATAAACATGGAAATATCCCCACCGCTATCTGTATAAACATGGAAATATCTACACCGACATCTGTATAAACATGGAAATACCTACACAGTCATCTGTATAAACATGGAAATATCTACACCACTGTCTGTACAAACATGGAAATATCTACACTGCCATCTGTATAAACATGGAAATATCTACACAGCCATCTCTATAAACATGGAAATATCACCACCGCTATCTGTATAAACATGGAAATATCTCCGACGCTATCTGTATAAACATGGAAATATCTCCAGCGCTATCTGTATGAACATGGAAATCGCCACACAGCTATCTGTATAAACATGGAAATATCTACACCGCTATCTCTATAAACATGGAAATACCTCCACCGCTATCTGTATAAACATGGAAATATCTCCACCGCTATCTGTATAAACATGGAAATAGTGACACCACTATCTGTATAAATATGGAAATATCTACACCGCTATCTCTATAAACATGGAAATGTCTACACCACTATCTGTATAAACATGGAAATATCTAAATGGCTGTCTCTATAAACATGGAAATATCTTCACCGCCATCTGTATAAACATGGAAATAACTACAGAGTCATTTGTATAAACCTGGAAATATCTACACCACTATCTGTATAAACATGAAAATATCTACACTGCCATCTGTAAACATGGAAATATCTACACCGCTATCTCTATAAACATGGAAATACCTACACCGCAATCTGTATAAACATGGAAATATCTACAACATTATCTGTATAAACATGGAAATATCTACACTGCCATCTGTATAAACATGTAAATATCTACACAGCCATCTCTATAAACATGGAAATATCTACACCGCTATCTGTATAAACATGGAAATAGCCACACAGCTATCTGTATAAACATGGAAATATCTACACCGCTATCTGTATAAACATGGAAATATCTCCACCACTATCTGTATAAACATGGAAATATCTCCACCGATATCAGTATAAACATGGAAATAGTGACACCGCTATCTGTATAAATATGGAAATATCTACACCGCTATCTGTATAAACATGGAAATGTCTACACCGCTATCTGTATAAACATGGAAATATCTACATGGCTGTCTCTATAATCATGGAAATATCTTCATCGCCATCTGAGTAAACATGGAAATAACTACACAGTCGTCTGTATAAACCTGGAAATATCTACACCACTATCTGTATAAACATGGAAATATCTACACTGCCATCTGTAAAAACATGTAAATATCTACACATCCATCTATATAAACATGGAAATATCTACGCCGCTATCTGTATAAACATGGAAATAGCCACACCGCTATCTGTATAAACATGGAAATATCAACAACGCCATCTGTTTAAACATGGAAATACCTACACAGTCAACTGTATAAACATGGAAATATCTACACCGTCATGTGTAAAAACATGAAAATATCTACACAGTCATCTGTATAAACATGGAAATATCTACACTGCCATCTGTATACACATGGAAATATCTATACAGCCATCTGTATAAACATGGAAATATCTACACCGCTATCTCTATAAACATGGAAATACCTACATCGCAATCTGTATAAACATGGAAGTATCTACACCATTATCTGTCTAAACATGGAAATATCTACACTGCCATCTGTATAAATATGTAAATATCTACACAGCCATCTCTATAAACATGGAAATATCTACACCGCTATCTGTATAAACATGGAAATAGCCACACAGCTATCTGTATAAACTTGTTAATATATACAGTGCTATCTCTATAAACATGGAAATATCTCCACCGCTATCTGTATAAACATGAAAATATCTCCACCGCTATCTGTCTAATCATGGAAATATCTACACTGCCATCTGTAAAAATATGTAAATATCTACACAGCCATCTCTATAAACATGGAAATATCTACACCGCTATCTGTATAAACATGGAAATAGCCACACAGATATCTGTATAAACATGGAAATATATACACTGCTATCTCTATAAACATGGAAATATCTCCACCGCTATCTGTATAAACATGGAAATATCTCCACAGCTATCTGTATAAACATGGAAATATCTCCAACGCGATCTGTATAAACATGGAAATAGCCACACAGCTACCTGTATAAACATGGAAATATCTACACCGCTATCTCTATAAACATGGAAATATCTCCACCGCTATCTGTATAAACATGGAAATCGCCAAACCGCTATCTGTATAATCATGGAAATATCTAAACCGCCATCTGTAAAAACATGGAAATATCTACACAGTCATCTGCCTAAACATGGAAATATCTACACCTCCATCTGTATAAACATGTAAATATCTACACAGCCATCTCTATAAACATGGAAATATCTACACCGCTATCTGTATGAACATGGAAATAGCCACACCGCTATCTGTATAAACATGGAAATAACTACACAATCATCTGTATAAACCTGGAAATATCTACACCAGTATCTGTATAAACATGAAAATATCTACACTGCCATCTGTATAAACATGTAAATATCTACACAGCCATCTCTATAAACATGGAAATATCTACACCGCTATCTGTATGAACATGGAAATAGCCACACCGCTATCTGTATAAACATGGAAATATCTACAACGCCATCTGTAAAAACATGGAAATATCTACACAGTCATCTGTACAAACATGGAAATATCTACACCTCCATCTGTATAAACATGGAAATATCTACACTGCCATTTGTATACACATGGAAATATCCACACAGCCATCTCTATAAACTTGGAAATATCTACACCGCTATCTCCATAAACATGGAAATACCTACACCGCAATCTGTATAAACATGGAAATATCTACACCATTATCTCCCTAAACATGGAAATATCTACACTTCCATCTGTATAATTATGTAAATATCTACACCGCCATCTCTATAAACATGGAAATATCTACACCGCTATCTGTATAAACATGGAAATAGCCACACCGCTATCTGTATAAACTTGGAAATATCTACACCGCTATCTCTATAAACATGGAAATATCTCCACCGCTATCTGTATAATCATGGAAATATCTACACAGTCATCTGTATAAACATGGAAATATCTCCACAGCTATCTGTATAAAAATGGAAATATCTACACCGCCATCTGTATAAAAATGGAAATAACTACACAGTCATCTGTATAAATATGGAAATATGTACACCGATATCTGTATAAACATGGAAATATCTGCACCGCCATCTGCATAAACATGGAAATATCTACACCGCCATCTCTATAAACATGGAAATATCTCCAACGCTATCTGTATAAACATGGAAATAGCCACACAGCTATCTTTATAAACATGGAAATTCCTACAACGCTATCTCCATAAACATGGAAATATCTCCACCGCTATCTGTATAAACATAGAGATATCTCCACCGCTATCTGTATAAACATGGAAATAGTGACAACGCTATCTGTATAAATATGGAAAGATCTACACCGCTATCTCTATAAACATGGAAATGACTACACCGCTATCTGTATAAACATGGAAATATCTACATGGCTGTCTCTATAAACATGGAAATATCTTCAGCGCCATCTGTATAAACATGGAAATAGTTACACAGTCATCTGTATAAACCTGGAAATCTCTACACCACTATCTGTATAAACATGAAAATATCTACACTGCCATCTGTATAAACATGTAAATATCTACAAAGCCATCTCTATAAATATGGAAATAACTCCACCGCTATCTGTATAAACACGGAAATAACTCCAACGCTATCTGTATAAACATGGAAATAGCCACTCAGCTATCTGTATAAACATGGAAATATCTACACCGCTATCTCTAAAAACATGGAAATATCTCCTCAGCTATCAGTATAAACATGGAAGTAGCCACACCGCTATCTGTATAAGCATGGAAATATCTACACCGCCATCTGTAAAAACATGGAAATATCTATACAGTCATCTGTATAAACATGGAAATATCTACACCTCCATCTGTATAAACATGGAAATATCTCCAACGCTATCTGTATAAACATGGAAATAGCCACAGAGCTATCTGTATAAACATGGAAATATCTACAACGCTATCTCTATAAACATGGAAATAACTCCATCGCTATCTGTATAAACATGGAAGGAGCCACACCGCTATCTGTATAAGCATGGAAATATGTACACTGCCAACTGTAAAAACATGGAAATATGTACACAGTCATCTGTATAAACATGGAAATATCTACACATCCAACTGTATAAACGTGGAAATATCTACACTACCATCTGTATACACATGGAAATATCTATACAGCCATCTGTATAAACATTGAAATATCTACACCGCTATCTCTATAAACATGGAAATACCTACATCGCAATCTGTATAAACATGGAAATATCTACACCATTATCTGTCTAAACATGGAAATATCTACACTGCCATCTGTATAAATATGTAAATATCTACACAGCCATCTCTATAAACATGGAAATATCTACACCGCTATCTGTATAAACATGGAAATAGCCACACAGCAATCTGTATAAACATGTTAATATATACACTGCTATCTCTATAAACATGGAAATATCTCCACTGCTATCTGTATAAACATGGAAATATCTCCACCGCTATCTGTATAAACATGGAAATATCTCCACCGCTATCTGTATAAACATGGAAATAGTGACACCGCTATCTGTATAAACATGGAAATATCTACACCGCTATCTCTATAAACTTGGAAATGTCTACACCGCTATCTGTATAAACATGGAAATATCTACACAGCCATCTCTATAAACATGGAAATATCTTCACCGCCATCTGTATAAACAGGGAAATAACTACACAGTCATCTGTATAAACCTGGAAATATCTACACCACTATTTGTATAAACATGAAAATATCTACACTGCCATCTGTATAAGCATGTAAATCTCTACACATCCATCTCTATAAACATGGAAATATCTACACCGCTATCTGTATGAACATGGAAATAGCCACACCGCTATCTGTATTAACATGGAAATATCTACACCGCCATCTGTAAAACATGGAAATATCTACACAGTCATCTGTATAAACATGGAAATACCTACACCTCCATCTGTATAAACATGGAAATATCTACACTGCCATCTGCATACACATGGAAATATCAACAGAGCCATCTGTATAAACATGGAAATATCTACACCGCTATCTTCATAAACATGAAAATACCTACACCGCAATCAATATAAACATGGAAATATTTACACCATTATCTGTCTAAACATGGAAATATCTACACTGCCATCTGTATAAGTATGTAAATATCTACACAGCCATCTCTGTAAACTTGGAAATATCTACACCGCTATCTGTATAAACATGGAAATAGCCACACCGCTATCTGTATAAACATGGAAATATCTACACCGCCATCTGTAAAAACATGGAAATACCTACACAGTCATCTGTATAAACATGGAAATATCTACACCTCCATCTGTATAAACATGGAAATATCTACACTGCCATCTGTATAAATATGTAAATACCTACACAGCCATCTCTATAAACATGGAAATATGTACACCGCTATCTGTGTAAACATGGAAATAGCCACACAGCTATCTGTATAAACATGGAAATATCTACACCGCTATCTCTATAAACATGGAAATATCTGCACCGCTATCTGTATAAACATGGATATATCTCCACCGCTATCTGTATAAATATGGAAATATCTACACCGCTATCTGTATAAACATGGAAATAGTGACACCGCTATCTGTATAAATATGGAAATATCTACAACGCTATCTCTATAAACATGGAAATGTCTACACCGCTATCTGTATAAACATGGAAATATCTACATGGCTATCTCTATAAACATGGAAATATCTACACCACCATCTGTATAAACATGGAAATACCTACACAGTCATCGGTATAAACCTGGAAATAACTACACCACTATCTGTATAAACATGGAAATATCTACACTGCCATCTGTAAAAACATGTAAATATCTACACATCCATCTATATAAACATGGAAATATCTACGCCGCTATCTGTATAAACATGGAAATAGCCACACCGCTATCTGTATAAACATGGAAATATCAACAACGCCATCTGTTTAAACATGGAAATACCTACACAGTCAACTGTATACACATGGAAATATCTACACCGTCATGTGTAAAAATATGAAAATATCTACACAGTCATCTGTATAAACATGGAAATATCTCCACAGCTATCTGTATAATCATGGAAATATCTACACCGCCATCTGTAAAAACATGGAAATATCTACACAGTCATCTGTATAAACATGGAAATATCTACACATCCATCTTTATAAACATGGAAATATCTATACTGCCATCTGTATACACATGGAAATATCTACACAGCCATCTGTATAAACATGGGAATATCTACACCATTATCTGTCTAAACATGGAAATATCTAAACAGCCATCCATATAAATATGTAAATATCTACACAGCCATCTCTATAAACATGGAAATATCTACACCGCTATCTGTTTAAACAGGGAAATAGCCACACAGCTATTTGTATAAACATGGAAATATATACAATGCTATCTCTATAAACATGGAAATATCTCCATCGCTATCTGTATAAACATGGAAATATCTCCACCGCCATCTGTATAAACATGTAAATATCTACACATCCATCTCTATAAAGATGGAAATATCTACGCCGCTATCTGTATAAACATGGAAATAGCCACAGCGCTATCTGTATAAACATGGAAATGTCTACACCGCTATCTCTATAAACATGGAAATATCTCCACCGCAATCTGTATAAACATGGAAATATCTCCACCGCTATCTGTATAAACATGGAAATAGTGACACCGCTATCTGTATAAACATGGAAATATCTACACCGTTATCTCTATAAACTTGGAAATGTCTACACCGCTATCTGTATAAACATGGAAATATCTACACAGCCATCTCTATAAACATGGAAATATCTTCACTGACATCTGTATAAACAGGGAAATAACTACACAGTCATCTGTATAAACCTGGAAATATCTACACCACTATCTGTATAAACATGAAAATATCTACACTGCCATCTGTATAAACATGTAAATCTCTACACAGCCATCTCTATAAACATGGAAATATCTACACCGCTATCTGTATGAACATGGAAATAGCCACATCGCTATCTGTATTAACATGGAAATATCTACACCGCCATCTGTAAAACATGGAAATATCTACACAGTCATCTGTATAAACATGGAAATATCTACACCTCCATCTGTATAAACATGGAAATATCTACACTGCCATCTGTATACACATGGAAATATCCAGACAGCCATCTGTATAAACATGGAAATATCTACACCGCTATCTTCATAAACATGGAAATAACTACACCGCAATCAATATAAACATGGAAATATTTACACCATTATCTGTCTACACATGGAAATATCTACACTGCCATCTGTATAAGTATGTAAATATCTACACAGCCATCTCTATAAACTTGGAAATATCTACACAGCTATCTGTATAAACATGGAAATAGCCTCACCGCTATCTGTATAAACATGGAAATATCTACACCGCCATCTCTAAAAACATGGAAATACCTACACAGTCATCTGTATAAACATGGAAATAACTACACCTCCATCTGTATAAACATGGAAATATCTACACTGCCATCTGTATAAATATGTAAATACCTACACAGCCATCTCTATAAACATGGAAATATATACACCGCTATCTGTATAAACATGGAAATAGCCACACAGCTATCTGTATAAACATGGAAATATCTACACCGCTATCTCTATAAACATGGAAATATCTGCACCGCTATCTGTATAAACATGGATATATCTCCACCGCTACATGTATAAACATGGAAATATCTACACCGCTATCTGTATAAACATGGAAATAGTGACACCGCTATCTGTATAAATATGGAAATATCTACACCACTATCTCTATAAACATGGAAATGTCTACACCGCTATCTGTATAAACATGGAAATATCTACATGGCTATCTCTATAAACATGGAAATATCTACACCACCATCTGTATAAACATGGAAATACCTACACAGTCATCGGTATAAACCTGGAAATATCTACACCACTATCTGTAAAAACATGGAAATATCTACACTGCCATCTGTATAAACATGTAAATATCTACACATCCATCTCTATAAACACGGAAATATCTACGCCGCTATCTCTATAAACATGGAAATAGCCACACCGCTATCTGTATAAACATGGAAATATCTACACCGCCATCTGTATAAACATGGAGCTACCTACACAGTCATCTGTATAAACATGGAAATATCTACACCACTGTCTGTACAAACATGGACATATCTACACTGCCATCTGTATAAACATGGAAATATCTACACAGCCATCTCTATAAACATGGAAGTATCTACACTGCTATCTGTATAAACATGGAAATAGCCACAACGCTATCTGTATAAACACGGAAATATCTACACCGACATGTGTAAAAATATGAAAATATCTACACAGACATCTGTATAAACATGGAAATATCTCCACCGCTATCTGTATAAACATGGAAATATCTACACCGCCATCTGTATAAACATGGAAATACCTACACAGTCATCTGTATAAACATGGAAATATCTACACCACTGTCTGTACAAACATGGAAATATTTACACTGCCATCTGTATAAACATGGAAATATCTACACAGCCATCTCTATAAACATGGAAATATCACCACCGCTATCTGTATCAAAATGGAAATATCTCCCACGCTATCTGTATAAACATGGAAATATCTCCAGCGCTATCTGTATGAACATGGAAATCGCCACACAGCTATCTGTATAAACATGGAAATATCTACACCGCTATCTCTATAAACATGGAAATACCTCCACCGCTATCTGTATAAACATGGAAATATCTCCACTGCTATCTGTATAAACATGGAAATAGTGACACCACTATCTGTATAAATATGGAAATATCTACACCACTATCTCTATAAACATGGAAATGTCTACATGGCTGTCTCTATAAACATGGAAATATCTTCACCGCCATCTGTATAAACATGGAAATAACTACACAGTCATTTGTATAAACCTGGAAATATCTACACCACTATCTGTATAAACATGAAAATATCTACACTGCCATCTGTATAAACATGGAAATATCTACACCGCAATCTCTATAAACATGGAAATACCTACACCGCAATCTGTATAAACATGGAAATATCTACAACATTATCTGTATAAACATGGAAATATCTACACTGCCATCTGTATAAACATGTAAATATCTACACAGCCATCTCTATAAACATGGAAATATCTACACCGCTATCTGTATAAACATGGAAATATCTCCACCACTATCTGTATAAACATGGAAATATCTCCACCGATATCAGTATAAACATGGAAATAGTGACACCGCTATCTGTATAAATATGGAAATATCTACACCGCTATCTCTATAAACATGGAAATGTCTACACCGCTATCTGTATAAACATGGAAATATCTACATGGCTGTCTCTATAATCATGGAAATATCTTCACCGCCATTTGAGTAAACATGGAAATAACTACACAGTCGTCTGTATAAACCTGGAAATATCTACACCACTATCTGTATAAACATGGAAATATCTACACTGCCATCTGTATAAACAAGTAAATATCTACAAAGCCTTCTCTATAAACATGGAAATAACTCCACCGCTATCTGTATAAACAGGGAAATATCTCCAACACTATCTGTATAAACATGGAAATAGTCACACTGCTATCTGTATAAACATGGAAACATCTACACCGCTATCTCTATAAACATGGAAATATCTCCACAGCTATCAGTATTAACATGGAAGTAGCCACACCGCTATCTGTATAACCATGGAAATATCTACAACGCTATCTCTATAAACATGGAAATAACTCCATCGCTATCTGTATAAACATGGAAGTAGTCACACCGCTATCTGTATAAGCATGGAAATATGTACACTGCCATCTGTAAAAACATGGAAATATGTACACAGTCATCTGTATAAACATGGAAATATCTACACATCCATCTGTATAAACATGGAAATATCTACACTGCCATCTGTATACACATGGAAATATCTATACAGCCATCTGTATAAACATGGAAATATCTACACCGCTATCTCTATAAACATGGAAATACCTACATTGCAATCTGTATAAACATGGAAGTATCTACACCATTATCTGTCTAAACATGGAAATATCTACACTGCCATCTGTATAAATATGTAAATATCTACACAGCCATCTCTATAAACATGGAAATATCTACACCGCTATCTGTATAAACATGGAAATAGCCACACAGCTATCTGTATAAACTTGTTAATATATACAGTGCTATCTCTATAAACATGGAAATATCTCCACCGCTATCTGTATAAACATGGAAATATCTCCACCGCTATCTGTCTAATCATGGAAATATCTACACTGCCATCTGTAAAAATATGTAAATATCTACACAGCCATCTCTATAAACATGGAAATATCTACACCGCTATCTGTATAAACATGGAAATAGCCACACAGATATCTGTATAAACATGGAAATATATACACTGCTATCTCTATAAACATGGAAATATCTCCACCGCTATCTGTATAAACATGGAAATATCTCCACAGCTATCTGTATAAACATGGAAATATCTCCAACGCGATCTGTATAAACATGGAAATAGCCACACAGCTACCTGTATAAACATGGAAATATCTACACCGCTATCTCTATAAACATGGAAATATCTCCACCGCTATCTGTATAAACATGGAAATCGCCAAACCGCTATCTGTATAATCATGGAAATATCTAAACCGCCATCTGTAAAAACATGGAAATATCTACACAGTCATCTGCCTAAACATGGAAATATCTACACCTCCATCTGTATAAACATGTAAATATCTACACAGCCATCTCTATAAACATGGAAATATCTACACCGCTATCTGTATGAACATGGAAATAGCCACACCGCTATCTGTATAAACATGGAAATAACTACACAATCATCTGTATAAACCTGGAAATATCTACACCAGTATCTGTATAAACATGAAAATATCTACACTGCCATCTGTATAAACATGTAAATATCTACACAGCCATCTCTATAAACATGGAAATATCTACACCGCTATCTGTATGAACATGGAAATAGCCACACCGCTATCTGTATAAACATGGAAATATCTACAACGCCATCTGTAAAAACATGGAAATATCTACACAGTCATCTGTACAAACATGGAAATATCTACACCTCCATCTGTATAAACATGGAAATATCTACACTGCCATTTGTATACACATGGAAATATCCACACAGCCATCTCTATAAACTTGGAAATATCTACACCGCTATCTCCATAAACATGGAAATACCTACACCGCAATCTGTATAAACATGGAAATATCTACACCATTATCTCCCTAAACATGGAAATATCTACACTTCCATCTGTATAATTATGTAAATATCTACACCGCCATCTCTATAAACATGGAAATATCTACACCGCTATCTGTATAAACATGGAAATAGCCACACCGCTATCTGTATAAACTTGGAAATATCTACACCGCTATCTCTATAAACATGGAAATATCTCCACCGCTATCTGTATAATCATGGAAATATCTACACAGTCATCTGTATAAACATGGAAATATCTCCACAGCTATCTGTATAAAAATGGAAATATCTACACCGCCATCTGTATAAAAATGGAAATAACTACACAGTCATCTGTATAAATATGGAAATATGTACACCGATATCTGTATAAACATGGAAATATCTGCACCGCCATCTGCATAAACATGGAAATATCTACACCGCCATCTCTATAAACATGGAAATATCTCCAACGCTATCTGTATAAACATGGAAATAGCCACACAGCTATCTTTATAAACATGGAAATTCCTACAACGCTATCTCCATAAACATGGAAATATCTCCACCGCTATCTGTATAAACATAGAGATATCTCCACCGCTATCTGTATAAACATGGAAATAGTGACAACGCTATCTGTATAAATATGGAAAGATCTACACCGCTATCTCTATAAACATGGAAATGACTACACCGCTATCTGTATAAACATGGAAATATCTACATGGCTGTCTCTATAAACATGGAAATATCTTCAGCGCCATCTGTATAAACATGGAAATAGTTACACAGTCATCTGTATAAACCTGGAAATCTCTACACCACTATCTGTATAAACATGAAAATATCTACACTGCCATCTGTATAAACATGTAAATATCTACAAAGCCATCTCTATAAATATGGAAATAACTCCACCGCTATCTGTATAAACACGGAAATAACTCCAACGCTATCTGTATAAACATGGAAATAGCCACTCAGCTATCTGTATAAACATGGAAATATCTACACCGCTATCTCTAAAAACATGGAAATATCTCCTCATCTATCAGTATAAACATGGAAGTAGCCACACCGCTATCTGTATAAGCATGGAAATATCTACACCGCCATCTGTAAAAACATGGAAATATCTATACAGTCATCTGTATAAACATGGAAATATCTACACCTCCATCTGTATAAACATGGAAATATCTCCAACGCTATCTGTATAAACATGGAAATAGCCACAGAGCTATCTGTATAAACATGGAAATATCTACAACGCTATCTCTATAAACATGGAAATAACTCCATCGCTATCTGTATAAACATGGAAGGAGCCACACCGCTATCTGTATAAGCATGGAAATATGTACACTGCCAACTGTAAAAACATGGAAATATGTACACAGTCATCTGTATAAACATGGAAATATCTACACATCCAACTGTATAAACGTGGAAATATCTACACTACCATCTGTATACACATGGAAATATCTATACAGCCATCTGTATAAACATTGAAATATCTACACCGCTATCTCTATAAACATGGAAATACCTACATCGCAATCTGTATAAACATGGAAATATCTACACCATTATCTGTCTAAACATGGAAATATCTACACTGCCATCTGTATAAATATGTAAATATCTACACAGCCATCTCTATAAACATGGAAATATCTACACCGCTATCTGTATAAACATGGAAATAGCCACACAGCAATCTGTATAAACATGTTAATATATACACTGCTATCTCTATAAACATGGAAATATCTCCACTGCTATCTGTATAAACATGGAAATATCTCCACCGCTATCTGTATAAACATGGAAATATCTCCACCGCTATCTGTATAAACATGGAAATAGTGACACCGCTATCTGTATAAACATGGAAATATCTACACCGCTATCTCTATAAACTTGGAAATGTCTACACCGCTATCTGTATAAACATGGAAATATCTACACAGCCATCTCTATAAACATGGAAATATCTTCACCGCCATCTGTATAAACAGGGAAATAACTACACAGTCATCTGTATAAACCTGGAAATATCTACACCACTATTTGTATAAACATGAAAATATCTACACTGCCATCTGTATAAGCATGTAAATCTCTACACATCCATCTCTATAAACATGGAAATATCTACACCGCTATCTGTATGAACATGGAAATAGCCACACCGCTATCTGTATTAACATGGAAATATCTACACCGCCATCTGTAAAACATGGAAATATCTACACAGTCATCTGTATAAACATGGAAATACCTACACCTCCATCTGTATAAACATGGAAATATCTACACTGCCATCTGCATACACATGGAAATATCAACAGAGCCATCTGTATAAACATGGAAATATCTACACCGCTATCTTCATAAACATGAAAATACCTACACCGCAATCAATATAAACATGGAAATATTTACACCATTATCTGTCTAAACATGGAAATATCTACACTGCCATCTGTATAAGTATGTAAATATCTACACAGCCATCTCTGTAAACTTGGAAATATCTACACCGCTATCTGTATAAACATGGAAATAGCCACACTGCTATCTGTATAAACATGGAAATATCTACACCGCCATCTGTAAAAACATGGAAATACCTACACAGTCATCTGTATAAACATGGAAATATCTACACCTCCATCTGTATAAACATGGAAATATCTACACTGCCATCTGTATAAATATGTAAATACCTACACAGCCATCTCTATAAACATGGAAATATGTACACCGCTATCTGTGTAAACATGGAAATAGCCACACAGCTATCTGTATAAACATGGAAATATCTACACCGCTATCTCTATAAACATGGAAATATCTGCACCGCTATCTGTATAAACATGGATATATCTCCACCGCTATCTGTATAAATATGGAAATATCTACACCGCTATCTGTATAAACATGGAAATAGTGACACCGCTATCTGTATAAATATGGAAATATCTACAACGCTATCTCTATAAACATGGAAATGTCTACACCGCTATCTGTATAAACATGGAAATATCTACATGGCTATCTCTATAAACATGGAAATATCTACACCACCATCTGTATAAACATGGAAATACCTACACAGTCATCGGTATAAACCTGGAAATAACTACACCACTATCTGTATAAACATGGAAATATCTACACTGCCATCTGTAAAAACATGTAAATATCTACACATCCATCTATATAAACATGGAAATATCTACGCCGCTATCTGTATAAACATGGAAATAGCCACACCGCTATCTGTATAAACATGGAAATATCAACAACGCCATCTGTTTAAACATGGAAATACCTACACAGTCAACTGTATACACATGGAAATATCTACACCGTCATGTGTAAAAATATGAAAATATCTACACAGTCATCTGTATAAACATGGAAATATCTCCACAGCTATCTGTATAATCATGGAAATATCTACACCGCCATCTGTAAAAACATGGAAATATCTACACAGTCATCTGTATAAACATGGAAATATCTACACATCCATCTTTATAAACATGGAAATATCTATACTGCCATCTGTATACACATGGAAATATCTACACAGCCATCTGTATAAACATGGGAATATCTACACCATTATCTGTCTAAACATGGAAATATCTAAACAGCCATCCATATAAATATGTAAATATCTACACAGCCATCTCTATAAACATGGAAATATCTACACCGCTATCTGTTTAAACAGGGAAATAGCCACACAGCTATTTGTATAAACATGGAAATATATACAATGCTATCTCTATAAACATGGAAATATCTCCATCGCTATCTGTATAAACATGGAAATATCTCCACCGCCATCTGTATAAACATGTAAATATCTACACATCCATCTCTATAAAGATGGAAATATCTACGCCGCTATCTGTATAAACATGGAAATAGCCACAGCGCTATCTGTATAAACATGGAAATGTCTACACCGCTATCTCTATAAACATGGAAATATCTCCACCGCAATCTGTATAAACATGGAAATATCTCCACCGCTATCTGTATAAACATGGAAATAGTGACACCGCTATCTGTATAAACATGGAAATATCTACACCGTTATCTCTATAAACTTGGAAATGTCTACACCGCTATCTGTATAAACATGGAAATATCTACACAGCCATCTCTATAAACATGGAAATATCTTCACTGACATCTGTATAAACAGGGAAATAACTACACAGTCATCTGTATAAACCTGGAAATATCTACACCACTATCTGTATAAACATGAAAATATCTACACTGCCATCTGTATAAACATGTAAATCTCTACACAGCCATCTCTATAAACATGGAAATATCTACACCGCTATCTGTATGAACATGGAAATAGCCACATCGCTATCTGTATTAACATGGAAATATCTACACCGCCATCTGTAAAACATGGAAATATCTACACAGTCATCTGTATAAACATGGAAATATCTACACCTCCATCTGTATAAACATGGAAATATCTACACTGCCATCTGTATACACATGGAAATATCCAGACAGCCATCTGTATAAACATGGAAATATCTACACCGCTATCTTCATAAACATGGAAATAACTACACCGCAATAAATATAAACATGGAAATATTTACACCATTATCTGTCTACACATGGAAATATCTACACTGCCATCTGTATAAGTATGTAAATATCTACACAGCCATCTCTATAAACTTGGAAATATCTACACAGCTATCTGTATAAACATGGAAATAGCCTCACCGCTATCTGTATAAACATGGAAATATCTACACCGCCATCTCTAAAAACATGGAAATACCTACACAGTCATCTGTATAAACATGGAAATAACTACACCTCCATCTGTATAAACATGGAAATATCTACACTGCCATCTGTATAAATATGTAAATACCTACACAGCCATCTCTATAAACATGGAAATATATACACCGCTATCTGTATAAACATGGAAATAGCCACACAGCTATCTGTATAAACATGGAAATATCTACACCGCTATCTCTATAAACATGGAAATATCTGCTCCGCTATCTGTATAAACATGGATATATCTCCACCGCTACATGTATAAACATGGAAATATCTACACCGCTATCTGTATAAACATGGAAATAGTGACACCGCTATCTGTATAAATATGGAAATATCTACACCACTATCTCTATAAACATGGAAATGTCTACACCGCTATCTGTATAAACATGGAAATATCTACATGGCTATCTCTATAAACATGGAAATATCTACACCACCATCTGTATAAACATGGAAATACCTACACAGTCATCGGTATAAACCTGGAAATATCTACACCACTATCTGTAAAAACATGGAAATATCTACACTGCCATCTGTATAAACATGTAAATATCTACACATCCATCTCTATAAACACGGAAATATCTACGCTGCTATCTCTATAAACATGGAAATAGCCACACCGCTATCTGTATAAACATGGAAATATCTACACCGCCATCTGTATAAACATGGAGCTACCTACACAGTCATCTGTATAAACATGGAAATATCTACACCACTGTCTGTACAAACATGGACATATCTACACTGCCATCTGTATAAACATGGAAATATCTACACAGCCATCTCTATAAACATGGAAGTATCTACACTGCTATCTGTATAAACATGGAAATAGCCACACCGCTATCTGTATAAACACAGAAATATCTACACCGACATGTGTAAAAATATGAAAATATCTACACAGACATCTGTATAAACATGGAAATATCTCCACCGCTATCTGTATAAACATGGAAATATCTACACCGCCATCTGTATAAACATGGAAATACCTACACAGTCATCTGTATAAACATGGAAATATCTACACCACTGTCTGTACAAACATGGAAATATTTACACTGCCATCTGTATAAACATGGAAATATCTACACAGCCATCTCTATAAACATGGAAATATCACCACCGCTATCTGTATAAACATGGAAATATCTCCCACGCTATCTGTATAAACATGGAAATATCTCCAGCGCTATCTGTATGAACATGGAAATCGCCACACAGCTATCTGTATAAACATGGAAATATCTACACCGCTATCTCTATAAACATGGAAATACCTCCACCGCTATCTGTATAAACATGGAAATATCTCCACTGCTATCTGTATAAACATGGAAATAGTGACACCACTATCTGTATAAATATGGAAATATCTACACCACTATCTCTATAAACATGGAAATGTCTACATGGCTGTCTCTATAAACATGGAAATATCTTCACCGCCATCTGTATAAACATGGAAATAACTACACAGTCATTTGTATAAACCTGGAAATATCTACACCACTATCTGTATAAACATGAAAATATCTACACTGCCATCTGTATAAACATGGAAATATCTACACCGCTATCTCTATAAACATGGAAATACCTACACCGCAATCTGTATAAACATGGAAATATCTACAACATTATCTGTATAAACATGGAAATATCTACACTGCCATCTGTATAAACATGTAAATATCTACCCAGCCATCTCTATAAACATGGAAATATCTACACCGCTATCTGTATAAACATGGAAATATCTCCACCACTATCTGTATAAACATGGAAATATCTCCACCGATATCAGTATAAACATGGAAATAGTGACACCGCTATCTGTATAAATATGGAAATATCTACACCGCTATCTCTATAAACATGGAAATGTCTACACCGCTATCTGTATAAACATGGAAATATCTACATGGCTGTCTCTATAATCATGGAAATATCTTCACCGCCATCTGAGTAAACATGGAAATAACTACACAGTCGTCTGTATAAACCTGGAAATATCTACACCACTATCTGTATAAACATGGAAATATCTACACTGCCATCTGTATAAACAAGTAAATATCTACAAAGCCTTCTCTATAAACATGGAAATAACTCCACCGCTATCTGTATAAACACGGAAATATCTCCAACACTATCTGTATAAACATGGAAATAGTCACACTGCTATCTGTATAAACATGGAAACATCTACACCGCTATCTCTATAAACATGGAAATATCTCCACAGCTATCAGTATTAACATGGAAGTAGCCACACCGCTATCTGTATAACCATGGAAATATCTACAACGCTATCTCTATAAACATGGAAATAACTCCATCGCTATCTGTATAAACATGGAAGTAGTCACACCGCTATCTGTATAAGCATGGAAATATGTACACTGCCATCTGTAAAAACATGGAAATATGTACACAGTCATCTGTATAAACATGGAAATATCTACACATCCATCTGTATAAACATGGAAATATCTACACTGCCATCTGTATACACATGGAAATATCTATACAGCCATCTGTATAAACATGGAAATATCTACACCGCTATCTCTATAAACATGGAAATACCTACATCGCAATCTGTATAAACATGGAAGTATCTACACCATTATCTGTCTAAACATGGAAATATCTACACTGCCATCTGTATAAATATGTAAATATCTACACAGCCATCTCTATAAACATGGAAATATCTACACCGCTATCTGTATAAACATGGAAATAGCCACACAGCTATCTGTATAAACTTGTTAATATATACAGTGCTATCTCTATAAACATGGAAATATCTCCACCGCTATCTGTATAAACATGGAAATATCTCCACCGCTATCTGTCTAATCATGGAAATATCTACACTGCCATCTGTAAAAATATGTAAATATCTACACAGCCATCTCTATAAACATGGAAATATCTACACCGCTATCTGTATAAACATGGAAATAGCCACACAGATATCTGTATAAACATGGAAATATATACACTGCTATCTCTATAAACATGGAAATATCTCCACCGCTATCTGTATAAACATGGAAATATCTCCACAGCTATCTGTATAAACATGGAAATATCTCCAACGCGATCTGTATAAACATGGAAATAGCCACACAGCTATCTCTATAAACATGGAAATATCTACACCGCTATCTCTATAAACATGGAAATATCTCCACCGCTATCTGTATAAACATGGAAATCGCCAAACCGCTATCTGTATAATCATGGAAATATCTAAACCGCCATCTGTAAAAACATGGAAATATCTACACAGTCATCTGCCTAAACATGGAAATATCTACACCTCCATCTGTATAAACATGTAAATATCTACACAGCCATCTCTATAAACATGGAAATATCTACACCGCTATCTGTATGAACATGGAAATAGCCACACCGCTATCTGTATAAACATGGAAATAACTACACAATCATCTGTATAAACCTGGAAATATCTACACCAGTATCTGTATAAACATGAAAATATCTACACTGCCATCTGTATAAACATGTAAATATCTACACAGCCATCTCTATAAACATGGAA
Organism: Pan paniscus; assembly: GCF_029289425.2. NCBI lineage: Eukaryota > Metazoa > Chordata > Mammalia > Primates > Hominidae > Pan > Pan paniscus. The sequence continues at coordinate 5,216,388 of NC_073261.2, forward strand.
ATATCTACACCGCTATCTGTATGAACATGGAAATAGCCACACCGCTATCTGTATAAACATGGAAATATCTACAACGCCATCTGTAAAAACATGGAAATATCTACACAGTCATCTGTACAAACATGGAAATATCTACACCTCCATCTGTATAAACATGGAAATATCTACACTGCCATTTGTATACACATGGAAATATCCACACAGCCATCTCTATAAACTTGGAAATATCTACACCGCTATCTCCATAAACATGGAAATACCTACACCGCAATCTGTATAAACATGGAAATATCTACACCATTATCTCCCTAAACATGGAAATATCTACACTTCCATCTGTATAATTATGTAAATATCTACACCGCCATCTCTATAAACATGGAAATATCTACACCGCTATCTGTATAAACATGGAAATAGCCACACCGCTATCTGTATAAACTTGGAAATATCTACACCGCTATCTCTATAAACATGGAAATATCTCCACCGCTATCTGTATAATCATGGAAATATCTACACAGTCATCTGTATAAACATGGAAATATCTCCACAGCTATCTGTATAAAAATGGAAATATCTACACCGCCATCTGTATAAAAATGGAAATAACTACACAGTCATCTGTATAAATATGGAAATATGTACACCGATATCTGTATAAACATGGAAATATCTGCACCGCCATCTGCATAAACATGGAAATATCTACACCGCCATCTCTATAAACATGGAAATATCTCCAACGCTATCTGTATAAACATGGAAATAGCCACACAGCTATCTTTATAAACATGGAAATTCCTACAACGCTATCTCCATAAACATGGAAATATCTCCACCGCTATCTGTATAAACATGGAGATATCTCCACCGCTATCTGTATAAACATGGAAATAGTGACAACGCTATCTGTATAAATATGGAAAGATCTACACCGCTATCTCTATAAACATGGAAATGACTACACCGCTATCTGTATAAACATGGAAATATCTACATGGCTGTCTCTATAAACATGGAAATATCTTCAGCGCCATCTGTATAAACATGGAAATAGTTACACAGTCATCTGTATAAACCTGGAAATCTCTACACCACTATCTGTATAAACATGAAAATATCTACACTGCCATCTGTATAAACATGTAAATATCTACAAAGCCATCTCTATAAATATGGAAATAACTCCACCGCTATCTGTATAAACACGGAAATAACTCCAACGCTATCTGTATAAACATGGAAATAGCCACTCAGCTATCTGTATAAACATTGAAATATCTACACCGCTATCTCTAAAAACATGGAAATATCTCCTCAGCTATCAGTATAAACATGGAAGTAGCCACACCGCTATCTGTATAAGCATGGAAATATCTACACCGCCATCTGTAAAAACATGGAAATATCTATAAAGTCATCTGTATAAACATGGAAATATCTACACCTCCATCTGTATAAACATGGAAATATCTCCAACGCTATCTGTATAAACATGGAAATAGCCACAGAGCTATCTGTATAAACATGGAAATATCTACAACGCTATCTCTATAAACATGGAAATAACTCCATCGCTATCTGTATAAACATGGAAGGAGCCACACCGCTATCTGTATAAGCATGGAAATATGTACACTGCCAACTGTAAAAACATGGAAATATGTACACAGTCATCTGTATAAACATGGAAATATCTACACATCCAACTGTATAAACGTGGAAATATCTACACTACCATCTGTATACACATGGAAATATCTATACAGCCATCTGTATAAACATTGAAATATCTACACCGCTATCTCTATAAACATGGAAATACCTACATCGCAATCTGTATAAACATGGAAATATCTACACCATTATCTGTCTAAACATGGAAATATCTACACTGCCATCTGTATAAATATGTAAATATCTACACAGCCATCTCTATAAACATGGAAATATCTACACCGCTATCTGTATAAACATGGAAATAGCCACACAGTAATCTGTATAAACATGTTAATATATACACTGCTATCTCTATAAACATGGAAATATCTCCACTGCTATCTGTATAAACATGGAAATATCTCCACCGCTATCTGTATAAACATGGAAATATCTCCACCGCTATCTGTATAAACATGGAAATAGTGACACCGCTATCTGTATAAACATGGAAATATCTACACCGCTATCTCTATAAACTTGGAAATGTCTACACCGCTATCTGTATAAACATGGAAATATCTACACAGCCATCTCTATAAACATGGAAATATCTTCACCGCCATCTGTATAAACAGGGAAATAACTACACAGTCATCTGCATAAACCTGGAAATATCTACACCACTATTTGTATAAACATGAAAATATCTACACTGCCATCTGTATAAGCATGTAAATCTCTACACATCCATCTCTATAAACATGGAAATATCTACACCGCTATCTGTATGAACATGGAAATAGCCACACCGCTATCTGTATTAACATGGAAATATCTACACCGCCATCTGTAAAACATGGAAATATCTACACAGTCATCTGTATAAACATGGAAATACCTACACCTCCATCTGTATAAACATGGAAATATCTACACTGCCATCTGCATACACATGGAAATATCAACAGAGCCATCTGTATAAACATGGAAATATCTACACCGCTATCTTCATAAACATGAAAATACCTACACCGCAATCAATATAAACATGGAAATATTTACACCATTATCTGTCTAAACATGGAAATATCTACACTGCCATCTGTATAAGTATGTAAATATCTACACAGCCATCTCTGTAAACTTGGAAATATCTACACCGCTATCTGTATAAACATGGAAATAGCCACACTGCTATCTGTATAAACATGGAAATATCTACACCGCCATCTGTAAAAACATGGAAATACCTACACAGTCATCTGTATAAACATGGAAATATCTACACCTCCATCTGTATAAACATGGAAATATCTACACTGCCATCTGTATAAATATGTAAATACCTACACAGCCATCTCTATAAACATGGAAATATGTACACCGCTATCTGTGTAAACATGGAAATAGCCACACAGCTATCTGTATAAACATGGAAATATCTACACCGCTATCTCTATAAACATGGAAATATCTGCACCGCTATCTGTATAAACATGGATATATCTCCACCGCTATCTGTATAAATATGGAAATATCTACACCGCTATCTGTATAAACATGGAAATAGTGACACCGCTATCTGTATAAATATGGAAATATCTACAACGCTATCTCTATAAACATGGAAATGTCTACACCGCTATCTGTATAAACATGGAAATATCTACATGGCTATCTCTATAAACATGGAAATATCTACACCACCATCTGTATAAACATGGAAATACCTACACAGTCATCGGTATAAACCTGGAAATAACTACACCACTATCTGTATAAACATGGAAATATCTACACTGCCATCTGTAAAAACATGTAAATATCTACACATCCATCTATATAAACATGGAAATATCTACGCCGCTATCTGTATAAACATGGAAATAGCCACACCGCTATCTGTATAAACATGGAAATATCAACAACGCCGTCTGTTTAAACATGGAAATACCTACACAGTCAACTGTATAAACATGGAAATATCTACACCGTCATGTGTAAAAATATGAAAATATCTACACAGTCATCTGTATAAACATGGAAATATCTCCACAGCTATCTGTATAAACATGGAAATATCTACACCGCCATCTCTAAAAACATGGAAATACCTACACAGTCATCTGTATAAACATGGAAATAACTACACCTCCATCTGTATAAACATGGAAATATCTACACTGCCATCTGTATAAATATGTAAATACCTACACAGCCATCTCTATAAACATGGAAATATATACACCGCTATCTGTATAAACATGGAAATAGCCACACAGCTATCTGTATAAACATGGAAATATCTACACCGCTATCTCTATAAACATGGAAATATCTGCTCCGCTATCTGTATAAACATGGATATATCTCCACCGCTACATGTATAAACATGGAAATATCTACACCGCTATCTGTATAAACATGGAAATAGTGACACCGCTATCTGTATAAATATGGAAATATCTACACCACTATCTCTATAAACATGGAAATGTCTACACCGCTATCTGTATAAACATGGAAATATCTACATGGCTATCTCTATAAACATGGAAATATCTACACCACCATCTGTATAAACATGGAAATACCTACACAGTCATCGGTATAAACCTGGAAATATCTACACCACTATCTGTAAAAACATGGAAATATCTACACTGCCATCTGTATAAACATGTAAATATCTACACATCCATCTCTATAAACACGGAAATATCTACGCTGCTATCTCTATAAACATGGAAATAGCCACACCGCTATCTGTATAAACATGGAAATATCTACACCGCCATCTGTATAAACATGGAGCTACCTACACAGTCATCTGTATAAACATGGAAATATCTACACCACTGTCTGTACAAACATGGACATATCTACACTGCCATCTGTATAAACATGGAAATATCTACACAGCCATCTCTATAAACATGGAAGTATCTACACTGCTATCTGTATAAACATGGAAATAGCCACACCGCTATCTGTATAAACACAGAAATATCTACACCGACATGTGTAAAAATATGAAAATATCTACACAGACATCTGTATAAACATGGAAATATCTCCACCGCTATCTGTATAAACATGGAAATATCTACACCGCCATCTGTATAAACATGGAAATACCTACACAGTCATCTGTATAAACATGGAAATATCTACACCACTGTCTGTACAAACATGGAAATATTTACACTGCCATCTGTATAAACATGGAAATATCTACACAGCCATCTCTATAAACATGGAAATATCACCACCGCTATCTGTATAAACATGGAAATATCTCCCACGCTATCTGTATAAACATGGAAATATCTCCAGCGCTATCTGTATGAACATGGAAATCGCCACACAGCTATCTGTATAAACATGGAAATATCTACACCGCTATCTCTATAAACATGGAAATACCTCCACCGCTATCTGTATAAACATGGAAATATCTCCACTGCTATCTGTATAAACATGGAAATAGTGACACCACTATCTGTATAAATATGGAAATATCTACACCACTATCTCTATAAACATGGAAATGTCTACATGGCTGTCTCTATAAACATGGAAATATCTTCACCGCCATCTGTATAAACATGGAAATAACTACACAGTCATTTGTATAAACCTGGAAATATCTACACCACTATCTGTATAAACATGAAAATATCTACACTGCCATCTGTATAAACATGGAAATATCTACACCGCTATCTCTATAAACATGGAAATACCTACACCGCAATCTGTATAAACATGGAAATATCTACAACATTATCTGTATAAACATGGAAATATCTACACTGCCATCTGTATAAACATGTAAATATCTACCCAGCCATCTCTATAAACATGGAAATATCTACACCGCTATCTGTATAAACATGGAAATATCTCCACCACTATCTGTATAAACATGGAAATATCTCCACCGATATCAGTATAAACATGGAAATAGTGACACCGCTATCTGTATAAATATGGAAATATCTACACCGCTATCTCTATAAACATGGAAATGTCTACACCGCTATCTGTATAAACATGGAAATATCTACATGGCTGTCTCTATAATCATGGAAATATCTTCACCGCCATCTGAGTAAACATGGAAATAACTACACAGTCGTCTGTATAAACCTGGAAATATCTACACCACTATCTGTATAAACATGGAAATATCTACACTGCCATCTGTATAAACAAGTAAATATCTACAAAGCCTTCTCTATAAACATGGAAATAACTCCACCGCTATCTGTATAAACACGGAAATATCTCCAACACTATCTGTATAAACATGGAAATAGTCACACTGCTATCTGTATAAACATGGAAACATCTACACCGCTATCTCTATAAACATGGAAATATCTCCACAGCTATCAGTATTAACATGGAAGTAGCCACACCGCTATCTGTATAACCATGGAAATATCTACAACGCTATCTCTATAAACATGGAAATAACTCCATCGCTATCTGTATAAACATGGAAGTAGTCACACCGCTATCTGTATAAGCATGGAAATATGTACACTGCCATCTGTAAAAACATGGAAATATGTACACAGTCATCTGTATAAACATGGAAATATCTACACATCCATCTGTATAAACATGGAAATATCTACACTGCCATCTGTATACACATGGAAATATCTATACAGCCATCTGTATAAACATGGAAATATCTACACCGCTATCTCTATAAACATGGAAATACCTACATCGCAATCTGTATAAACATGGAAGTATCTACACCATTATCTGTCTAAACATGGAAATATCTACACTGCCATCTGTATAAATATGTAAATATCTACACAGCCATCTCTATAAACATGGAAATATCTACACCGCTATCTGTATAAACATGGAAATAGCCACACAGCTATCTGTATAAACTTGTTAATATATACAGTGCTATCTCTATAAACATGGAAATATCTCCACCGCTATCTGTATAAACATGGAAATATCTCCACCGCTATCTGTCTAATCATGGAAATATCTACACTGCCATCTGTAAAAATATGTAAATATCTACACAGCCATCTCTATAAACATGGAAATATCTACACCGCTATCTGTATAAACATGGAAATAGCCACACAGATATCTGTATAAACATGGAAATATATACACTGCTATCTCTATAAACATGGAAATATCTCCACCGCTATCTGTATAAACATGGAAATATCTCCACAGCTATCTGTATAAACATGGAAATATCTCCAACGCGATCTGTATAAACATGGAAATAGCCACACAGCTATCTCTATAAACATGGAAATATCTACACCGCTATCTCTATAAACATGGAAATATCTCCACCGCTATCTGTATAAACATGGAAATCGCCAAACCGCTATCTGTATAATCATGGAAATATCTAAACCGCCATCTGTAAAAACATGGAAATATCTACACAGTCATCTGCCTAAACATGGAAATATCTACACCTCCATCTGTATAAACATGTAAATATCTACACAGCCATCTCTATAAACATGGAAATATCTACACCGCTATCTGTATGAACATGGAAATAGCCACACCGCTATCTGTATAAACATGGAAATAACTACACAATCATCTGTATAAACCTGGAAATATCTACACCAGTATCTGTATAAACATGAAAATATCTACACTGCCATCTGTATAAACATGTAAATATCTACACAGCCATCTCTATAAACATGGAAATATCTACACCGCTATCTGTATGAACATGGAAATAGCCACACCGCTATCTGTATAAACATGGAAATATCTACAACGCCATCTGTAAAAACATGGAAATATCTACACAGTCATCTGTACAAACATGGAAATATCTACACCTCCATCTGTATAAACATGGAAATATCTACACTGCCATTTGTATACACATGGAAATATCCACACAGCCATCTCTATAAACTTGGAAATATCTACACCGCTATCTCCATAAACATGGAAATACCTACACCGCAATCTGTATAAACATGGAAATATCTACACCATTATCTCCCTAAACATGGAAATATCTACACTTCCATCTGTATAATTATGTAAATATCTACACCGCCATCTCTATAAACATGGAAATATCTACACCGCTATCTGTATAAACATGGAAATAGCCACACCGCTATCTGTATAAACTTGGAAATATCTACACCGCTATCTCTATAAACATGGAAATATCTCCACCGCTATCTGTATAATCATGGAAATATCTACACAGTCATCTGTATAAACATGGAAATATCTCCACAGCTATCTGTATAAAAATGGAAATATCTACACCGCCATCTGTATAAAAATGGAAATAACTACACAGTCATCTGTATAAATATGGAAATATGTACACCGATATCTGTATAAACATGGAAATATCTGCACCGCCATCTGCATAAACATGGAAATATCTACACCGCCATCTCTATAAACATGGAAATATCTCCAACGCTATCTGTATAAACATGGAAATAGCCACACAGCTATCTTTATAAACATGGAAATTCCTACAACGCTATCTCCATAAACATGGAAATATCTCCACCGCTATCTGTATAAACATGGAGATATCTCCACCGCTATCTGTATAAACATGGAAATAGTGACAACGCTATCTGTATAAATATGGAAAGATCTACACCGCTATCTCTATAAACATGGAAATGACTACACCGCTATCTGTATAAACATGGAAATATCTACATGGCTGTCTCTATAAACATGGAAATATCTTCAGCGCCATCTGTATAAACATGGAAATAGTTACACAGTCATCTGTATAAACCTGGAAATCTCTACACCACTATCTGTATAAACATGAAAATATCTACACTGCCATCTGTATAAACATGTAAATATCTACAAAGCCATCTCTATAAATATGGAAATAACTCCACCGCTATCTGTATAAACACGGAAATAACTCCAACGCTATCTGTATAAACATGGAAATAGCCACTCAGCTATCTGTATAAACATTGAAATATCTACACCGCTATCTCTAAAAACATGGAAATATCTCCTCAGCTATCAGTATAAACATGGAAGTAGCCACACCGCTATCTGTATAAGCATGGAAATATCTACACCGCCATCTGTAAAAACATGGAAATATCTATAAAGTCATCTGTATAAACATGGAAATATCTACACCTCCATCTGTATAAACATGGAAATATCTCCAACGCTATCTGTATAAACATGGAAATAGCCACAGAGCTATCTGTATAAACATGGAAATATCTACAACGCTATCTCTATAAACATGGAAATAACTCCATCGCTATCTGTATAAACATGGAAGGAGCCACACCGCTATCTGTATAAGCATGGAAATATGTACACTGCCAACTGTAAAAACATGGAAATATGTACACAGTCATCTGTATAAACATGGAAATATCTACACATCCAACTGTATAAACGTGGAAATATCTACACTACCATCTGTATACACATGGAAATATCTATACAGCCATCTGTATAAACATTGAAATATCTACACCGCTATCTCTATAAACATGGAAATACCTACATCGCAATCTGTATAAACATGGAAATATCTACACCATTATCTGTCTAAACATGGAAATATCTACACTGCCATCTGTATAAATATGTAAATATCTACACAGCCATCTCTATAAACATGGAAATATCTACACCGCTATCTGTATAAACATGGAAATAGCCACACAGTAATCTGTATAAACATGTTAATATATACACTGCTATCTCTATAAACATGGAAATATCTCCACTGCTATCTGTATAAACATGGAAATATCTCCACCGCTATCTGTATAAACATGGAAATATCTCCACCGCTATCTGTATAAACATGGAAATAGTGACACCGCTATCTGTATAAACATGGAAATATCTACACCGCTATCTCTATAAACTTGGAAATGTCTACACCGCTATCTGTATAAACATGGAAATATCTACACAGCCATCTCTATAAACATGGAAATATCTTCACCGCCATCTGTATAAACAGGGAAATAACTACACAGTCATCTGTATAAACCTGGAAATATCTACACCACTATTTGTATAAACATGAAAATATCTACACTGCCATCTGTATAAGCATGTAAATCTCTACACATCCATCTCTATAAACATGGAAATATCTACACCGCTATCTGTATGAACATGGAAATAGCCACACCGCTATCTGTATTAACATGGAAATATCTACACCGCCATCTGTAAAACATGGAAATATCTACACAGTCATCTGTATAAACATGGAAATACCTACACCTCCATCTGTATAAACATGGAAATATCTACACTGCCATCTGCATACACATGGAAATATCAACAGAGCCATCTGTATAAACATGGAAATATCTACACCGCTATCTTCATAAACATGAAAATACCTACACCGCAATCAATATAAACATGGAAATATTTACACCATTATCTGTCTAAACATGGAAATATCTACACTGCCATCTGTATAAGTATGTAAATATCTACACAGCCATCTCTGTAAACTTGGAAATATCTACACCGCTATCTGTATAAACATGGAAATAGCCACACTGCTATCTGTATAAACATGGAAATATCTACACCGCCATCTGTAAAAACATGGAAATACCTACACAGTCATCTGTATAAACATGGAAATATCTACACCTCCATCTGTATAAACATGGAAATATCTACACTGCCATCTGTATAAATATGTAAATACCTACACAGCCATCTCTATAAACATGGAAATATGTACACCGCTATCTGTGTAAACATGGAAATAGCCACACAGCTATCTGTATAAACATGGAAATATCTACACCGCTATCTCTATAAACATGGAAATATCTGCACCGCTATCTGTATAAACATGGATATATCTCCACCGCTATCTGTATAAATATGGAAATATCTACACCGCTATCTGTATAAACATGGAAATAGTGACACCGCTATCTGTATAAATATGGAAATATCTACAACGCTATCTCTATAAACATGGAAATGTCTACACCGCTATCTGTATAAACATGGAAATATCTACATGGCTATCTCTATAAACATGGAAATATCTACACCACCATCTGTATAAACATGGAAATACCTACACAGTCATCGGTATAAACCTGGAAATAACTACACCACTATCTGTATAAACATGGAAATATCTACACTGCCATCTGTAAAAACATGTAAATATCTACACATCCATCTATATAAACATGGAAATATCTACGCCGCTATCTGTATAAACATGGAAATAGCCACACCGCTATCTGTATAAACATGGAAATATCAACAACGCCGTCTGTTTAAACATGGAAATACCTACACAGTCAACTGTATAAACATGGAAATATCTACACCGTCATGTGTAAAAATATGAAAATATCTACACAGTCATCTGTATAAACATGGAAATATCTCCACAGCTATCTGTATAAACATGGAAATATCTACACCGCCATCTGTAAAAACATGGAAATATCTACACAGTCATCTGTATAAACATGGAAATATCTACACCTCCATCTTTATAAACATGGAAATATCTATACTGCCATCTGTATACACATGGAAATATCTACACAGCCATCTGTATAAACATGGAAATATCTACACCATTATCTGTCTAAACATGGAAATATCTAAACTGCCATCCATATAAATATGTAAATATCTACACAGCCATCTCTATAAACATGGAAATATCTACACCGCTATCTGTTTAAACAGGGAAATAGCCACACAGCTATTTGTATAAACATGGAAATATATACAATGCTATCTCTATAAACATGGAAATATCTCCATCGCTATCTGTATAAACATGGAAATATCTCCACCGCCATCTGTATAAACATGTAAATATCTACACATCCATCTCTATAAAGATGGAAATATCCACGCCGCTATCTGTATAAACATGGAAATAGCCACAGCGCTATCTGTATAAACATGGAAATGTCTACACCGCTATCTCTATAAACATGGAAATATCTCCACCGCAATCTGTATAAACATGGAAATATCTCCACCGCTATCTGTATAAACATGGAAATAGTGACACCGCTATCTGTATAAACATGGAAATATCTACACCGTTATCTCTATAAACTTGGAAATGTCTACACCGCTATCTGTATAAACATGGAAATATCTACACAGCCATCTCTATAAACATGGAAATATCTTCACCGACATCTGTATAAACAGGGAAATAACTACACAGTCATCTGTATAAACCTGGAAATATCTACACCACTATCTGTATAAACATGAAAATATCTACACTGCCATCTGTATAAACATGTAAATCTCTACACAGCCATCTCTATAAACATGGAAATATCTACACCTCCATCTGTATAAACATGGAAATATCTACACTGCCATCTGTATACACATGGAAATATCCAGACAGCCATCTGTATAAACATGGAAATATCTACACCGCTATCTTCATAAACATGGAAATAACTACACCGCAATCAATATAAACATGGAAATATTTACACCATTATCTGTCTACACATGGAAATATCTACACTGCCATCTGTATAAGTATGTAAATATCTACACAGCCATCTCAATAAACTTGGAAATATCTACACAGCTATCTGTATAAACATGGAAATAGCCTCACCGCTATCTGTATAAACATGAAAATATCTACACCGCCATCTCTAAAAACATGGAAATACCTACACAGTCATCTGTATAAACATGGAAATATCTACACCTCCATCTGTATAAACATGGAAATATCTACACTGCCATCTGTATAAATATGTAAATACCTACACAGCCATCTCTATAAACATGGAAATATATACACCGCTATCTGTATAAACATGGAAATAGCCACACAGCTATCTGTATAAACATGGAAATATCTAGACCGCTATCTCTATAAACATGGAAATATCTGCACCGCTATCTGTATAAACATGGATATATCTCCACCGCTACATGTATAAACATGGAAATATCTACACCGCTATCTCTATAAACATGGAAATGACTACAACGCTATCTGTATAAACATGGAAATAGTGACACCACTATCTGTATAAATATGGAAATATCTACACCGCTATCTCTATAAACATGGAAATGTCTACACCACTATCTGTATAAACATGGAAATATCTACATGGCTGTCTCTATAAACATGGAAATATCTTCACCGCCATCTGTATAAACATGGAAATAACTACACAGTCATTTGTATAAACCTGGAAATATCTACACCACTATCTGTAAAAACATGAAAATATCTACACCGCCATCTGTATAAACATGGAAATATCTCCAAAGCTATCTGTATAAACATGGAAATAGCCACACAGCTATCTCTATAAACATGGAAATATCTACACCGCTATCTGTATAAACATGGAAATATCTCCACCGCTATCTGTATAAACATGGAAATAGTGACACCACTATCTGTATAAATATGGAAATATCTACACCGCTATCTCTATAAACATGGAAATGTCTACACCACTATCTGTATAAACATGGAAATATCTACATGGCTGTCTCTATAAACATGGAAATATCTTCACCGCCATCTGTATAAACATGGAAATAACTACACAGTCATTTGTATAAACCTGGAAATATCTACACCACTATCTGTATAAACATGAAAATATCTACACTGCCATCTGTATAAACATGGAAATATGTACACCGCTATCTCTAGAAACATGGAAATACCTACACCGCAATCTGTATAAACATGGAAATATCTACAACATTGTCTGTCTAAACATGGAAATATCTACACTGACATCTGTATAAATATGTAAATATCTACACAGCCATCTCTATAAACATGGAAATATCTACACCGCTATCTCTATAAACATGGAAATAGCCACACAGCTATCTGTATAAACATGGAAATATCTACACCGCTATCTGTATAAACATGGAAATATCTCCACCACTATCTGTATTAAAATGGAAATATCTCCACCGCTATCAGTATAAACATGGAAATCGTGACACCGCTATCTGTATAAATATGGAAATATCTACACCGCTATCTCTATAAACATGGAAATGTCTACACCGCTATCTGTATAAACATGGAAATATCTACATGGCTATCTCAATAAACATGGAAATATCTACACCGCCATCTGTATAAACTTGGAAATACCTACACAGTCATCTGTATAAACTTGGAAATATCTACACCACTATCTGTATAAACATGGAAATATCTACACTGCCATCAGTATAAACATGTAAATATCTACACACCCAGCTCTATAAACATGGAAATATCTACATCGCTATCTGTATAAACATTGAAATAGTGACACCTCCATCTGTATAATTAAGGAATTATCTACACCGCTATCTCTATAAACTTGGAAATGTCTACACCACTATCGGTATAAACATGGAAATATCTACATGGCTGTCTCTATGAACATGGAAATATCTTCACCACCATCTGTATAAACATGGAAATAACAACACAGTCATCTGTATAAACCTGGAAATATCTACACCACTATCTGTATAAACATGGAAATAACTAAACTGCCATCTGTATAAACATGTAAATATCTACACAGCCATCTCTATAAACATGGAAATATCTCCACCGCTATCTGTATAAACATGGAAATAGCCACACCGTTATCTGTATAAACATGGAAATATCTACACCGCCATCTTAAAAACATGGAAATATCTACACAGTCATCTGTATAAACTAGGAAATATCTACACCTCCATCTGTATAAACATGGAAATATCTACACAGCCATATGTATAAACATGGAAATATCTACACCGCTATCTGTATAAACATGGAAATACCTACACCGCAATCTGTATAAAGATGGAAATATCTACACCATTATCTGTCTAAACATGGAAATATCTACACTGCCATCTGTATAAATATGTAAATATCTACACACTCATCTGTATAAACCTTGAAATATCTACACCGCTATCTGTATAAACATGGAAATAGCCACACAGATATCTGTATAAACATGGAAATATACACACTGCTATCTCTATAAACATGGAATTATCTCCACCGCTATCTGTATAAACATGGAAATATCTCCACCGCTATCTGTATAAACATGGAAATATCTCCAACGCTATCTGTATAAACATGGAAATAGCCACACAGCTATCTGAATAAACATGGAAATATCTACATCGCTATCTCTGTAAACGTAGAAATATCTCCACTGCTATCTGTATAAACATGGAAATAGCCACACCGCTATCTGTATAAACATGGAAATATCTACACCGCCATCTGTGAAAACATGGAAATATCTACACAGACATCTGTATAAACATGGAAATATCTACACCTCCATCTGTATAAACATGGAAATATCTATACTGCCTTCTGTATACACATGGAAATACCTACACCGCAATCTGTATAAACATGGAAATATCTACACCTCCATCTGTATAAACATAGAAATATCTACACTGCCATCTGTATACACATGGAAATATCCACACAGCCATCTGAAGAAACATGGAAATGTCTACACCGCTATCTCTATAAACATGGAAATATCTACATCGCAATCTGTATAAACATGGAAATATCTACACCATTATCTGTCTTAACATGGAAATAACTACACTGCCATCTGTATAAATATGTAAATATATACACAGCCATCTCTATAAACATGGAAATATCTACACCGCTATCTGTATAAACATGGAAATAGCCACACCGCTATCGGTATAAACATGGAAATATCTACACCGCTATCTATATAAACATGGAAATATCTCCACCGCTATCTGTATAAACATGGAAATATCTCCACCGCTATCTGTATAAACATGGAAACAGTGACACCGCTATCTGTATGAATATGGAAATATCTACACCGCTATCTCTATAAACGTGGAAATGTCTACACCGCTATCTGTATAAACATGGAAACATCTACATGGCTGTCTCTATAAACTTGGAAATATCTTCACCGCCATCTGTATAAACATGGAAATAACTACACAGTCATCTGTATAAACCTGGAAATATCTACACCGCTATCTGTATGAACATGGAAATAGCCACAACGCTATCTGTATAAACATGGAAATAACTACACCGCCATCTGTAAAAACATGGAAATATCTACACTGCCATCTGTATACACATGGAAATATCCACACAGCCATCTGTATAAACATGGAAATATCTACACCGCTATCTCTATAAACATGGAAATACCTACACCGCAATCTGTATAAACATGGAAATATCTACATCATTATCTGTCTAAACATGGAAATATCTACACTGCCATCTGTATAAATATGTAAATATATACACAGCCATCTCTATAAACATGGAAATATCTACACCGCTATCTGTATAAGCATGGAAATATCTACACCGCTATCTCTATACACATGGAAATATCTCCACCGCTATCTGTATAAACATGGAAACATCTACACAGTCATCTGTATAAACATGGAAATATCTCCACCGCTATGTGTATAAACATGGAAATAACTACACCACCATCTGTATAAACATGTAAATATCTACACAGCCATCACTATAAACATGGAAATATCTACACTGCTGTCTGTATAAACATGGAAATAGCCACACCGCTATCTGTATAAACATGGAAATATCTACACTGCCATCTGTATAAAAATGGAAATAACTACACAGTCATCTGTATAAATATGGAAATATGTACACCGCTATCTGTATAAACATGGAAATATCTGCACCGCCATCTGCATAAACATGGAAATATCTACACCGCCATCTGTATAAACATGGAAATATCTCCAAAGCTATCAGTATAAACATGGAAATAGCCACACATCAATCTGTATAAACATGGAAATATCTACATCGCTATCTCTATAAACATGGAAATATCTCCACCGCTATCTGTATAAACATGGAAATATCTCCACCTCTATCTGTATAAACATGGAAATAGTGACACCGCTATCTGTATAAATATGGAAATATCTACACCGCTATCTCGATAAACATTGAAATTTCTACACCGCTATCTGTATAAACATGGAAATATCTACATGGCTCTCTATAAACATGGAAATATCTTCACCGCCATCTGTATAAACATGGAAATAACTACACAGTCATCTGTATAAACCTGGAAATATCTACACCACTATCTATATAAACATGAAAATATCTACACTGCCATCTGTATAAACATGTAAATATCTACACAGCCATCTCTATAAACATGGAAATATCTCCACAGCTATCTGTAAAAACATGGAAAAAACCACAGCGCTATCTGTATAAACATGGAAATATCTACACCGCCATCTGTAAAAACATGGAAATATCTACACAGTCATCAATATAAACATGGAAATATCTACACCTCCATCTGTATTAACATGGAAATATCTACACTGACATCTGTATACACGTGGAAATATCTACACAGCCATCTGTATAAACATGGAAATATCTACACCGCTATCTGTATAAACATGGAAATACTTACACCGGAATCTGTATAAACATGGAAATATCTACACCATTATCTGTCTAAACATGGAAATATCTGCACTGCCATCTGTATAAATATGTAAATATCTACAGAGCCATCTCTATAAACATGGAAATATCTACACCGCTATCTGTATAAACATGGAAATAGCCACACAGATATCTGTATAAACATGGAAATATATACACTGCTATCTCTATAAACATGGAAATATCTCCACCGCTATCTGTATAAACATGGAAATATCTACACAGTCATCTGTATAAACATGGAAATATCTCCACCGCTATCTGTATAAACATGGAAATATCTACACCGCAATCTGTATAAAAATGGAAATAACTACACAGTCCTCTGTATAAATATGGAAATATGTACACCGCTATATGTATAAACATGGAAATATCGGCACCGCCATCTGCATAAACATGGAAATATCTACACCGCCATCTGTATAAACATGGAAATATCTCCAAAGCTATCTGTATAAACATGGAAATAGCCACACAGCCATCTGTATAAACATGGAAATATCTACATCGCTATCTCTATAAACATGGAAATATCTCCACCGCTATCTGTATAAACATGGAATTACCTCCAACTCTATCTGAATAAACATGGAAATAGTGACACCGCTATCTGTATAAATATGGAAATATCTACAACGCTATCTCTATAAACATGGAAATGTCTACAACGCTATCTGTATAAACATGGAAATAGTGACACCACTATCTGTATAAATATGGAAATATCTACACCGCTATCTCTATAAACATGGAAATGTCTACACCACTATCTGTATAAACATGGAAATATCTACATGGCTGTCTCTATAAACATGGAAATATCTTCACCGCCATCTGTATAAACATGGAAATAACTACACAGTCATTTGTATAAACCTGGAAATATCTACACCACTATCTGTAAAAACATGAAAATATCTACCCCGCCATCTGTATAAACATGGAAATATCTCCAAAGCTATCTGTATAAACATGGAAATAGCCACACAGCTATCTGTATAAACATGGAAATATCTACACCGCTATCTCTATAAACATGGAAATACCTCCACCGCTATCTGTATAAACATGGAAATATCTCCACCGCTATCTCTATAAACATGGAAATGTCTACACCACTATCTGTATAAACATGGAAATATCTACATGGCTGTCTCTATAAACATGGAAATACCTTCACCGCCATCTGTATAAACATGGAAATAACTACACAGTCATTTGTATAAACCTGGAAATATCTACACCACTATCTGTATAAACATGAAAATATCTACACTGTCATCTGTATAAACATGGAAATATGTACACCGCTATCTCTAGAAACATGGAAATACCTACACCGCAATCTGTATAAACATGGAAATATCTACAACATTGTCTGTCTAAACATGGAAATATCTACACTGACATCTGTATAAATATGTAAATATCTACACAGCCATCTCTATAAACATGGAAATATCTACACCGCTATCTCTATAAACATGGAAATAGCCACACAGCTATCTGTATAAACATGGAAATATCTACACCGCTATCTGTATAAACATGGAAATATCTCCACCACTATCTGTATTAAAATGGAAATATCTCCACCGCTATCAGTATAAACATGGAAATAGTGACACCGCTATCTGTATAAATATGGAAATATCTACACCGCTATCTCTATAAACATGGAAATGTCTACACCGCTATCTGTATAAACATGGAAATATCTACATGGCTATCTCAATAAACATGGAAATATCTACACCGCCATCTGTATAAACTTGGAAATACCTACACAGTCATCTGTATAAACTTGGAAATATCTACACCACTATCTGTATAAACATGGAAATATCTACACTGCCATCAGTATAAACATGTAAATATCTACACACCCAGCTCTATAAAGATGGAAATATCTACATCACTATCTGTATAAACATTGAAATAGTGACACCTCCATCTGTATAATTAAGGAATTATCTACACCGCTATCTCTATAAACATGGAAATGTCTACACCACTATCGGTATAAACATGGAAATATCTACATGGCTGTCTCTATGAACATGGAAATATCTTCACCACCATCTGTATAAACATGGAAATAACAACACAGTCATCTGTATAAACCTGGAAATATCTACACCACTATCTGTATAAACATGGAAATAACTAAACTGCCATCTGTATAAACATGTAAATATCTACACAGCCATCTCTATAAACATGGAAATATCTCCACCGCTATCTGTATAAACATGGAAATAGCCACACCGTTATCTGTATAAACATGGAAATATCTACACCGTCATCTTAAAAACATGGAAATATCTACACAGTCATCTGTATAAACTAGGAAATATCTACACCTCCATCTGTATAAACATGGAAATATCTACACAGCCATATGTATAAACATGGAAATATCTACACCGCTATCTGTATAAACATGGAAATACCTACACCGCAATCTGTATAAAGATGGAAATATCTACACCATTATCTGTCTAAACATGGAAATATCTACACTGCCATCTGTATAAATATGTAAATATCTACACACTCATCTGTATAAACCTTGAAATATCTACACCGCTATCTGTATAAACATGGAAATAGCCACACAGATATCTGTATAAACATGGAAATATACACACTGCTATCTCTATAAACATGGAATTATCTCCACCGCTATCTGTATAAACATGGAAATATCTCCACCGCTATCTGTATAAACATGGAAATATCTCCAACGCTAACTGTATAAACATGGAAATAGCCACACAGCTATCTGAATAAACATGGAAATATCTACATCGCTATCTCTGTAAACGTAGAAATATCTCCACTGCTATCTGTATAAACATGGAAATAGCCACACCGCTATCTGTATAAACATGGAAATATCTACACCGCCATCTGTAAAAACATGGAAATATCTACACAGACATCTGTATAAACATGGAAATATCTACACCTCCATCTGTATAAACATGGAAATATCTATACTGCCATCTGTATACACATGGAAATACCTACACCGCAATCTGTATAAACATGGAAATATCTACACCTCCATCTGTATATACATAGAACTATCTACACTGCCATCTGTATACACATGGAAATATCCACACAGCCATCTGAAGAAACATGGAAATGTCTACACCGCTATCTCTATAAACATGGAAATACCTACACCGCAATCTGTATAAACATGGAAATATCTACACCATTATCTGTCTAAACATGGAAATAACTACACTGCCATCTGTATAAATATGTAAATATATACACAGCCATCTCTATAAACATGGAAATATCTACACCGCTATCTGTATAAACATGGAAATAACCACACCGCTATCTGTATAAACATGGAAATATCTACACCGCTATCTCTATATACATGGAAATATCTCCACCGCTATCTGTATAAACATGGAAATATCTCCACCGCAATCTGTATAAACCTGGAAATATCTACACCACTATCTATATAAACATGAAAATATCTACACCGCCATCTGTAAAAACATGTAAATATCTACACAGCCATCTCTATGAACATGGAAATAGCTCCACAGCTATCTGTATAAACATGGAAATAGCCACACCGCTATCTGTATAAACATGGAAATATCTACACCGCCATCTGTAAAAACATGGAAATATCTACACAGTCATCTGTATAAACATGGATATATCTACACCTCCATCTGTATAAACATTGAAATATCTACACTGCCATCTGTATACACGTGGAAATATCTAAACAGCCATCTGTATAAACATGGAAATATCTACACCGCTATCAGTATAAACATGGAAATACCTACACCGCAATCTGTATAAACATGGAAATATCTACACCATTATCTGTCTAAACATGGAAATATCTACACTGCCATCTGTATAAATATGTAAATATCTACACAGCCATCTCTATAAACATGGAAATATCTACACCGCTATCTGTATAAACATGGAAATAGCCACACAGATATCTGTAAAAACATGGAAATATACACACTTCTATCTCTATAAACATGGAAATATCTCCACTGCTATCTGTATAAACATGGAAATATCTCCACCGCTATCTGTATAAACATGGAAATATCTCCAACGCTATCGGTATAAACATGGAAATAGCCACACACCTATCTGTATAAACATGGAAATATCTACACCGCTATCTCTATAAACATGGAAACATCTCCACCGCTATCTGTATAAACATGGAAATAGCCACACCGCTATCTGTATAAACATGGAAATATCTACACCGCCATCTGTAAAAACATGGAAATATCTACACAGTCATCTGTATAAACATGGAAATACCTACACCTCCATCTGTATAAACATGGAAATATCTATACTGCCATCTCTATACACATGGAAATACCTACACCGCAATCTGTATAAACATGGAAATATCTACACCTCCATCTGTATAAACATGGAAATATCTACACTGTCATCTGTATACACATGGAAATATCTACACCATTATCTGTCTAAACATGGAAATAACTGCACTGCCATCTGTATAAATATGTAAATATCTACACAGCCACCTCTATAAACATGGAAATATCTACACCGCTATCTGTATAAACATGGAAATAGCCACACCGCTATCTGTATAAACATGGAAATATCTACACCGCTATCTCTATAAACATGGAAATATCTCCACCGCTATCTGTATAAACATGGAAATAGTGACACCGCTATCTGTATAAACATGGAAATAGTGACACCGCTATCTGTATAAATATGGAAATATCTACACTGCTATCTCTATAAACATGGAAATGTCTACACCGCTATCTGTATAAACATGGAAATATCTACATGGCTGTCTCTATAAACATGGAAATACCTTCACCGCCATCTGTATAAACATGGAAATAACTACACTGTCATCTGTATAAACCTGGAAATATCTACACCACTATCTGTATAAACATGAAAATATCTACACTGCCATCTGAATAAACATGTAAATATCTACACAGCCATCTCTATAAACATGGAAATATCTACACCGCTATCTGTATGAACATGGAAATAGCCACACCGCTATCTGTATAAACATGGAAATATATACACCGCCATCTGTAAAAACATGGAAATATCTACACAGTCATCTGTATACACATGGAAATATCTACACCTCCATCTGTATAAACATGGAAATATCTACACGGCCATCTGTATACACATGGAAATATCCACACAGCCATCTGTATAAACATGGATATATCTACATCGCTATCTCTATAAACATGGAAATACCTACACCGCAATCTGTATAAACATGGAAATATCTACAACATTATCTGTCTAAACATGGAAATATCTACACTGCCATCTGTATAAATTTGTAAATATATACACAGCCATGTCTATAAACATGGAAATATCTAAACCGCTATCTGTATAAACATGGAAATACCTACACCGCAATCTGTATAAAGATGGAAATATCTACACCATTATCTGTCTAAACATGGAAATATCTACACTGCCATCTGTATAAATATGTAAATATCTACACACTCATCTGTATAAACCTTGAAATATCTACACCGCTATCTGTATAAACATGGAAATAGCCACACAGATATCTGTATAAACATGGAAATATACACACTGCTATCTCTATAAACATGGAATTATCTCCACCGCTATCTGTATAAACATGGAAATATCTCCACCGCTATCTGTATAAACATGGAAATATCTCCAACGCTATCTGTATAAACATGGAAATAGCCACACAGCTATCTGAATAAACATGGAAATATCTACATCGCTATCTCTGTAAACGTAGAAATATCTCCACTGCTATCTGTATAAACATGGAAATAGCCACACCGCTATCTGTATAAACATGGAAATATCTACACCGCCATCTGTATAAACATGGAAATACCTACACAGACATCTGTATAAACATGGAAATATCTACACCTCCATCTGTATAAACATGGAAATATCTATACTGCCATCTGTATACACATGGAAATACCTACACCGCAATCTGTATAAACATGGAAATATCTACACCTCCATCTGTATAAACATAGAAATATCTACACTGCCATCTGTATACACATGGAAATATCCACACAGCCATCTGAAGAAACATGGAAATGTCTACACCGCTATCTCTATAAACATGGAAATATCTAAATCGCAATCTGTATAAACATGGAAATATCTACACCATTATCTGTCTTAACATGGAAATAACTACACTGCCATCTGTATAAATATGTAAATATATACACAGCCATCTCTATAAACATGGAAATATCTACACCGCTATCTGTATAAACATGGTAATAGCCACACCGCTATCTGTATAAACATGGAAATATCTACACCGCTATCTCTATAAACATGGAAATATCTTCACCGCTATCTGTATAAACATGGAAATATCTCCACCGCTATCTGTATAAACATGGAAACAGTGACACCGCTATCTGTATGAATATGGAAATATCTACACCGCTATCTCTATAAACGTGGAAATGTCTACACCGCTATCTGTATAAACATGGAAACATCTACATG
This sequence comes from Pan paniscus, assembly GCF_029289425.2. Taxonomy (NCBI): domain Eukaryota; kingdom Metazoa; phylum Chordata; class Mammalia; order Primates; family Hominidae; genus Pan; species Pan paniscus. The sequence continues at coordinate 5,240,233 of NC_073261.2, forward strand.
GCTGTCTCTATAAACTTGGAAATATCTTCACCGCCATCTGTATAAACATGGAAATAACTACACAGTCATCTGTATAAACCTGGAAATATCTACACCGCTATCTGTATGAACATGGAAATAGCCACACCGCTATCTGTCTAAACATGGAAATAACTACACCGCCATCTGTAAAAACATGGAAATATCTACACTGCCATCTGTATACACATGGAAATATCCACACAGCCATCTGTATAAACATGGAAATATCTACACCGCTATCTCTATAAACATGGAAATACCTACACCGCAATCTGTATAAACATGGAAATATCTACACCATTATCTGTCTAAACATGGAAATATCTACACTGCCATCTGTATAAATATGTAAATATATACACAGCCATCTCTATAAACATGGAAATATCTACACCGCTATCTGTATAAGCATGGAAATATCTACACCGCTATCTCTATACACATGGAAATATCTCCACCGCTATCTGTATAAACATGGAAACATCTACACAGTCATCTGTATAAACATGGAAATATCTCCACCGCTATGTGTATAAACATGGAAATAACTACACCACCATCTGTATAAACATGTAAATATCTACACAGCCATCACTATAAACATGGAAATATCTACACTGCTGTCTGTATAAACATGGAAATAGCCACACCGCTATCTGTATAAACATGGAAATATCTACACTGCCATCTGTATAAAAATGGAAATAACTACACAGTCATCTGTGTAAATATGGAAATATGTACACCGCTATCTGTATAAACATGGAAATATCTGCACCGCCATCTGCATAAACATGGAAATATCTACACCGCCATCTGTATAAACATGGAAATATCTCCAAAGCTATCAGTATAAACATGGAAATAGCCACACATCAATCTGTATAAACATGGAAATATCTACATCGCTATCTCTATAAACATGGAAATATCTCCACCGCTATCTGTATAAACATGGAAATATCTCCACCTCTATCTGTATAAACATGGAAATAGTGACACCGCTATCTGTATAAATATGGAAATATCTACACCGCTATCTCGATAAACATGGAAATTTCTACACCGCTATCTGTATAAACATGGAAATATCTACATGGCTCTCTATAAACATGGAAATATCTTCACCGCCATCTGTATAAACATGGAAATAACTACACAGTCATCTGTATAAACCTGGAAATAACTACACCACTATCTATATAAACATGAAAATATCTACACTGCCATCTGTATAAACATGTAAATATCTACACAGCCATCTCTATAAACATGGAAATATCTCCACAGCTATCTGTAAAAACATGGAAAAAACCACAGCGCTATCTGTATAAACATGGAAATATCTACACCGCCATCTGTAAAAACATGGAAATATCTACACAGTCATCAATATAAACATGGAAATATCTACACCTCCATCTGTATTAACATGGAAATATCTACACTGACATCTGTATACACGTGGAAATATCTACACAGCCATCTGTATAAACATGGAAATATCTACACCGCTATCTGTATAAACATGGAAATACTTACACCGGAATCTGTATAAACATGGAAATATCTACACCATTATCTGTCTAAACATGGAAATATCTGCACTGCCATCTGTATAAATATGTAAATATCTACAGAGCCATCTCTATAAACATGGAAATATCTACACCGCTATCTGTATAAACATGGAAATAGCCACACAGATATCTGTATAAACATGGAAATATATACACTGCTATCTCTATAAACATGGAAATATCTCCACCGCTATCTGTATAAACATGGAAATATCTACACAGTCATCTGTATAAACATGGAAATATCTCCACCGCTATCTGTATAAACATGGAAATATCTACACCACAATCTGTATAAAAATGGAAATAACTACACAGTCCTCTGTATAAATATGGAAATATGTACACCGCTATATGTATAAACATGGAAATATCGGCACCGCCATCTACATAAACATGGAAATATCTACACCGCCATCTGTATAAACATGGAAATATCTCCAAAGCTATCTGTATAAACATGGAAATAGCCACACAGCCATCTGTATAAACATGGAAATATCTACATCGCTATCTCTATAAACATGGAAATATCTCCACCGCTATCTGTATAAACATGGAATTATCTCCACCTCTATCTGTATAAACATGGAAATAGTGACACCGCTATCTGTATAAATATGGAAATATCTACACCGCTATCTCTATAAACATGGAAATGTCTACAACGCTATCTGTATAAACATGGAAATAGTGACACCACTATCTGTATAAATATGGAAATATCTACACCGCTATCTCTATAAACATGGAAATGTCTACACCACTATCTGTATAAACATGGAAATATCTACATGGCTGTCTCTATAAACATGGAAATATCTTCACCGCCATCTGTATAAACATGGAAATAACTACACAGTCATTTGTATAAACCTGGAAATATCTACACCACTATCTGTAAAAACATGAAAATATCTACCCCGCCATCTGTATAAACATGGAAATATCTCCAAAGCTATCTGTATAAACATGGAAATAGCCACACAGCTATCTGTATAAACATGGAAATATCTACACCGCTATCTCTATAAACATGGAAATACCTCCACCGCTATCTGTATAAACATGGAAATATCTCCACCGCTATCTGTATAAACATGGAAATAGTGACACCACTATCTGTATAAATATGGAAATATCTACACCGCTATCTCTATAAACATGGAAATGTCTACACCACTATCTGTATAAACATGGAAATATCTACATGGCTGTCTCTATAAACATGGAAATATCCTCACCGCCATCTGTATAAACATGGAAATAACTACACAGTCATTTGTATAAACCTGGAAATATCTACACCACTATCTGTATAAACATGAAAATATCTACACTGTCATCTGTATAAACATGGAAATATGTACACCGCTATCTCTAGAAACATGGAAATACCTACACCGCAATCTGTATAAACATGGAAATATCTACAACATTGTCTGTCTAAACATGGAAATATCTACACTGACATCTGTATAAATATGTAAATATCTACACAGCCATCTCTATAAACATGGAAATATCTACACCGCTATCTCTATAAACATGGAAATAGCCACACAGCTATCTGTATAAACATGGAAATATCTACACCGCTATCTGTATAAACATGGAAATATCTCCACCACTATCTGTATTAAAATGGAAATATCTCCACCGCTATCAGTATAAACATGGAAATAGTGACACCGCTATCTGTATAAATATGGAAATATCTACACCGCTATCTCTATAAACATGGAAATGTCTACACCGCTATCTGTATAAACATGGAAATATCTACATGGCTATCTCAATAAACATGGAAATATCTACACCGCCATCTGTATAAACTTGGAAATACCTACACAGTCATCTGTATAAACTTGGAAATATCTACACCACTATCTGTATAAACATGGAAATATCTACACTGCCATCAGTATAAACATGTAAATATCTACACACCCAGCTCTATAAAGATGGAAATATCTACATCACTATCTGTATAAACATTGAAATAGTGACACCTCCATCTGTATAATTAAGGAATTATCTACACCGCTATCTCTATAAACATGGAAATGTCTACACCACTATCGGTATAAACATGGAAATATCTACATGGCTGTCTCTATGAACATGGAAATATCTTCACCACCATCTGTATAAACTTGGAAATAACAACACAGTCATCTGTATAAACCTGGAAATATCTACACCACTATCTGTATAAACATGGAAATAACTAAACTGCCATCTGTATAAACATGTAAATATCTACACAGCCATCTCTATAAACATGGAAATATCTCCACCGCTATCTGTATAAACATGGAAATAGCCACACCGTTATCTGTATAAACATGGAAATATCTACACCGTCATCTTAAAAACATGGAAATATCTACACAGTCATCTGTATAAACTAGGAAATATCTACACCTCCATCTGTATAAACATGGAAATATCTACACAGCCATATGTATAAACATGGAAATATCTACACCGCTATCTGTATAAACATGGAAATACCTACACCGCAATCTGTATAAAGATGGAAATATCTACACCATTATCTGTCTAAACATGGAAATATCTACACTGCCATCTGTATAAATATGTAAATATCTACACACTCATCTGTATAAACCTTGAAATATCTACACCGCTATCTGTATAAACATGGAAATAGCCACACAGATATCTGTATAAACATGGAAATATACACACTGCTATCTCTATAAACATGGAAATACCTCCACCGCTATCTGTATAAACATGGAAATATCTCCACCGCTATCTGTATAAACATGGAAATAGTGACACCACTATCTGTATAAATATGGAAATATCTACACCGCTATCTCTATAAACATGGAAATGTCTACACCACTATCTGTATAAACATGGAAATATCTACATGGCTGTCTCTATAAACATGGAAATATCTTCACCGCCATCTGTATAAACATGGAAATAACTACACAGTCATTTGTATAAACCTGGAAATATCTACACCACTATCTGTATAAACATGAAAATATCTACACTGTCATCTGTATAAACATGGAAATATGTACACCGCTATCTCTAGAAACATGGAAATACCTACACCGCAATCTGTATAAACATGGAAATATCTACAACATTGTCTGTCTAAACATGGAAATATCTACACTGACATCTGTATAAATATGTAAATATCTACACAGCCATCTCTATAAACATGGAAATATCTACACCGCTATCTCTATAAACATGGAAATAGCCACACAGCTATCTGTATAAACATGGAAATATCTACACCGCTATCTGTATAAACATGGAAATATCTCCACCACTATCTGTATTAAAATGGAAATATCTCCACCGCTATCAGTATAAACATGGAAATAGTGACACCGCTATCTGTATAAATATGGAAATATCTACACTGCTATCTCTATAAACATGGAAATGTCTACACCGCTATCTGTATAAACATGGAAATATCTACATGGCTATCTCAATAAACATGGAAATATCTACACCGCCATCTGTATAAACTTGGAAATACCTACACAGTCATCTGTATAAACTTGGAAATATCTACACCACTATCTGTATAAACATGGAAATATCTACACTGCCATCAGTATAAACATGTAAATATCTACACACCCAGCTCTATAAAGATGGAAATATCTACATCACTATCTGTATAAACATTGAAATAGTGACACCTCCATCTGTATAATTAAGGAATTATCTACACCGCTATCTCTATAAACGTGGAAATGTCTACACCACTATCGGTATAAACATGGAAATATCTACATGGCTGTCTCTATGAACATGGAAATATCTTCACCACCATCTGTATAAACATGGAAATAACAACACAGTCATCTGTATAAACCTGGAAATATCTACACCACTATCTGTATAAACATGGAAATAACTAAACTGCCATCTGTATAAACATGTAAATATCTACACAGCCATCTCTATAAACATGGAAATATCTCCACCGCTATCTGTATAAACATGGAAATAGCCACACCGTTATCTGTATAAACATGGAAATATCTACACCGTCATCTTAAAAACATGGAAATATCTACACAGTCATCTGTATAAACTAGGAAATATCTACACCTCCATCTGTATAAACATGGAAATATCTACACAGCCATATGTATAAACATGGAAATATCTACACCGCTATCTGTATAAACATGGAAATACCTACACCGCAATCTGTATAAAGATGGAAATATCTACACCATTATCTGTCTAAACATGGAAATATCTACACTGCCATCTGTATAAATATGTAAATATCTACACACTCATCTGTATAAACCTTGAAATATCTACACCGCTATCTGTATAAACATGGAAATAGCCACACAGATATCTGTATAAACATGGAAATATACACACTGCTATCTCTATAAACATGGAATTATCTCCACCGCTATCTGTATAAACATGGAAATATCTCCACCGCTATCTGTATAAACATGGAAATACCTCCAACGCTATCTGTATAAACATGGAAATAGCCACACAGCTATCTGAATAAACATGGAAATATCTACATCGCTATCTCTGTAAACGTAGAAATATCTCCACTGCTATCTGTATAAACATGGAAATAGCCACACCGCTATCTGTATAAACATGGAAATATCTACACCGCCATCTGTAAAAACATGGAAATATCTACACAGACATCTGTATAAACATGGAAATATCTACACCTCCATCTGTATAAACATGGAAATATCTATACTGCCATCTGTATAAACATGGAAATACCTACACCGCAATCTGTATAAACATGGAAATATCTACACCTCCATCTGTATATACATAGAACTATCTACACTGCCATCTGTATACACATGGAAATATCCACACAGCCATCTGAAGAAACATGGAAATGTCTACACCGCTATCTCTATAAACATGGAAATACCTACACCGCAATCTGTATAAACATGGAAATATCTACACCATTATCTGTCTAAACATGGAAATAACTACACTGCCATCTGTATAAATATGTAAATATATACACAGCCATCTCTATAAACATGGAAATATCTACACCGCTATCTGTATAAACATGGAAATAACCACACCGCTATCTGTATAAACATGGAAATATCTACACCGCTATCTCTATATACATGGAAATATCTCCACCGCTATCTGTATAAACATGGAAATATCTCCACCGCAATCTGTATAAACCTGGAAATATCTACACCACTATCTATATAAACATGAAAATATCTACACCGCCATCTGTAAAAACATGTAAATATCTACACAGCCATCTCTATGAACATGGAAATAGCTCCACAGCTATCTGTATAAACATGGAAATAGCCACACCGCTATCTGTATAAACATGGAAATATCTACACCGCCATCTGTAAAAACATGGAAATATCTACACAGTCATCTGTATAAACATGGATATATCTACACCTCCATCTGTATAAACATTGAAATATCTACACTGCCATCTGTATACACGTGGAAATATCTAAACAGCCATCTGTATAAACATGGAAATATCTACACCGCTATCAGTATAAACATGGAAATACCTACACCGCAATCTGTATAAACATGGAAATATCTACACCATTATCTGTCTAAACATGGAAATATCTACACGGCCATCTGTATAAATATGTAAATATCTACACAGCCATCTCTATAAACATGGAAATATCTACACCGCTATCTGTATAAACATGGAAATAGCCACACAGATATCTGTATAAACATGGAAATATACACACTTCTATCTCTATAAACATGGAAATATCTCCACTGCTATCTGTATAAACATGGAAATATCTCCACCGCTATCTGTATAAACATGGAAATATCTCCAACGCTATCGGTATAAACATGGAAATAGCCACACACCTATCTGTATAAACATGGAAATATCTACACCGCTATCTCTATAAACATGGAAAAATCTCCACCGCTATCTGTATAAACATGGAAATAGCCACACCGCTATCTGTATAAACATGGAAATATCTACACCGCCATCTGTAAAAACATGGAAATATCTACACAGTCATCTGTATAAACATGGAAATACCTACACCTCCATCTGTATAAACATGGAAATATCTATACTGCCATCTCTATACACATGGAAATACCTACACCGCAATCTGTATAAACATGGAAATATCTACACCTCCATCTGTATAAACATGGAAATATCTACACTGTCATCTGTATACACATGGAAATATCTACACCATTATCTGTCTAAACATGGAAATAACTGCACTGCCATCTGTATAAATATGTAAATATCTACACAGCCACCTCTATAAACATGGAAATATCTACACCGCTATCTGTATAAACATGGAAATAGCCACACCGCTATCTGTATAAACATGGAAATATCTACACCGCTATCTCTATAAACATGGAAATATCTCCACCGCTATCTGTATAAACATGGAAATAGTGACACCGCTATCTGTATAAACATGGAAATAGTGACACCGCTATCTGTATAAATATGGAAATATCTACACTGCTATCTCTATAAACATGGAAATGTCTACACCGCTATCTGTATAAACATGGAAATATCTACATGGCTGTCTCTATAAACATGGAAATACCTTCACCGCCATCTGTATAAACATGGAAATAACTACACTGTCATCTGTATAAACCTGGAAATATCTACACCACTATCTGTATAAACATGAAAATATCTACACTGCCATCTGAATAAACATGTAAATATCTACACAGCCATCTCTATAAACATGGAAATATCTACACCGCTATCTGTATGAACATGGAAATAGCCACACCGCTATCTGTATAAACATGGAAATATATACACCGCCATCTGTAAAAACATGGAAATATCTACACAGTCATCTGTATACACATGGAAATATCTACACCTCCATCTGTATAAACATGGAAATATCTACACGGCCATCTGTATACACATGGAAATATCCACACAGCCATCTGTATAAACATGGATATATCTACATCGCTATCTCTATAAACATGGAAATACCTACACCACAATCTGTATAAACATGGAAATATCTACAACATTATCTGTCTAAACATGGAAATATCTACACTGCCATCTGTATAAATTTGTAAATATATACACAGCCATGTCTATAAACATGGAAATATCTAAACCGCTATCTGTATAAACATGGAAATATCTACACCGCTATCTCTATAAACATGGAAATATCTCCACCACTATCTGTATAAACGTGGAAATATCTGCACAGTCATCTGTATAAACATGGAAATATCTCCACCGCTATCTGTATAAACATGGAAATAACTACACCGCCATCTATATAAAATGGAAATAACTACACAGCCATCTGTATAAATATGGAACTATATACACCGCTATCTGTATAAACATGGAAATATCTGCACCGTCATCTCTATAAACATGGAAATATCTCCAACGCTATCTGTATAAACATGGAAATAGCCACACAGCTATCTTTATAAACATGGAAATACCTACACCGCTATCTCTATAAACATGGAAATATCTTCACCGCTATCTGTATAAACATGGAAATATCCCCACCGCTATCTGTATAATCATGGAAATAGTGACAACGCTATCTGTATAAATGTGGAAAGATCTACACGGCTATCTCTATAAACATGGAAATGTCTACACCGCTATCTGTATAAACATGGAAATATCTACATGGCTGTCTCTATAAACATGGAAATATCTTCACCGCCATCTGTATAAACATGGAAATAATTACACAGTCATCTGTATAAACCTGGAAATATCTACACCACTGTCTGTATAAACATGAAAATATCTACACTGCCGTCTGTATAAACATGTAAATATGTACAAAGCCATCTCTATAAACATGGAAATAACTCCACCGCTATGTGTATAAACACGGAAATATCTCCAACGCTATCTGTATAAACATGGAAATAGCCACACAGCTATCTGTATAAACATGGAAATATCTACACCGCTATCTCTATAAACATGGAAATATCTCCACAGCTATCAGTATAAACATGGAAGTAGCCACACCGCTATCTGTATAAGCATGGAAATATCTACACCGCCATCTGTAAAAACATGGAAATATCTACACAGTCATCTGTATAAACATGGAAATATCTACACCTCCATCTGAATAAACATGGAAATATCTCCAACGCCATCTGTATAAACATGGAAATAGCCACACAGCTATCTGTATAAACATGGAAATATCTACAACGCTATCTCTATAAACATGGAAATAACTCCATCGCTCTCTGTATAAACATGGAAGTAGCCACACCGCTATCTGTATAAGCATGGAAATATGTACACTGCCATCTGTAAAAACATGGAAATATGTACACAGTCATCTGTATAAACATGGAAATATCTACACATCCATCTGTATAAACATGGAAATATCTACACTGCCATCTGTATACACATGGAAATATCAATACAGCCATCTGTATAAACATGGAAATATCTACACCGCTATCTCTATAAACATGGAAATACCTACACCGCAATCTCCATAAACATGGAAATATCTACACCATTATCTGTCTAAACATGGAAATATCTTCACTGCCATCTGTATAATTATGTAAATATCTACACAGACATCTCTATAAACATGGAAATATCTACACTGCTATCTGTATAAACATGGAAATAGCCACACCGCTATCTGTATAAACACGGAAATATCTACACCGACATGTGTAAAAATATGAAAATATCTACACAGTCATCTGTATAAACATGGAAATATCTCCACCGCTATCTGTATAAACATGGAAATATCTACACCGCCATCTGTATAAAAATGGAAATAACCAGAGAGACATCTGTATAAATATGGAAATATGTACACCGCTATCTGTATAAACGTGGAAATATCTTCAACGCCTTCTGCATAAACATGGAAATATCTACACCGCCATCTGTATAAACATGGAAATAACTCCAACGCTATCTGTATAAACATGGAAATAGCCACACATCTATCTGTATAAACATGGAAATATCTACACCGCTATTTCTATAAACATGGGAACATCTCCACCGATATCTGTATAAACATGGAAATATCTCCACCGCTATCTGTATAAACATGGAAATAGTGACACCGCTATCTGTATACATAAGGAAATATCTACACCGCTATCTCTATAAACATGGAAATGTCTACACCGCTATCTGTATAAACATGGAAATATCTACATGGCTGTCTCTATAAACATGGAAATATCTTCACCGCCATCTGTATAAACATGGAAATAACTACACAGTCATCTACATAAACCTGGAAATATCTACACCACTATCTGTATAAACATGAAAATATCTACACTGCCATCTGTATAAACATGTAAATATCTACACAGCCATCTCTATAAACATGGAAATATCTAAACCGCTATCTGTATAAACATGGAAATAGCCACACCGCTATCTGTATACACATGGGAATATCTACACCGCCATCTGTAAAAACATGGAAATATCAACACAGTCATCTGTATAAACATGGAAATAGCTACACCTCCATCTTTATAAACCTGGAAATATCTATACTGCCATCTGTATACACATGGAAATATCTACACAGCCATCTGTATAAACATGGAAATATCTACACCATTATCTGTCTAAACATGGAAATATCTACACCATTATCTGTCTAAACATGGAAATATCTACACTGCCATCTATATAAATATGTAAATATCTACACAGCCATCTCTATAAACATGGAAATATCTACACCACTATCTGTATAAAAATGGAAATAGCCACACAGCTATCTGTATAAACATGGAAATATGTACACTGCTATCACTATAAACATGGAAATATCTGAACCGCTATCTGTATAAACATGGAAATATCTCCACCGCTATCTGTATAAACATGGAAATAGCCACACAGCTATCTGTATAAACATGGAAATATCTACACTGCTATCTCTATAAACATGGAAACATCTCCACCGCTATCTGTATAAACATGGAAATATCTCCACCGTTATCTGTATAAACATGGAAATAGTGACACCGCTATCTGTATAAATATGGAAATATCTACACCGCTATCTCTATAAACATGGAAATGTCTACACCGCTATCGGTGTAAACATGGAAATATCTACATGGCTGTCTCTATAAACATGGAAATATCTTCACCGCCATCTGTATAAACATGGAAATATCGACACCGCTATCTGTATAAACATGGAATTGTCTACACAGTCATCTGTATAAACATGGAAATATCTACACCACTGTCTGTACAAACATGGAAATATCTACACTGCCATCTGTATAAACATGGAAATAACTACACAGCCATCTCTATAAACATGGAAATATCTACACTGCTATCTGTATAAACATGGAAATAGCCACACCGCTATCTGTATAAACATGGAAATATCTACAGCGACCTGTGTAAAAATATGAAAATATCTACACAGACATCTGTATAAACATGGAAATACCTCCACCGCTATCTCTATGAACATGGAAATACCTACACCGCCATCTGTATAAAAATGGAAATAACTACACAGTCATCTGTATAAATATGGAAATATGTACACAACTATCTGTATAAACATGGAAATATCTGCACCGCCATCTGCATAAACATGGAAATATCTACACTGCCATCTGTATAAACATATAAATATCTACACAGCCATCTCTATAAACATGGAAATATCTCCACCGCTATCTGTATAAACATGGATATAGCCACACCGCTATCTGTATAAACATGGAAATATCTACACTGCCATCTGTATACACATGGAAATATCCACACAGCCATCTGTATAAACATGGAAATATCTACACCGCTATCTCTATAAACATGGAAATACTTACACCGCAATCTATATAAACATTGAAATATACACAACCATTATCTGTCTAAACATGGAAATATCTACACTGCCATCTGTATAAATATGTAAATATCTACACAGCCATCTCTATAAACATGGAAATATCTACACCGCAATCTGTATAAACATGGAAATGGCCACACCGCTATCTATATAAACATGGAAATATCTACACCGCCATCTGTAAAAACATGGAAATATCTACACAGTCATCTGTATAAACATGGAGATATCTACACCTCCATCTGTATAAACATGGAAATATCTACACTGCCATCTGTATAAATATGTAAATATCTACACAGCCATCTCTATAAACATGGAAATATGTACACCGCTATGTGTATAAACTTGGAAATAGCCACACAGCTATCTGTATAAACATGGAAATGTCTACACCGCTATCTCTATAAACATGGAAATATCTGCACCGCTATCTGTATAAACATGGATATATCTCCACCGCTATCTGTATAAACATGGAAATATCTACACCGCTATCTGTATAAACATGGAAATAGTGACACCGCTATCTGTATAAATATGGAAATATCTACACCGATATCTCTATAAACATGGTACTGTCTACACCGCTATCTGTGTAAACATGGAAATATCTACATGGCTATCTCTATAAAAATGGAAATATCTTCACCGCCATTTGTATAAACATGGAAATACCTTCACAGTCATCTGTATAAACCTGGAAATATCTACACCACTATCTGTATAAACATGGAAATATCTACACTGCCATCTGTATAAACATGGATATATCTACACATCCATCTGTAAAAACATGGAAATATCTACGCCGATATCTGTATAAACATGGAAATAGCCACACCGCTATCTGTATAAACATAGAAATATCTACACCGCCATCTGTATAAACATGGAAATACCTAAACACTCATCTGTATAAACATGGAAATATCTACACCACTGTGTGTACAAACATGGAAATATCTACACTGCTATCTGTATAAACATGGAAATATCTACAGAGCCATCTCTTTAAACATGGAAATATCTACACTGCTATCAGTATAAACATGAAAATAACTACACAGTCATCTGTATAAACCTGGAAATATCTACACCACTATCTGTATAAACATGAAAATATCTACACTGCCATCTGTATAAACATGTAAATATCGACACAGCCATCTCTATAAACATGGAAATATCTACACCGCCATCTGTATGAACATGGAAATACCTACACAGTCATCTGTATAAACTTAGAAATATCTACACCACTATATGTATAAACATGGAAATATCTACACTGCCATCTGTATAAACATGTAAATCTCTACACATCCATCTCTATAAACATGGAAATATCTACGCCGATATCTGTATAAACATGGAAATAGCCACACCGCTATCTGTATAAACATGGAAATATCTACACTGCCATCAGTATAAACATGGAAATACCTAAACAGTCATCTGTATAAACATGGAAATATCTACACCACTGTCTGTACAAACATGGAAATATCTACACTGCCATCTGTATAAACATGGAAATATCTACACAGCCATCACTATAAACATGGAAATATCTACACTGCTCTCTGTATAAACATGGAAATAGCCACACCGCGATCTGTATAAACATGGAAATATCTACACCGCCATCTGTATAAAAATGGAAATAACTACACAGTCATCTGTATAAATATGGAAATATGTACACCGCTATCTGTATAAACATGGAAATATCTCCAACGCTATCTGTATAAACATGGAAATAGCCACACAGCTATCTGTAAAAACATGGAAATATCTACACCGCTATCTCTATATACATGGAAATATCTCCACCGCTATCTGTATAAACATGGAAATATCTCCACCGCTATCTGCATAAACATGGAAATAGGGACACCGCTATCTGTATACATAAGGAAATATCTACACCGCTATCTCTATAAACATGGAAATGTCTACAACGCTATCTGTATAAACACGGAAATATCTACATGGCTGTCTCTATAAACATGGAAATATCTTCACAACCATCTGAATAAACATGGAAATAACTACACAGTCATCTGCATAAACCTGGAAATATCTACATCACTATATGTATAAATATGAAAATATCTACACTGCCATCTGTAAACATGTAAATATCTACACAGCCATCTCTATAAACATGGAAATATCTACACCGCTATCTGTATAAACATGGAAATAGCCACACCGCTATCTGTATAAACATGGAAATATCTACACCGCCATCTGTAAAAACATGGAAATATCTACACAGTCATCTGTATAAACTTAGAAATATCTACACCTTCATCTTTATAAACATAGAAATATCTATACTGCCATCTGTATACACATGGAAATATCTACACAGCCATCTGTATAAACATGGAAATATCTACACCGCTATCTCTACAAACATGGAAATACCTACACGGCAATCTGAATAAACATGGAAATATCTACACCATTATCTGTCTAAACATGGAAATATCTACACTGCCATCTATATAAATATGTAAATATCTACACAGCCATCTCTATAAACATGGAAATATCTACACCGCTATCTGTATAAACATGGAAATAGCCACACAGCTATCTGTATAAACATGGCAATATATACACTGCTATCACTATAAACATGGAAATATCTCCACCGCTATCTGTATAAACATGGAAATATCTCCACCGCTATCTGTATAAACATGGAAATATCTCCAACGCTATCTGTATAAACATGGAAACATCTCCACCGCTATCTGTATAAACATGGAAATATCTACACTGGTATCTCTATAAACATGGAAACATCTCCACCGCTATCTGTACAAACATGGAAATATCTCCACCGTTATCTGTATAAACATGGAAATAGTGACACCGCTATCTGTATAAATATGGAAATATCTACACCGCTATCTCTATAAACATGGAAATGTCTACACAGCTATCGATGTAAACATGGAAATATCTACATGGCTGTCTCTATAAACATGGAAATATCTGGACCGCTATCTGTTTAAACATGGATATATCTCCACCGCTATCTGTATAAACATGGAAATATCTACACCGCTATCTGTTTAAACATGGAAATAGTGACACCGCTATCTGTATAAATATGGAAATATCTACACCACTATCTCTATAAACATGGAAATATCTACACCGCTATCTGTATAAACATTGAAATATCTACATGGCTGTCTCTATAAACATGGAAATATCTACACCACCATCTGTATAAACATGGAAATACCTACACAGTCATCTGTATAAACTTGGAAATATCTACACCACTATCTGTATAAACATGGAAATTTCTACACTGCCATCTGTATAAACATGTAAATATCTACACATCCATCTCTATAAACATGGAAATATCTACACCGATATCTGTATAAACATGGAAATAGCCACACCGCTATCTGTATAGACATGGAAATATCTACACCGCCATCAGTATAAACATGGAAATACCTAAACCGTCATCTGTATAAACATGGAAATATCTACACCACTGTCTGTACAAACATGGAAATATCTACACTGCCATCTGTATAAACATGGAAATATCTACACAGCCATCACTATAAACATGGAAATATCTACACTGCTGTCTGTATAAACATGGAAATAGCCACACCGCTATCTGTATAAACATGGAAATAACTACACCGCCATCTGTATAAAAATGGAAATAACTACACAGTCATCTGTATAAATATGGAAATATGTACACCGCTATCTGTATAAACATGGAAATATCTGCACCGCCATCTGCATAAACATGGAAATATCTACACCGCCATATGTATAAACATGGAAATATCTCCAACGCTATCTATATAAACATGGAAATAGCCACACAGCTATCTGTATAAACATGGAAATATCTACACCACTATCTCTATAAAAATGGAAATATCTCCACCGCTATCTGTATAAACATGGAAATATCTCCACCGCTATCTGCATAAACATGGAAATAGTGACACCGCTATCTGTATACGTAAGGAAATAACTACACCGCTATCTCTATAAACATGGAAATGTCTACACCGCTATCTGTATAAACATGGAAATATCTACATGGCTGTCTCTATAAACATGGAAATATCTTCACCGCCATCTGTATAAACATGGAAATAACTACACAGTCATCTGCATAGACCTGGATATATCTACATCACTATATGTATAAACATGAAAATATCTACACTGCCATCTGTATAAACATGTAAATATCTACACTTCCATCTCTATAAACATGGAAATATCTACACCGCTATCTGTATAATCATGGAAATAGCCACACAGCTATCTGTAAACATGGAAATATATACACTGCTATCACTATAAACATGGAAAGATCTCCACCGCTATCTGTATAAACATGGAAATATCTCCAACGCTATCTGTATAAACATGGAAATAGCCAAACAGATATCTGTATAAACATGGAAATATCTACACTGCTATCTCTATAAACATGGAAACATCTCCACCGCTATCTGTATAAACATGGAAATATCTCCACCGTTATCTGTATAAACATGGAAATAGTGACACCGCTATCTGTATAAATATGGAAATATCTACACCGCTATCTCTATAAACATGGAAATGTCTACACCGCTATCGGTGTAAACATGGAAATATCTACATGGCTGTCTCTATAAACATGGAAATATCTGCACCACTATCTGTTTAAACATGGATATACCTCCACCGCTATCTGTATAAACATGGAAATATCTACACCGCTATCTGTATAAACATGGAAATAGTGACACCGCTATCTGTATAAATATGGAAATATCTACACCGCTATCTCTATAAACATGGAAATATCTACACCGCTATCTGTATAAACATTGAAATATCTACATGGCTGTCTCTATAAACATGGAAATATCTACACCGCCATCTGTATAAACATGGAAATACCTACACAGTCATCTGTATAAACTTGGAAATATCTACACCACTATCTGTATAAACATGGAAATATCTACACTGCCATCTGTATAAACATGTAAATATCTACACATCCATCTCTATAAACATGGAAATACCTACACCGATATCTGTATAAACATGGAAATAGCCACACCGCTATCTGTATAGACATGGAAATATCTACACCGCCATCAGTATAAACATGGAAATACCTAAACCGTCATCTGTATAAACATGGAAATATCTACACCACTGTCTGTACAAACATGGAAATATCTACACTGCCATCTGTATAAACATGGAAATATCTACACAGCCATCACTATAAACATGGAAATATCTACACTGCTGTCTGTATAAACATGGAAATAGCCACACCGCTATCTGTATAAACATGGAAATATCTACACCGCCATCTGTATAAAAATGGAAATAACTCCACAGTCATCTGTATAAATATGGAAATATGTACACCGCTATCTGTATAAACATGGAAATATCTGCACCGCCATCTGCATAAACATGGAAATAACTACACCGCCATATGTATAAACATGGAAATATCTCCAACGCTATCTATATAAACATATAAATAGCCACACAGCTATCTGTATAAACATGGAAATATCTACACCACTATCTCTATAAAAATGGAAAAATCTCCACCGCTATCTGTATAAACATGGAAATAGTGACACCGCTATCTGTACAAATATGGAAATATCTACACCGCTATCTCTATAAACATGGAAATTTCTACACCGCTATCTGTATAAACATGG
Source organism: Pan paniscus (assembly GCF_029289425.2). NCBI lineage: Eukaryota > Metazoa > Chordata > Mammalia > Primates > Hominidae > Pan > Pan paniscus. The sequence continues at coordinate 5,258,548 of NC_073261.2, forward strand.
AAATATCTACATGGCTGTCTCTATAAACATGGAAATATCTTCACAGCCATCTGTATAAACATGGAAATAACTACACAGTCATCTGTATAAACCTGGAAATATCTACACCACTATCTGTATAAACATGAAAATATCTACACTGCCATCTGTATAAACATGCAAATATCTACACAGCCATCTCTATAAACATGGAAATATCTACACCGCTATCTGTATGAACATGGAAATAGCCACACCGCTATCTGTATAAACATGGAAATATCTACACCGCCATCTTTAAAAACATGGAAATATCTACACAGTCATCTGTATACACATGGAAATATCTACACCTCCATCTGTATAAACATGGAAATATCTACACTGCCATCTGTATACACATGGAAATATCCACAGAGCCATCTGTATAAACATAGAAATATCTACACCGCTATCTCTATAAACATGGAAATACCTACACCGCAATCTGTATAAACATGGAAATATCTACTCCATTATCTGTCTAAACATGGAAATATCTACACTGCCATCTGTATAAATATGTAAATATATACACAGCCATCTCTATAAACATGGAAATATCTACATCGCTATCTGTATAAACATGGAAATAACTACACACTCATCTGTATAAACCTGGAAATATCTACACCACTATCTGCATAAACATGAAAATATCTACACTGCCATCTGTATAAACATGTAAATATCTACACAGCCATCTCTATAAACATGGAAATATCTACACCGCTATCTGTATGAACATGGAAATAGCCACACCGCTATCTGTATAAACATGGAAATATCTACACCGCCATCTGTAAAAACATTGAAATATCTACACAGTCGTCTGTATACACATGGAAATATCTGCACCTCCATCTGTATAAACATGGAAATATCTACACTGCCATCTGTATACACATGGAAATATCCACACAGCCATCTGTATAAACATGGAAATATCTACACCGCTATCTCTATAAACATGGAAATACCTACACCGCAATCTGTATAATCATGGAAATATCTACTCCATTATCTGTCTAAACATGGAAATATCTACACTGCCATCTGTATAAATATGTAAATATATACACAGCCATCTCTATAAACATGGAAATATCTACAACGCTATCTGTATAAACATGGAAATATCTACACAGCCATCTCTATAAACATGGAAATATCTCCACCGCTATCTGTATAAACGTGGAAATAGCCACACCGCTAATTGTATAAACATGGAAATATCTACACCGCCATCTTAAAAACATGGAAATATCTACACAGTGGTCTGTATAAACAAGGAAATATCTACACCTCCATCTGTATAAACATGGAAATATCTACACTGCCATCTGTATACACGTGGAAATATCTACACAGCCATCTGTAAACATGGAAATATCTACACCGCTATCTGTATAAACATGGAAATACCTACACCGCAATCTGTATAAACATAGAAATATCTACACCATTATCTGTCTAAACATGGAAATATCTACACTGCCATCTGTATAAATATGTAAATATCTACACAGCCATCTCTATAAACATGGAAATATCTACACCGCTATCTGTATAAACGTGGAAATAGCCACACAGATATCTGTAAAAACATGGAAATATACACACTGCTATCTCTATAAACATGAAAATATCTCCACCGCTATCTGTATAAACATGGAAATATCTCCACCGCTATCTGTATAAACATGGAAATATCTCCAACGCTATCTGTATAAACATGGAAATAGCCACACAGATATCTGTATAAACATGGAAATATCTACACCGCTATCTCTATAAACATGGAAATATCTCCACCGTTATCTGTATAAACATGGAAATAGCCACACCGCTATCTGTATAAACATGGAAATATCTACACCGCCATCTGTAAAAACATGGAAATGTCTACACCGCTATCGGTGTAAACATGGAAATATCTACATGGCTGTCTCTATAAACATGGAAATATCTGCACCACTATCTGTTTAAACATGGATATATCTCCACCGCTATCTGTATAAACATGGAAATATCTACACCGCTATCTGTATAAACATGGAAATAGTGACACCGCTATCTGTATAAATATGGAAATATCTACACCGCTATCTCTATAAACATGGAAATATCTACACCGCTATCTGTATAAACATTGAAATATCTACATGGCTGTCTCTATAAACATGGAAATATCTACACCGCCATCTGTATAAACATGGAAATACCTACACAGTCATCTGTATAAACTTGGAAATATCTACACCACTATCTGTATAAACATGGAAATATCTACACTGCCATCTGTATAAACATGTAAATATCTACACATCCATCTCTATAAACATGGAAATATCTACACCGATATCTGTATAAACATGGAAATAGCCACACCGCTATCTGTATAGACATGGAAATATCTACACCGCCATCAGTATAAACATGGAAATACCTAAACCGTCATCTGTATAAACATGGAAATAACTACACCACTGTCTGTACAAACATTGAAATATCTACACTGCCATCTGTATAAACATGGAAATATCTACACAGCCATCACTATAAACATGGAAATATCTACACTGCTGTCTGTATAAACATGGAAATAGCCACACCGCTATCCGTATAAATATGGAAATATCTACACCGCCATCTGTATAAAAATGGAAATAACTCCACAGTCATCTGTATAAATATGGAAATATGTACACCGCTATCTGTATAAACATGGAAATATCTGCACCGCCATCTGCATAAACATGGAAATAACTACACCGCCATATGTATAAACATGGAAATATCTCCAACGCTATCTATATAAACATATAAATAGCCACACAGCTATCTGTATAAACATGGAAATATCTACACCACTATCTCTATAAAAATGGAAATATCTCCACCGCTATCTGTATAAACATGGAAATAGTGACACCGCTATCTGTACAAATATGGAAATATCTACACCGCTATCTCTATAAACATGGAAATTTCTAAACCGCTATCTGTATAAACATGGAAATATCTACATGGCTGTCTCTATAAACATGGAAATATCTTCACAGCCATCTGTATAAACATGGAAATAACTACACAGTCATCTGTATAAACCTGGAAATATCTACACCACTATCTGTATAAACATGAAAATATCTACACTGCCATCTGTATAAACATGTAAATATCTACACAGCCATCTCTATAAACATGGAAATATCTACACCGCTATCTGTATGAACATGGAAATAGCCACACCGCTATCTGTATAAACATGGAAATATCTACACCGCCATCTTTAAAAACATGGAAATATCTACACAGTCATCTGTATACACATGGAAATATCTACACCTCCATCTGTATAAACATGGAAATATCTACACTGCCATCTGTATACACATGGAAATATCCACAGAGCCATCTGTATAAACATAGAAATATCTACACCGCTATCTCTATAAACATGGAAATACCTACACCGCAATCTGTATAAACATGGAAATATCTACTCCATTATCTGTCTAAACATGGAAATATCTACGCTGCCATCTGTATAAATATGTAAATATATACACAGCCATCTCTATAAACATGGAAATATCTACACCGCTATCTGTATAAACATGGAAATAACTACACACTCATCTGTATAAACCTGGAAATATCTACACCACTATCTGCATAAACATGAAAATATCTACACTGCCATCTGTATAAACATGTAAATATCTACACAGCCATCTCTATAAACATGGAAATATCTACACCGCTATCTGTATGAACATGGAAATAGCCACACCGCTATCTGTATAAACATGGAAATATCTACACCGCCATCTGTAAAAACATTGAAATATCTACACAGTCATCTGTATACACATGGAAATATCTGCACCTCCATCTGTATAAACATGGAAATATCTACACTGCCATCTGTATACACATGGAAATATCCACACAGCCATCTGTATAAACATGGAAATATCTACACCGCTATCTCTATAAACATGGAAATACCTACACCGCAATCTGTATAAACATGGAAATATCTACTCCATTATCTGTCTAAACATGGAAATATCTACACTGCCATCTGTATAAATATGTAAATATATACACAGCCATCTCTATAAACATGGAAATATCTACAACGCTATCTGTATAAACATGGAAATATCTACACAGCCATCTCTATAAACATGGAAATATCTCCACCGCTATCTGTATAAACGTGGAAATAGCCACACCGCTATCTGTATAAACATGGAAATATCTACACCGCCATCTTAAAAACATGGAAATATCTACACAGTGGTCTGTATAAACAAGGAAATATCTACACCTCCATCTGTATAAACATGGAAATATCTACACTGCCATCTGTATACACGTGGAAATATCTACACAGCCATCTGTAAACATGGAAATATCTACACCGCTATCTGTATAAACATGGAAATACCTACACCGCAATCTGTATAAACATGGAAATATCTACACCATTATCTGTCTAAACATGGAAATATCTACACTGCCATCTGTATAAATATGTAAATATCTACACAGCCATCTCTATAAACATGGAAATATCTACACCGCTATCTGTATAAACGTGGAAATAGCCACACAGATATCTGTAAAAACATGGAAATATACACACTGCTATCTCTATAAACATGAAAATATCTCCACCGCTATCTGTATAAACATGGAAATATCTCCACCGCTATCTGTATAAACATGGAAATATCTCCAACGCTATCTGTATAAACATGGAAATAGCCACACAGCCATCTGTATAAACATGGAAATATCTACACCGCTATCTCTATAAACATGGAAATACTTACACCGCAATCTATATAAACATTGAAATATACACAACCATTATCTGTCTAAACATGGAAATATCTACACTGCCATCTGTATAAATATGTAAATATCTACACAGCCATCTCTATAAACATGGAAATATCTACACCGCTATCTGTATAAACATGGAAATAGCCACACCGCTATCTATATAAACATGGAAATATCTACACCGCCATCTGTAAAAACATGGAAATATCTACACTGTCATCTGTATAAACATGGAAATATCTACACCTCCATCTGTATAAACATGGAAATATCTACACTGCCATCTGTATAAATATGTAAATATCTACACAGCCATCTCTATAAACATGGAAATATGTACACCGCTATGTGTATAAACTTGGAAATAGCCACACAGCTATCTGTATAAACATGGAAATGTCTACACCGCTATCTCTATAAACATGGAAATATCTGCACCGCTATCTGTATAAACATGGATATACCTCCACCGCTATCTGTATAAACATGGAAATATCTACACCGCTATCTGTATAAACATGGAAATAGTGACACCGCTATCTGTATAAATATGGAAATATCTACACCGATATCTCTATAAACATGGTACTGTCTACACCGCTATGTGTGTAAACATGGAAATATCTACATGGCTATCTCTATAAAAATGGAAATATCTTCACCGCCATTTGTATAAACATGGAAATACATTCACAGTCATCTGAATAAACCTGGAAATATCTACACCACTATCTGTATAAACATGGAAATATCTACACTGCCATCTGTATAATCATGGATATATCTACACATCCATCTGTAAAAACATGGAAATATCTACGCCGATATCTGTATAAACATGGAAATAGCCACACCGCTATCTGTATAAACATAGAAATATCTACACCGCCATCTGTATAAACATGGAAATACCTAAACACTCATCTGTATAAACATGGAAATATCTACACCACTGTGTGTACAAACATGGAAATATCTACACTGCTATCTGTATAAACATGGAAATATCTACAGAGCCATCTCTATAAACATGGAAATATCTACACTGCTATCAGTATAAACATGAAAATAACTACACAGTCATCTGTATAAACCTGGAAATATCTACAACACTATCTGTATAAACATGAAAATATCTACACTGCCATCTGTATAAACATGTAAATATCGACACAGCCATCTCTATAAACATGGAAATATCTACACCGCCATCTGTATGAACATGGAAATACCTACACAGTCATCTGTATAAACTTAGAAATATCTACACCACTATATGTATAAACATGGAAATATCTACACTGCCATCTGTATAAACATGTAAATCTCTACACATCCATCTCTATAAACATGGAAATATCTACGCCGATATCTGTATAAACATGGAAATAGCCACACCGCTATCTGTATAAACATGGAAATATCTACACTGCCATCAGTATAAACATGGAAATACCTAAACAGTCATCTGTATAAACATGGAAATATCTACACCACTGTCTGTACAAACATGGAAATATCTACACTGCCATCTGTATAAACATGGAAATATCTACACAGCCATCACTATAAACATGGAAATATCTACATTGCTCTCTGTATAAACATGGAAATAGCCACACCGCGATCTGTATAAACATGGAAATATCTACACCGCCATCTGTATAAAAATGGAAATAACTACACAGTCATCTGTATAAATATGGAAATATGTACACCGCTATCTGTATAAACATGGAAATATCTCCAACGCTATCTGTATAAACATGGAAATAGCCACACAGCTATCTGTAAAAACATGGAAATATCTACACCGCTATCTCTATATACATGGAAATATCTCCACCGCTATCTGTATAAACATGGAAATATCTCCACCGCTATCTGCATAAACATGGAAATAGGGACACCGCTATCTGTATACATAAGGAAATATCTACACCGCTATCTCTATAAACATGGAAATGTCTACAACGCTATCTGTATAAACACGGAAATATCTACATGGCTGTCTCTATAAACATGGAAATATCTTCACAACCATCTGAATAAACATGGAAATAACTACACAGTCATCTGCATAAACCTGGAAATATCTACATCACTATATGTATAAATATGAAAATATCTACACTGCCATCTGTAAACATGTAAATATCTACACAGCCATCTCTATAAACATGGAAATATCTACACCGCTATCTATATAAACATGGAAATAGCCACACCGCTATCTGTATAAACATGGAAATATCTACACCGCCATCTTTAAAAACATGGAAATATCTACACCTTCATCTTTATAAACATGGAAATATCTATACTGCCATCTGTATACACATGGAAATATCTACACAGCCATCTGTATAAACATGGAAATATCTACACCGCTATCTCTACAAACATGGAAATACCTACACGGCAATCTGAATAAACATGGAAATATCTACACCATTATCTGTCTAAACATGGAAATATCTACACTGCCATCTATATAAATATGTAAATATCTACACAGCCATCTCTATAAACATGGAAATATCTACACCGCTATCTGTATAAACATGGAAATAGCCACACAGCTATCTGTATAAACATGGCAATATATACACTGCTATCACTATAAACATGGAAATATCTCCACCGCTATCTGTATAAACATGGAAATATCTCCACCGCTATCTGTATAAACATGGAAATATCTCCAACGCTATCTGTATAAACATGGAAACATCTCCACCGCTATCTGTATAAACATGGAAATATCTACACTGGTATCTCTATAAACATGGAAACATCTCCACCGCTATCTGTATAAACATGGAAATATCTCCACCGTTATCTGTATAAACATGGAAATAGTGACACCGCTATCTGTATAAATATGGAAATATCTACACCGCTATCTCTATAAACATGGAAATGTCTACACAGCTATCGGTGTAAACATGGAAATATCTACATGGCTGTCTCTATAAACATGGAAATATCTGGACCGCTATCTGTTTAAACATGGATATATTTCCACCGCTATCTGTATAAACATGGAAATATCTACACCGCTATCTGTTTAAACATGGAAATAGTGACACCGCTATCTGTATAAATATGGAAATATCTACACCGCTATCTCTATAAACATGGAAATATCTACACCGCTATCTGTATAAACATTGAAATATCTACATGGCTGTCTCTATAAACATGGAAATATCTACACCACCATCTGTATAAACATGGAAATACCTACACAGTCATCTGTATAAACTTGGAAGTATCTACACCACTATCTGTATAAACATGGAAATTTCTACACTGCCATCTGTATAAACATGTAAATATCTACACATCCATCTCTATAAACATGGAAATATCTACACCGATATCTGTATAAACATGGAAATAGCCACACCGCTATCTGTATAGACATGGAAATATCTACACCGCCATCAGTATAAACATGGAAATACCTAAACCGTCATCTGTATAAACATGGAAATATCTACACCACTGTCTGTACAAACATGGAAATATCTACACTGCCATCTGTATAAACATGGAAATATCTACACAGCCATCACTATAAACATGGAAATATCTACACTGCTGTCTGTATAAACATGGAAATAGCCACACCGCTATCTGTATAAACATGGAAATAACTACACCGCCATCTGTATAAAAATGGAAATAACTACACAGTCATCTGTATAAATATGGAAATATGTACACCGCTATCTGTATAAACATGGAAATATCTGCACCGCCATCTGCATAAACATGGAAATATCTACACCGCCATATGTATAAACATGGAAATATCTCCAACGCTATCTATATAAACATGGAAATAGCCACACAGCTATCTGTATAAACATGGAAATATCTACACCACTATCTCTATAAAAATGGAAATATCTCCACCGCTATCTGTATAAACATGGAAATATCTCCACCGCTATCTGCATAAACATGGAAATAGTGACACCGCTATCTGTATACGTAAGGAAATAACTACACCGCTATCTCTATAAACATGGAAATGTCTACACCGCTATCTGTATAAACATGGAAATATCTACATGGCTGTCTCTATAAACATGGAAATATCTTCACCGCCATCTGTATAAACATGGAAATAACTACACAGTCATCTGCATAGACCTGGATATATCTACATCACTATATGTATAAACATGAAAATATCTACACTGCCATCTGTATAAACATGTAAATATCTACACTGCCATCTCTATAAACATGGAAATATCTACACCGCTATCTGTATAATCATGGAAATAGCCACACAGCTATCTGTAAACATGGAAATATATACACTGCTATCACTATAAACATGGAAAGATCTCCACCGCTATCTGTATAAACATGGAAATATCTCCAACGCTATCTGTATAAACATGGAAATAGCCACACAGATATCTGTATAAACATGGAAATATCTACACTGCTATCTCTATAAACATGGAAACATCTCCACCGCTATCTGTATAAACATGGAAATATCTCCACCGTTATGTGTATAAACATGGAAATAGTGACACCGCTATCTGTATAAATATGGAAATATCTACACCGCTATCTCTATAAACATGGAAATGTCTACACCGCTATCGGTGTAAACATGGAAATATCTACATGGCTGTCTCTATAAACATGGAAATATCTTCACCGCCATCTGTATAAACATGGAAATAACTACACAGTTATCTGTATAAACCTGGAAATATCTACACGAGTATCTGTATAAACATGGAAATAACTACACTGCCATCTGTAAAAACTTGTAAATATCTACACAGCCATCTCTATTAACATGGAAATATCTGCACCGCTATCTGTATAAACATGGAAATATCCACACCGCTATCTGTATAAACATGGAAATGTCTACACCGCCATCTGTATAAACATGGAAATATCTACACGGTCATCTGTATAAACATGGAAATACCTACACCACTGTCTGTACAAACATGGAAATATCTACACCGCCATCTGTATAAACATGGAAATAACTACACAGCCATCTCTATAAACATGGAAATATCTACACTGCTATCTGTATAAACATGGAAATAGCCACACCGCTATCTGTATAAACATGGAAATATCTACACCGACCTGTGTAAAAATATGAAAATATCTACACAGACATCTGTATAAACATGGAAATACCTCCACCGCTATCTGTATAAACATGGAAATATCTTCACCGCCATCTGTATAAAAATGGAAATAACTACACAGTCATCTGTATAAATATGGAAATATGTAAACCGCTATCTGTATAATCATGGAAATATCTGCACCGCCATCTGCATAAACATGGAAATATCTACACCGCCATCTGTATAAACACGGAAATATCTCCAACGCTATCTGCATAAACATGGAAATACCCACACAGCTATCTGTATAAACAAGGATATATCTACACCGCTATCTCTATAAACATGGAAATATCTCCACCGCTATCTGTATAAACATGGAAATATCTCCTCCGATATCTGTATCAACATGGAAATAGTGACACCGCTATCTGTATAAATAAGGAAATATCTACACCGCTATCTCTATAAACATGGAAATGTCTACACCGCTATCTGTATAAACATGGAAATAGCTGCAAGGCTGTCTCTATAAACATGGAAATATCTTCACCGCCATCTCTATAAACATGGAAATAACTACAAAGTCATCTGTATAAACCTGGCAATATCTACACCGCTATCTGTATAAACATGAAAATATCTACACTGACATCTGTATAAACATGTAAATATCTACACAGCCATCTCTATAAACATGGAAATATCTCCACCGCTATCTGTCTAAACATGGAAATAGCCACACCGCTATCTGTATAAACATGGAAATATCTACACCGCCATCTGTAAAAACATGGAAATATCTACACAGTCATCTGTATAAATATGGAAATATCTACAACTCCATCTGTATAAACATGGAAATATCTACACTACCATCTGTATACACATGGAAATATCTACACAGCCATCTGTATAAACATGGAAATATCTACACCGCTATCTCTATAAACATGGAAATACCTACACCGAAATCTGTATAAACATGGAAATATCTACACCATTATCTGTCTAAACATGGAAATATCTACACTGCCATCTGTATATATCTGTAAATATCTACACAGCCATCTCTATAGACATGGAAATATCTCCACCGCTATCTGTATAAACATGGAAATAGTGACACCGTTATCTGTATAAATATGGAAATATCTACACCGCTATGTCTATAACCATGGAAATGTCTACACCGCTATCTGTATAAACATGGAAATATCTACATGGCTGTCTCTTTAAACATGGAAATATCTTCACCGCCATCTGTATAATCCTGGAAATATCTACACCACTATCTGTATAAACATGAAAATATCTACACTGCCATCTGTATAAACATGTAAATATCTACACAGCCATCTCTATAAACATGGAAATATCTACACCGCTATCTGAATAAACATGGAAATAGCCACACCGCTATCTGTATAAACATGGAAATATCTACACCGCCATCTGTAAAAACATGGAAATATCTACACAGAAATCTCTATAAACATGGAAATATCTACAATGCCATCTGTATACACATGGAAATATCCACACTGCCATCTGTATAAACATGGAAATATCTACACTGCCTTCTGTATAAATATGTAAACGTCTACAGAGCCATCTCTATAAACATGGAATTATCTTTACCGCTATCTGTATAAACATGGAAATAGCCACACAGCTATCTGTATAAACATGGAAATATCTACACCGCTATCTCTATAAACATGGAAATATCTCCACCGCTATCTGTATAAACATGGAAATATCTCCACCGCTATCTGTATAAACATGGAAATCTCTACACCGCTATCTGTATAAACACGGAAATAGTGAACACCGCTATCTGTATAAATATGGAAATATCTACACCGCTATCTCTATAAACATGGAAATGTCTACACCACTATCTGTATAAACATGGAAATATCTACATGGCTATCTCTATAAACATGGAAATATCTACACCGCCATGTGGATAAACAGGGAAATACCTACACAGTCATCTGTATAAACCTGGAAATATCTACACCACTATCTGTATAAACATGGAAATATCTACACTGCTATCTGAATAAACATGTAAATATCAACACAGCCATCTCTATAAAAATGGTAATATCTACAACGCTATCTGTATAAACATGGAAATAGCCACACCGCTATCTGTATAAACATGGAAATGTCTACACCGCCATCTGTATATACATGGAAATAACTACAAAGTCATCTGTAAAAACATGGAAATATCTACACTACTGTCTGTACAAACATGGAAATATCTACACTGCCATCTGTATAAACATGGAAATATCTACACAGCCATCTCTATAAACATGGAAATATCTACACTGCTATCTGTATAAACATGGAAATAGCCACACCGCTATCTGTATAAACCTGGAAATATCTGCACCGCCAACTGCATAAACATGGACAAATCAACACTGCCATCTGTATAAATATGGAAATATCTCCAAAGCTATCTGTATAAACATGGAAATTGCCACACAGCTATCTGTATACACTTGGAAATATCTACACCGGTATCTCTATAAACATGGAAATATCTCCACCGGTATCTGTATAAACATGGAAATATCTCCACCTCTATCTCTATAAACATGAAAATAGTGACACCGCTATCTGTGTAAATATGGAAATATCTACACCGCTATCTCTAGAAATATGGAAATGTCTACACCGCTATCTGTATAAACATGGAAATATCTACATGGCTGTCTCTATAAACATGGAAATATCTTCACCGCCATCTGTATAAACATGGAAATAACTACACAGTCATCTGTGTAAACCTGGAAATATCTACACCACTATCTGTATAAACATGAAAATATCTACACTGCCATCTGTATAAACATGTAAATATCGACACAGCCATCTCTATAAACATGGAAATATCTACATCTCCATCTGTTTAAACATGGAAATATCTACACTGCCATCTGTATACACATGGAAATATCCACACAGCCATCTGTATAAACATGGAAATAGACACACCACTATCTGTATAAACATGGAAATATCTACACCGCTACCTCTATAAACATGGAAATATCTCCACCGCTATCTGTATAAACATGGAAATATCTCAACCGCTATCTGTATAAACATGGAAATATCTGCACCGCTATCTGTATAAACATGGAAATAGTGAACACCGCTATCTGTATAAGTATGGAAATATCTACACTGCTATCTCTATAAACATGGAAATGTCTACACCACTATCTGTATAAACATGGAAATATCTACATGGCTATCTCTATAAACATGGAAATATCTACACCGCCATCTGTATAAACATGGAATTACCTACACAGTCGTCTGTATAAACCTGGAAATATCTACACCACTATCTGTATAAACATGGAAATATCTTCACTTCCATCTGTATAAACATGAAAATACCTACACAGCCATCTCTATAAAAATGGTAATATCTACAACGCTATCTGTATAAACATGGAAATAGCCACACCGCTATCTGTATGGACATGGAAATGTCTACACCGCCATCTGTATATATATGGAAATAACTACACAGTCATCTGTATAAACATGGAAATATCTACAACACTGTCTGTACAAACATGGAAATATCTACACAGCCATCTGTAGAAACATGGGAATATCTACACAGCCATCTCTATAAACATGGAAATATCTACACAGTCATCTGTATAAACCTGGAAATATCTACTCCAGTATCTGTATAAACATGGAAATATCTACACTGCCATCTGTATAAACATGTAAATATCTACTCAGCCATCTCTATAAAAATGGAAATAGCTACACCGCTATCTGTATAAACATGGAAATAGCCACACTGCTATCTGTATAAACATGGAAATGTCTACACCGCCATCTGTATATACATGGAAATAACTACACAGTCATCTGTATAAACATGGAAATATCTACACCACTGTCTGTACAAACATGGAAATATCTACACAGCCATCTCTATACACATGGAAATATCTACACAGCCATCTCTATAAACATGGAAATATCTACACTGCTATCTGTATAAACATGGAAATAGCCCCACCGCTATCTGTATAAACATGGAAATATCTACACCGACATGTGTAAAAATATGAAAATATCTACACAGTCATCTGTATAAATATGGAAATATCTCCACCGCTGTCTGTATAAACATGGAAATATCTACACCGCCATCTGTAAAAAAATGGAAATAACTACACACTCATCTGTATAAATATGGAAATATGTACACCACTATCTGTATAAACATAGAAATATCTGCACCGCCATCTGCATAAACATGGACATATCTACACCAACATCTGTATAAACATGGAAATATCTCCAAAGCTATCTGTATAAACATGGAAATAGCCACACAGCTATCAGTATAAACATGGAAATATCTACACCGCTATCTCTATAAACATGGAAATATCTCCACCGCTATCTGTATAAACATGGAAATAACTCCACCTCTATATGTATAAACATGGAAATAGTGACATCGCTATCTGTATAAATATGGAAATATCTACACCGCTATCTCTATAAACATGGAAATGTTTACACCGCTATCTGTATAAACATGGAGATATCTACATGGCTGTCTCTATAAACATGGAAATACCTTCACCGCCATCTGTATAAACATGGAAATAACTGCACAGTCATCTGTATAAACCTGGAAATATCTACACCACTATCTGTATAAACATGAACATATCTACACTGCCATCTGTATAAACATGAAAATATCTACACAGCCATCTCTATAAACATAGAAATATCTACACCGCTATCTGTATAAACATGGGAATAGCCACACCGCTATCTGTATAAACATGGAAATACCTACACTGTCATCTGTAAAAACATGGAAATATCTACAAAGTCAGCTGTATAAACATGGAAATATCTACACCTCCATCTGCATAAACATGGAAATATCTACACTGCCATCTGTATGCACATGGAAATATCTACACAGCCATCTGTATAAACATGGAAATATCTACACCGCTATCTCTATAAACCTGGAAATACCTACACCGCAATCTGTAAACACATGGAAATATCTACACCATTATCTGTCTAAACATGGAAATATCTACACTGCCATCTGTATAAATATGTAAATATCTACACAGCCATCTCTATAAACATGGAAATATCTACACCGCTATCTGTATAAACATGGAAATATACACACAGATATCTGTATAAACATGGAAATATATACCCTGCTATCTCTATAAACATGGAAATATCTCCACCGCTATCTGCATAAACATGGAAATATCTCCACCGTTATCTGTAAACATTGAAATATCTCCAACGCTATCTGTATAAACATGGAAAAAGCCACACAGCTATCTGTATAAACATGGAAATATCTACACCACTATCTCTATAAACATGGAAATATCTCCACCGCTATCTGTATAAACATGGAAATAGCCAAACCGCTATCTGTATAAACATGGAAATATCTACACCGCCATCTGTAAAAACATGGAAACATCTACACAGTCATCGGTTTAAACATGGAAATATCTACACCTCCATCTGTATAAACATGGAAATATCTACATGGCTGTCTCTATAAACTTGGAAATAACTTCACCTCCATCTGTATAAACATGGAAATATCTACACAGTCTTCTGTATAAACCTGGAAATATCTACACCTCCATCTTTATAAACATGGAAATATCTACACAATCATCTGTATAAACATGGAAATATCTACACCTCCATCTTTATAAACATGGAAATATCTACACTGCCATCTGTATACACTTGGAAATATCTACGCAGCCATCTGTATAAACATGGAAATATCTACACCGCTATCTCTATAAACATGGAGATACCTACACCGCAATCTGTATAAACATGGAAATATCTACACCATTATCTGTCTAAACATGGAAATATCTACACCGCCTCTGTATAAATATGTAAATATATACACAGCCATCACTATAACCATGGAAATATCTACAACGCTATCTGTATAAACATGGAAATAGCCACACAGCTATCTATCTGTATAAAAATGGTAATATATACACTGCTATCTCTATAAACATGGAAATATCTCCACCGCTATCTGTATAAACATGGAAATATATCCACCGCTATCTGTATAAACATGGAAATAACTCCAACGCTATCTGTATAAACATGTAAATAGCCACACAGCTATCTGTATAAACATGGAAATATCTACACCGCTATCTCTATAAACATGGAAATATCTCCACCGCTATCTGTATAAACATGGAAATATCTCCACCGCTATCTGTAAAAACTTGGAAATATCTCCACCGCTATCTGTATAAACATGGAAATATCTACACCGCTATCTCTATAAACATGGAAATGTCCACACCGCTATCTGTATAAACATGGAAATATCTACATGGCTGTCCCTATTAACATGGAAATATCTTCACCGCCATCTGTATAAACATGGAAATAACTACACAGTCATCTGTATAAACCTGGAAATATCTACACCACTATCTATATAAACATGGAAATAACTACAGTGCCATCTGTATAAACATGTAAATATCTACACAGCCATCTCTATAAACATGGAAATATCTGCACTGCTATCTGTATAAACACGGAAATAGCCACACCGCTATCTGTATAAACATGTAAATGTCTACACCGTCATCTGTATAAACATGGAAATACCTACACAGTCATCTGTATAAACATGGAAATATCTACACCACTGTCTGTACAAACATGGAAATATCTACACTGCCATCTGTATTAACATGGAAATATCTACACAGCCATCTCTATAAACATGGAAATAACTACACTGCTATCTGTATAAACATGGAAATAGCCACACCGCTATCTGTATAAACATGAAAATAGCTACACCGACATGTGTAAAAATATGAAAATATCTACAGAGTCATCTGTATAAACATGGAAATACCTCCACCGCTATCTGCATAAACATGGAAATATCTACACCGCCATCTGTATAAAAATGGAAATAACTACACAGTCATCTGTATAAATATGGAAATATGTACACCGCTATCTGTATAAACATAGAAATATCTGCACCGCCATCTGCATAAACATGGACATATCTACACCAACATCTGTATAAACATGGAAATATCTCCAAAGCTATCTGTATAAACATGGAAATAGCCACACAGCTATCAGTATAAACATGGAAATATCTACACCGCTATCTCTATAAACATGGAAATATCTCCACCGCTATCTGTATAAACATGGAAATATCTCCACCTCTATATGTATAAATATGGAAATAGTGACACCGCTATCTGTATAAATATGGAAATATCTACACCGCTATCTCTATAAACATGGAAATGTTCACACCGCTATCTGTATAAACATGGAGATATCTACATGGCTGTCTCTATAAACATGGAAATACCTTCACCGCCATCTGTATAAACATGGAAATAACTACACAGTCATCTGTATAAACCTGGAAATATCTACACCACTATCTGTATAAACATGAAAATATCTACACTGCCATCTGTATAAACATGAAAATATCTACACAGCCATCTCTATAAACATAGAAATATCTACACCGCTATCTGTATAAACATGGGAATAGCCACACCGCTATCTGTATAAACATGGAAATACCTACACTGTCATCTGTAAAAACATGGAAATATCTACAAAGTCAGCTGTATAAACATGGAAATATCTACACCTCCATCTGCATAAACATGGAAATATCTACACTGCCATCTGTATGCACATGGAAATATCTACACAGCCATCTGTATAAACATGGAAATATCTACACCGCTATCTCTATAAACCTGGAAATACCTACACCGCAATCTGTAAACACATGGAAATATCTACACCATTATCTGTCTAAACATGGAAATATCTACACTGCCATCTGTATAAATATGTAAATATCTACACAGCCATCTCTATAAACATGGAAATATCTACACCGCTATCTGTATAAACATGGAAATAGACACACAGATATCTGTATAAACATGGAAATATATACACTGCTATCTCTATAAACATGGAAATATCTCCACCGCTATCTGTATAAACATGGAAATATCTCCACCGTTATCTGTAAACATTGAAATATCTCCAACGCTATCTGTATAAACATGGAAAAAGCCACACAGCTGTCTGTATAAACATGGAAATATCTACACCACTATCTCTATAAACATGGAAATATCTCCACCGCTATCTGTATAAACATGGAAATAGCCAAACCGCTATCTGTATAAACATGGAAATATTTACACCGCCATCTGTAAATACATGGAAACATCTACACAGTCATCTGTTTAAACATGGAAATATCTACACCTCCATCTGTATAAACATTGAAATATCTACATGGCTGTCTCTATAAACTTGGAAATATCTTCACCGCCATCTGTATAAACATGGAAATAACTACACAGTCATCTGTATAAACCTGGAAATATTTACACCACTATCTGTATAAACATGAAAATATCTACACTGTCATGTGTATAAACATGTAAATATCTACACAGTCATCTCTATAAACATGGAAATATCTACACTGCTATCAGTATAAACATGGAAATAGCCACACCACTATCTGTATAAACATGGAAATATCTACACCGCCATCTGTAAAAACATGGAAATATCTACACAATCATCTGTATAAACATGGAAATATCTACACCTCCATCTTTATAAACATGGAAATATCTACACTGCCATCTGTATACACTTGGAAATATCTACGCAGCCATCTGTATAAACATGGAAATATCTACACCGCTATCTCTATAAACATGGAAATACCTACACCGCAATCTGTATAAACATGGAAATATCTACACCATTATCTGTCTAAACATGGAAATATCTACACCGCCTCTGTATAAATATGTAAATATCTACACAGCCATCACTATAACCATGGATATATCTACACCGCTATCTGTATAAACATGGAAATAGCCACACAGCTATCTATCTGTATAAAAATGGTAATATATACACTGCTATCTCTATAAACATGGAAATATCTCCACCGCTATCTGTATAAACATGGAAATATATCCACCGCTATCTGTATAAACATGGAAATAACTTCAACGCTATCTGTATAAACATGTAAATAGCCACACAGCTATCTGTATAAACATGGAAATATCTACACTGCTATCTCTATAAACATGGAAATATCTCCACCGCTATCTGTATAAACATGGAAATATCTCCACCGCTATCTGTAAAAACATGGAAATGTCTCCACCGCTATCTGTATAAACATGGAAATATCTCCAAAGCTATCAGTATAAACATGGAAATAGCCACACAGCTATCTGTATAAACATGGAAATATCTACACCGCTATCTCTATAAACATGGAAATGTCCACACCGCTATCTGTATAAACATGGAAATATCTACATGGCTGTCCCTATTAACATGGAAATATCTTCACCGCCATCTGTATAAACATGGAAATAACTACACAGTCATCTGTATAAACCTGGAAATATCTACACCACTATCTATATAAACATGGAAATAACTACAGTGCCATCTGTATAAACATGTAAATATCTACACAGCCATCTCTATAAACATGGAAATATCTGCACTGCTATCTGCATAAACACGGAAATAGCCACACCGCTATCTGTATAAACATGGAAATGTCTACACCGCCATCTGTATAAACATGGAAATACCTACACAGTCATCTGTATAAACATGGAAATATCTACACCACTGTCTGTACAAACATGGAAATATCTACACTGCCATCTGTATTAACATGGAAATATCTACACAGCCATCTCTATAAAAATGGAAATAACTACACTGCTATCTGTATAAACATGGAAATAGCCACACCGCTATCTGTATAAACATGAAAATATCTACACCGACATGTGTAAAAATATGAAAATATCTACAGAGTCATCTGTATAAACATGGAAATACCTCCACCGCTATCTGCATAAACATGGAAATATCTACACCGCCATCTGTATAAAAATGGAAATAACTACACAGTCATCTGTATAAATATGGAAATATGTACACCGCTATCTGTATAAACATGGAAATATCGGCACCGCTTTCTGCATAAACATGGAAGTATCTACACCGCCATCTGTATAAACTTGGAAATATCTCCAACTCTATCTGTATAAACATGGACATAGCCACACAGCTATCTGTATAAACAGGGAAATATCTACACCGCTATCTCTATAAACATGGAAATAGCTATACCTCAATCTGTATAAACATGGAAATATCTACACCATTATCTGTCTAAACATGGAAATATCTACACTGCCATCTGCATAAATATGTAAATTTCTACTCAGCCATCTCTATAAACATGGAAATATCTACACCGCTATCTGTATAAACATGGAAATAGCCACACAGCTATCTGTATAAACATGGAAATATCAACACCGCTATCTCTATAAACATGGAAATATCTCCATCGCTATCTGTATAAACATGCAAATATCTCCACCGCTATCTGTATAAACATGGAAATATCTCCACCGCTATCAGTATAAACATGGAAATAGTGACACCGCTATCTGTATACATATGGAAATATCTACACCGCTATCTCTATAAACATGGAAATGTCTACACCGCTATCTGTATAAACATGGAAATATCTACATCGCTATCTCAATAAACATGGAATTATCTACCCCGCCATCTGTATAAACATGGAAATACCTACACTTTCATCTGTATAAACCTGGAAATAGCTACACCACTATCTGAATAAACATGGAAATATCTACACTGCCATCAGTATAAACATGTAAATATCTACACAGCCATCTCTATAAACATGGAAATATCTACACCGCTATCTGTATAAACATGGAAATAGCCACACCGCTATCTGTATAAACATGGAAATATCTACACCGACATGTGTAAAAATATGAAAATATCTACACAGTAATCTGTATAAACATGGAAATATCTTCACCGCTATCTGTATAAACATAGAAATATCTTCACCGCCATCTGTATAAAAATGGAAATAACTACACAGTCATCTGTATAAATATGGAAATATGTACACCGCTATCTGTATAAACATGGAAATATCTGCACCCCCATCTGCATAAACATGGAAATATCTACACCGCCATCTGTATAAACATGGAAATACCTCCAAAGCTATCTGTAAAAACTTGGAAATAGCCACACAGCTATCTGTATAAACATGGAAATATCCACACCGCTATCTCTATTAACATGGAAATATCTCCACCGCTATCTGTATAAACATGGAAATATCTCCACCGCTATCTGTATAAACATGGAAATAATCACACCGCTATCTGTATAAATATGGAAGTATCTACACCGCTATCTCTATAAACATGGAAGTGTCTACACCGCTATCTGTATAAACATGGAAATATCTACATGGCTGTCTCTATAAACATGGAAATACCTTCACCGCCATCTGTATAAACATGGAAATAACTACACAGTCATCTGTATAAACCTGGAAATATCTACACCACTATCTGTATAAACATGAAAATATATACACTGCCATCTGTATAAACATGAAAATATCTACACAGCCATCTCTATAAACATGGAAATATCTACACCGCTATCTGTATAAACATAGGAATAGCCACACCGCTATCTGTATAAACATGGAAATACCTACACCGCCATCTGTAAAAACATGGAAATATCTACACAGTCATCTGTATAAACATGGAAATATCTACACCTCCATCTGCATAAACATGGAAATATCTACACGGCCATCTGTATGCACATGGAAATATCTACACAGCCATCTGTATAAACATGGAAATATCTACACCGCTATCTCTGTAAACATGGAAATACCTACACAGGAATCTGTATACACATGGAAATATCTACACCATTATCTGTCTAAACATGGAAATATCTACACTGCCATCTGTATAAATATGTAGATATCTACACAGCCATCTCTATAAACATGGAAATATCTACACCGCTATCTGTATAAACATGGAAATAGCCACACAGATATCTGTATAAACATGGAAATATATACACTGCTATCTCTATAAACATGGAAATATCTCCACCGCTATCTGTATAAACATGGAAATATCTCCACCGTTATCTGTATAAACATGGAAATATCTACACTGCTATCTGTATAAACATGGAAAAAGCCACAGAGCTATCTGTATAAACATGGAAATATCTACACCACTATCTCTATAACCATGGAAATATCTCCACCGCTATCTGTATAAACATGGAAATAGCCAAACCGCTATCTGTATAAACATGGAAATATCTCCAACGCTATCTGTATAAACATGGAAATAGCCATAGAGCTATCTGTATAAACATGGAAATATCTACACCGCTATCTCTATAAACACGGAAATATCTCCACCGTTATCTGTATAAACATGGAAATATCTACACCGCTATCTCTATAAACATGGAAATACCTACACCGCAATCTGTATAAACATGGAACTATTTACACCATTATCTGTCTAAACATGGAAATATCTACACCGGCATCTGTATAAATATGTAAATATCTACACAGCCATCTCTATAAACATGGAAATATCTACACCACTATCTGTATAAACAGGGAAATAACCACACAGCTATCTGTATAAAAATGGAAATATATACACTGCTATCTCTATAAACATGGAAATATCTCCACCGCTATCTGTATAAACATGGAAATATCTCCAACGCTATCTGTATAAACATGGAAATAGCCACACAGCTATCTGTATAAACATGGAAATATCTACACTGCTATCTCTATAAACATGGAAATGTCTACACCGCTATCTGTATAAACATGGACATATCTACATGGCTGTCTCTATTAACATGGAAATACCTTCACCGCCATCTGTATAAACATGGAAATAACTACACAGTCATCTGTATAAACCTGGAAATACCTACACCACTATCTATATAAACATGGAAGTAACTACAGTGCCATCTGTATACACATGTATATATCTACACAGCCATCTCTATAATCATGGAAATATCTGCACTGCTATCTGTAAAAACACGGAAATAGCCACACCGCTATCTGTATAAACATGGAAATGTCTACACCGCCATCTGTATAAACATGGAAATACCTACACAGTCATCTGTATAAACATGGAAATATCTACACCACTGTCTGTACAAACATGGAAATATCTACACTGCCATCTGTATAAACATGGAAATATCTACACAGCCATCTCTATAAACATGGAAATAACTACACTGCTATCTGTATAAACATGGAAATAGCCACACCGCTATCTGTATAAACATGGAAATATCTACACCGACATGTGTAAAAATATGAAAATATCTACACAGTCATCTGTATAAACATGGAAATACCTCCACCGCTATCTGCATAAACATGGAAATATCTACACCGCCATCTGTATAAAAATGGAAATAACTACACAGTCATCTGTATAAATATGGAAATATGTACACCGCTATCTGTATAAACATGGAAATATCTGCACCGCCTTCTGCATAAACATGGAAGAATCTACACCGCCATCTCTATAAACTTGGAAATAACTCCAACGCTATCTGTATAAACATGGACATAGCCACACAGCTATCTGTATAAACATGGAAATATCTACACCGCTATCTCTATAAACATGGAAATACCTATACCTCAATCTGTATAAACATGGAAATATCTACACCATTATCTGTCTAAACATGGAAATATCTACACTGCCCTCTGTATAAATATGTAAATATCTACACAGCCATCTCTATAAACATGGAAATATCTACACCGCTATCTGTATAAACATGGAAATAGCCACACAGCTATCTGTATAAACATGGAAATATCAACACCGCTATCTCTATAAACATGGAAATATCTCCATCGCTATCTGTATAAACATGGAAATATCTCCACCGCTATCTGTATAAACATGGAAATACCTCCACCGCTATCAGTATAAACATGGAAATAGTGACACCGCTATCTGTAAACATATGGAAATATCTACACCGCTATCTCTATAAACATGGAAATGTCTACACCGCTATCTGTATAAACATGGAAATATCTACATCGCTATCTCAATAAACATGGAATTATCTACCCCGCCATCTGTATAAACATGGAAATACCTACACTTTCATCTGTATAAACCTGGAAATAGCTACACCACTATCTGAATAAACATGGAAATATCTACACTGCCATCAGTATAAACATGTAAATATCTACACAGCCATCTCTATAAACATGGAAATATCTACACCGCTATCTGTATAAACATGGAAATAGCCACACCGCTATCTGTATAAACATGGAAATATCTACACCGACATGTGTAAAAATATGAAAATATCTACAGAGTCATCTGTATAAACATGGAAATATCTTCACCGCTATCTGTATAAACATGGAAATATCTTCACCGCCATCTGTATAAAAATGGAAATAACTACACAGTCATCTGTATAAATATGGAAATATGTACACCGCTATCTGTATAAACATGGAAATATCTGCACCCCCATCTGCATAAACATGGAAATATCTACACCGCCATCTGTATAAACATGGAAATACCTCCAAAGCTATCTGTAAAAACTTGGAAATAGCCACACAGCTATCTGTATAAACATGGATATATCCACACCGCTATCTCTATTAACATGGAAATATCTCCACCGCTATCTGTATAAACATGGAAATATCTCCACCGCTATCTGTATAAACATGGAAATAATCACACCGCTATCTGTATAAATATGGAAGTATCTACACCGCTATCTCTATAAACATGGAAGTGTCTACACCGCTATCTGTATAAACATGGAAATATCTACATGGCTGTCTCTATAAACATGGAAATACCTTCACCGCCATCTGTATAAACATGGAAATAACTACACAGTCATCTGTATAAACCTGGAAATATCTACACCACTATCTATATAAACATGGAAATAACTACAGTGCCATCTGTATAAACATGTAAATATCTACACAGCCATCTCTATAAACATGGAAATATCTGCACTGCTATCTGTATAAACACGGAAATAGCCACACCGCTATCTGTATAAACATGGAAATGTCTACACCGCCATCTGTATAAACTTGGAAATACCTACACAGTCATCTGTATAAACATGGAAATATCTACACCACTGTCTGTACAAACATGGAAATATCTACACTGCCATCTGTATTAACATGGAAATATCTACACAGCCATCTCTATAAACATGGAAATAACTACACTACTATCTGTATAAACATGGAAATAGCCACACCGCTATCTGTATAAACATGAAAATATCTACACCGACATGTGTAAAAATATGAAAATATCTACAGAGTCATCTGTATAAACATGGAAATACCTCCACCGCTATCTGCATAAACATTGAAATATCTACACCGCCATCTGTATAAAAATGGAAATAACTACACAGTCATCTGTATAAATATGGAAATATGTACACCGCTATCTGTATAAACATGGAAATATCTGCACCGCTTTCTGCATAAACATGGAAGTATCTACACCGCCATCTGTATAAACTGGGAAATATCTCCAACGCTATCTGTATAAACATGGACATAGCCACACAGCTATCTGTATAAACAGGGAAATATCTACACCGCTATCTCTATAAACATGGAAATACCTATACCTCAATCTGTATAAACATGGAAATATCTACACCATTATCTGTCTAAACATGGAAATATCAACACTGCCATCTGTATAAATATGTAAATTTCTACTCAGCCATCTCTATAAACATGGAAATATCTACACCGCTATCTGTATAAACATGGAAATAGCCACAGAGCTATCTGTATAAACATGGAAATATCTACACCGCTATCTCTATAAACATGGAAATATCTCCATCGCTGTCTGTATAAACATGGAAATATCTCCACCGCTATCTGTATAAACATGGAAATATCTCCACCGCTATCAGTATAAACATTGAAATAGTGACACCGCTATCTGTATACATATGGAAATATCTACACCGCTATGTCTATAAACATGGAAATGTCTACACCGCTATCTGTATTAACATGGAAATATCTACATCGCAATCTCAATAAACATGGAAATATCTACCCCGGCATCTGTATAAACATGGAAATACCTACACATTCATCTGTATAAACCTGGAAATAGCTACACCACTATCTGTATAAACATGGAAATATCTACACTACCATCAGTATAAACATGTAAATATCTACACAGCCATCTCTATAAACATGGAAATACCTACACCACTGTCTGTACAAACATGGAAATATCTACACTGCCATCTGTATAAACATGGAAATATCTACACAGCCATCTCTATAAACATGGAAATATCTACATTGCTATATGTTTAAACATGGAAATAGCCACACCGCTGTCTGTATAAACATGGAAATATCTACACCGACATGTGTAAAAATATGAAAATATCTACACAGTCATCTGTATGAACATGGAAATATCTTCACCGCTATCTGTATAAACATGGAAATAACTTCACCACCATCTGTATAAAAATGGAAATAACTACACAGTCATCTGTATAAATATGGAAATATGTACACCGCTATCTGTATAAACATGGAAATATCTGCACCGCCATCTGCATAAACATGGAAATATCTACACCGCCATCTGTATAAACATGGAAATATCTCCAAAGCTATCTGTAAAAACTTGGAAATAGCCACACAGCTATCTGTATAAACATGGAAATATCTACACCGCTATCTCTATTAACATGGAAATATCTCCACCGCTATCTGTATAAACATGGAAATATCTCCACCGCTATCTGTATAAACATGGAAATAATCACACCGCTATCTGTATAAATATGGAAGTATCTACACCGCTATCTCTATAAACATGGAAGTGTCTACACCGCTATCTGTATAAACATGGAAATATCTACATGGCTGTCTCTATAAACATGGAAATACCTTCACCGCCATCTGTATAAACATGGAAATAACTACACAGTCATCTGTATAAACCTGGAAATATCTACACCACTATCTGTATAAACATGAAAATATCTACACTGCCATCTGTATAAACATGAAAATATCTACACAGCCATCTCTATAAACATGGAAATATCTACACCGCTATCTGTATAAACATAGGAATAGCCACACCGCTATCTGTATAAACATGGAAATACCTACACCGCCATCTGTAAAAACATGGAAATATCTACACAGTCATCTGTATAAACATGGAAATATCTACACCACCATCTGTATAAACATGGAAATATCTACACTGCCATCTGTATGCACATGGAAATATCTACAAAGCCATCTGTATAAACATGGAAATATCTACACTGCTATCTCTATAAACATGGAAATACCTACACCGCAGTCTGTATACACATGGAAATATCTACACCATTATCTGTCTAAACATGGAAATATCTACACTGCCATCTGTATAAATATGTAAATATCTACACAGCCATCTCTATAAACATGGAAATATCTACACCGCTATCTGTAAAAACATGGAAAGAGCCACACAGATATCTGTATAAACATGGAAATATATACACTGCTATCTCTATAAACATGGAAATATCTCCACCGCTATCTGTATAAACATGGAAATATCTCCACCGTTATCTGTATAAACATGGAAATATCTACACCGCTATCTCTATAAACATGGAAATGTCTACACCGCTATCTGTATAAACATGGAAATATCTACACCGCCATCTGTAAAAACATGGAAATATCTACACAGTCATCTGTTTAAACATGGAAATATCTACACCTCCATCTGTATAAACATCGAAATATCTACATGGCTGTCTCTATAAACTTGGAAATATCTTCACCGCCATCTGTATAAACATGGAAATAACTACACAATCATCTGTATAAACCTGGAAATATTTACACCACTATCTGTATAAACATGAAAGTATCTACACTGCCATGTGTATAAACATGTAAATATCTACACAGCCAAATCTATAAACATGGAAATATCTACACTGCTATCAGTATAAACATGGAAATAGCCACACCACTATCTGTATAAACATGAAAATATCTACACTGCCATGTGTATAAACATGTAAATATCTACACAGCCATCTCTATAAACATGGAAATATCTACACTGCTATCAGTATAAACATGGAAATAGCCACACCACTATCTGTATAAACATGGAAATACCTACACCGCCATCTGTAAAAACATGGAAATATCTACACAATCATCTGTATAAACATGGGAATATCTACACCTCCATCTTTATAAACATGGAAATATCTACACTGCCATCTGTACACATGGAAATATCTACACAGCCATCTGTATAAACATGGAAATATCTACACCGCTATCTCTATAAACATGGAAATACCTACACCGCAATCTCTATAAACATGGAAATATCTACACCATTATCTGTCTAAACATGGAAATATCTACACCGCCATCTGTATAAATATGTAAATATCTACACAGCCATCTCTATAAACATGGAAATATCTACACCGCTATCTGTATAAACATGGAAATAGCCACACAGCTATCTGTATAAAAATGGAAATACATACAATGCTATCTCTATAAACATGGAAATATCTCCACCGCTATCTGTATAAACATGGAAATATCTCCACCGCTATCTGTATAAACATGGAAATATCTCCAACGCTATCTGTATAAACATGGAAATAGCCACACAGCTATCTGTATAAACATGGAAATATCTACACCGCTATCTCTATAAACACGGAAATATCTCCACCGCTATCTGTATAAACATGGAAATATCTCCACCGCTATCTGTAAAAACATGGAAATATCTCCACCGCTATCTGTATAAACATGGAAATATCTCCAACGCTATCTGTATAAACATGGAAATAGCCACACAGCTATCTGTATAAACATGGAAATATCTACACCGCTATCTCTATAAACATGGAAATGTCTAAACCGCTATCTGTATAAACATGGAAATATCTACATGGCTGTCTCTATAAACATGGAAATATCTTCACCGCCATCTGTATAAACATGGAAATAACTACACAGTCATCTGTATAAACCTGGAAATATCTACACCACTATCTATATAAACATGGAAATAACTACAGTGCCATCTGTATAAACATGTAAATATCTACACAGCCATCTCTATAAGCATGGAAATATCTGCACTGCTATCTGTATAAACACAGAAATAGCCACACCACGATCTGTATAAACATGGAAATGTCTACACCGCCATCTGTATAAACATGGAAATAGCTACACAGTCATCTGTATAAACATGGAAATATCTACACCACTGTCTGTACAAACATGGAAATATCTACACTGCCATCTGTATAAACATGGAAATATCTACACAGCCATTTCTATAAACATGGAAATAACTACACTGCTATCTGTGTAAACATGGAAATAGCCACACCGCTATCTGTATAAACATGGAAATATCTACACCGACATGTGTAAAAATATGAAAATATCTACACAGTCATCTGTATAAACTTGGAAATACCTACACCGCTGTCTGCATAAACATGGAAATATCTACACCGCCATCTGTATAAAAATGGAAATAACTACACAGTCATCTGTATAAATATGGAGATATGTACACCGCTATCTGTATAAACATGGAAATATCTACATGGCTGTCTCTATAAACATGGAAATACCTTCACCGCCATCTGTATAAACATAGAAGTAACTACACAGTCATCTGTATACACATGGAAATATCTACACCACTATCTGTATAAACATGAAAATATCTACAATGCCATCTGTATAAACATGAAAATATCTACACAGCCATCTCTATAAACATGGAAATATCTACACCGCTATCTGTATAAACATAGGAATACCCACACAGATATCTGTATGAACATGGATAAATATACACTGCTATCTTTATAAACATGGAAATATCTCCACCGCTATCTGTATAAACATGGAAATATCTCCACCGTTATCTGTATAAACATGGAAATATCTCCAACGCTATCTGCATAAACATGGAAAAAGCCACACAGCTATCTGTATAAACATGGAAATATCTACACCACTATCTCTATAAACATGGAAATATCTCCACCGCTATCTGTATAAACATGGAAATAGCCAAACCGCTATCTGTATAAACATGGAAATATCTACACCGCCATCTGTAAAAACATGGAAATATCTACACAGTCATCTGTTTAAACATGGAAATATCTACACCTCCATCTGTATAAACATTGAAATATCTACATGGCTGTCTCTATAAACTTGGAAATATCTTCACCGCCATCTGTATAAACATGGAAATAACTACACAGTCATCTGTATAAACCTGGAAATATTTACACCACTATCTGTATAAACATGAAAATATCTACACTGTCATGTGTATAAACATGTAAATATCTACACAGCCATCTCTATAAACATGGAAATATCTACACTGCTATCAGTATAAACATGGAAATAGCCACACCACTATCTGTATAAACATGAAAATATCTACACTGCCATGTGTATAAACATGTAAATACCTACACAGCCATCTCTATAAACATGGAAATATCTACACTGCTATCAGTATGAACATGGAAATAGCCACACCACTATCTGTATAAACATGGAAATATCTACACCGCCATCTGTAAAAACATGGAAATATCTACACAATCATCTGTATAAACATGGAAATATCTACACCTCCATCTTTATAAACATGGAAATATCTACACTGCCATCTGTACACATGGAAATATCTACACAGCCATCTGTATAAACATGGAAATATCTACACCGCTATCTCTATAAACATGGAAATACCTACACCACAATCTGTATAAACATGGAAATATCTACACCATTATCTGTCTAAACATGGAAATATCTACACCGCCATCTCTATAAACATGAAAATATCTACACCGCCTTCTCCATAAACATGGAACTATCTACACCGATATCTGTATAAACGTGGAAATATCTACACCACTATCTGTATAAACATGGAAATATCTTCACCGCTATCTCTATAAACTTGGAAATATCTACACTGCCATCTGTATAAATATAGAAATATCTACACCACGATCTGTATGAACATGAATATATCTACACCGCTATCTGTATAAACATGGAAATACCAACATCGCTATCTGTATAAACATGGAAATATTTACACCACTATCTGTATAAACATGGAAATATCTACACCGCTATCTCTATAAACATGGAAATAACTACACCGCCATCTCTATAAACATGGAAATATCTACACCGCTATCTATATAAACATGGAAATAACTTCACCGCTATCTGTATAAATATGGAAATATCTACACCGCTATCCCTATAAACATGCAAATGTCTACACTGCTATCTGTATAAACATGGAAATATCTACACCGTTATCTCTATAAACGTGAAAATATCTACTTCGGCATCTGTATAACCATGAAAATACCTACAAAATCATCTGTATAAACATGGAAATATCTACACCGATATCTGTATAAACGTGGAAATATCTACACCACTATCTGTATAAACATGGAAATATCTTCACCGCTATCTCTATAAACTTGGAAATAACTACACCGCCATCTCTATAAACATGGAAATAGCCACACAGATATCTGTATAAACATGGAAATATATACACTGCTATCTCTATAAACATGGAAATATCTCCACCGCTATCTGTATAAACATGGAAATATCACCACCGCTATCTGTATAAACATGGAAATATCTACACCGCTATCTGTATAAACACGGAAATATCTACAGAGCTATCACAGTAAACAAGGAAATACCTACACCGCTGTCTCCATAAACACGGAAATATCAACACGGCCATCTCTTTAAACTTGGGAATAACTACACCGCCATCTGCATAAACATGGAAATATCTACACGACCATCAGCATAATCATGGAAATATCTACAACACCAACTCCATAAACATGGAACTATCTACACCACCATATGTATAAACATGGAAATATCTACACCGCTATCTGTATAAACTTGGAAATATGTACACTGCCATCTGTATAAAGATTGAAATATCTACAACACGATCTATTTAAACAAGAAAATATCTACGCCACTATCTGTATAAACATGGAAATATCTACACAGTCATCAGTATAAACATAGAAATACCTACACCGCCATCTGTACAAACATGGAAATATATACACTGCCATCTGTAGAAACATGGAAATATCTACACAGCCATCTCTATAAACATGGAAACATCTACACCGCTATCTGTATAAACATGGAAATATCCACACCGCTATCTGTATAAACTTGGAAATATCTACACTGCAATCTGTAAAAACATGGAGATATCGTCACAGTCATCTGTATAAACCTGGAAATATCTGCACCTCCATCTGTATAAACATGGAAATATCTAAACTGCCATCTGTATACATATGGAAATATCTACACACCCATCTGTAAAAACATGGAACTATCTACATGGATATCTCTATAAACTTGGTAATATCTACAATGCTATTTGTATAAACATGGAAATATGTATATCGCTATCTGTATAAACATGGAAATATCTACACCACTATCTGTATAAACATTGAAATATCTACATCGCTATCTGTGTAAACATGGAAATATCTACCCCGCTATCTTTATAAACATGGAAATATCTACAACGCCATCTCTGTAAACATGGAAATATCTTCACAGCTATCTGTGTAAACTTGGAAATATCTACACCGCTATCTGTGTAAAGATGGAAATATCTGCACTGCAATCTGTGCAAAGATGGAAATATCTACACCGCTATCTCTGTAAACATGGAAATATCTACACCGCTATCTGTATAAACATGGAAATATCTACACCGCTATCATATAAACATGGAAATATCTACAATGCCATATCTATAAACATGGAAATATCTACACAGCTGTCTGTATAAATATGGAAATAACTACACAGCTATCTCCATAAACATGGAAATATGTACACCGCTATCTGTATAAACATGGAAATATCCACAACGTTATCTCTATAAACATGGAAATACCTACACTGCCGTCTGTATAAACATGCAAATATCTACACAGTCGTCCATATGAACGTGGAAATATCTACACCATCATCTCTATATACATGGAAATATCTACACTGCCATCTGTATACACATAGAAATATCTACACAGCCATCTGTATAAACAGGGAAATATCTACACAGCTGTCTCTATAAACATGGAAATAACTACAACGCTATGTCTATAAACATGGAAATATCTACACCACAATCTTTATAACCTTGGAAACATCTACACCGCCATCTCTAAACACGAAAATATCTACACCGCCATCTGTATAAGCATGGATATATCTTCACCGTTATCTCTATAAACATGGAAATACCTACACTGCCATGTGTATGAAGATGGAAACATCTACACCGCGAGCTGAATAAACATGGATGTATCTACATCGCTATCTGTGTAAACATGGAAATATCAAAACCGCTATCTCTGTAAACATGGAAATATCTACACTGCTATCGTATAAACATGGAAATATCTGCAATATCATATCTATAAACATGGAAATATCTTCACCACGATCTATATAAACATGGAAATATGTTCACCGCCATCTGTATAAACATGGAAATATCTACAGAGCTATCTGTATAAATATGGAAATATCTACACAGCAATCTCTATAAACATGGAAATATCTAAACCGCTATATACATAAACATGGAAATATGTACTCCGCTATCAGTATAAACAGGGAAATATCTACACGGTCTCTCTAAACTTGGAAATATCTACACGGCAATCTGCATAAACATGGAAATATCTACACCGCCATCAGCATAAACATGGAAATATCTACAATGCCATCTCCATAAACATGGAAATATCTACACCACCATATGTATAAACATGGAAATATCTAAACCGCTATCTGTAGAAACATGGAAATATCTACACTGCCATGTGTATAAAGATGGAAATATCTACACCGCGAGCTGTATGAACATAGAAATATCTACACAATGATCTGTATAAACATTTAAATATCTACACTGCCATCTGTAGAAAGATGGAAATATGTACACCGTGATCTGTATAAACATGGAAATACCTACACCGCTATCTGTATAAACCTGGAAATATCCACACTGCTATCTGTATAAAGATGGAAATATCTCATCCGCTATCTCCATAAACATGGAAATATCTACATCTCCATCTGCAGAAAGATGGATATACCTACACCGCGATCTTTATAAACATGGAAATGTCTACACCGCTATCTGTATGAACATGGAATTATCTATGCCGCTATCTGTATAAGTACGGAAATATCAACACCGCGATCTGTGTAAACATGGAAATATCTATACCGCTATCTGTATAAACATGGAAATATCTACACCTCTATCTCTATAAACATGGAGAGATCTACACCGCCATCTGTATAAACACGGAAATATCTACACAGCCATCTGTATAAAGATGGAAATATCTACACCGCGAGCTGTATGAACATGGAAATATCTACACAATGATCTGTATAAACATGGAAATATCTACACTGCTATGTGTATAAACATGGAAATATCTACACCGCTATCTGAATAAACATGGAAATATCTACACTGCCATCTCTATAAAAATGAAAATATCTACCCTGCCATCTCCATAAACATGGAACTATCTACACCCCTATCTGTTTAAACATGGAAATATCTACACTACCATCTGTATAAACATGGAAATATCTACACCGTTATATGTATAAACATGGAAATATCTACACAGCTGTCAGTATAAACATGGAAATATATACACCGCTATCCCTATAAACATGGAAATAACTACACCACTAGCTCAGTAAACATGGAAATATCTACACCGCAATTCCTAAAGACATGGAAATGTCTACACCGCAATCTCTTTAAACTTGGAAATATCTACACCGCCGTCTGTATAAACATGGAAATAGCTACACCGCCTTCTGTATGAACTTGAAAATATCTACACCGCTATCTCTATAAGCATGGAAATATCTACACTGCCATCTGTATACACATGGAAATATTTACACAGCCATCTGAATAAACATGGAAATATATACACCGCTATCTCCATAAACATCGAAATACCTACAACGCAGTCTCTATAAACATGGAAATATCTACACTGCCCTCTCTATAAACATGAAAATATCAACATTGCCTTCGCGAGAAACATGGAATTATCTACACCGCCATCTGTATAAACATGGAAACATGTACACCAACATGTGTATAAACATGGAAATATCTACACTGCCATCTGTAGAAAGATGGAAATATCTACACCGCTATCTGTATAAACGTGGAAATATCTACACCGCGATCTATATAAACATGGAAATATCTACACCGCTATCTCTATAAACCTGGAAATATCTACACTGCTATCTGTATAAACATGGAAATATCTACACCGCGATATGTATAAATATGGAATAATCTACACCACTACCTGTATAAACATGGAAATATCCACACCGTGATCAGTATGAACATGGAAATATCTAAACCACTATCTCTATTAACATGGAAATATCTAAAAAGCCATCAGCATAAACTTGGAAAAATATACACCGCCATCTTTATAAACATGGAAATATCCACACGGCCATCTGTATAAACATGTCAATATCTACACCGTGATCTGCATAAACATGGAAATATCTACACCGCTATCTGTATAAACATGGAAATATCTCAACCGCTATCTCTATAAACATGGAAATATCTACACCGCCATCTGTAGAAAGATGGAAATATATACACCGCGATCTGGATCAATATGTTGAAATCTACACCGCTACCTGTAAAAACATGGAAATATCTACATCGCTATCTGTATAAACATGGAAATATCTACACCGCGATCTATATAAACATGGAAATATCAACACCGCTATCTGTATAAACATGGAAATATCTACTCTGCCATCTGTATAAACGTGGAAATATCTACACAGTGAGGTGTATAAACATGGAAATATCTACACCACTATCTGTATAAACATGGAAATATCTACACATCCATCGGTACAAACAAGGAAATATCTACAGAGCTATCTGTATAAACGTGGAAATAACTACACCACTATCTGTATAAACATGGAAATATCTACACCGCTATCTGTATAAACATGGAAATATCTACACCACTATCTCTATGAACATGGAAATACCTACAACGCCATCTCTATACACATGGAAATATCTACACTGCTATCTCTATAAACATAGAA
Source organism: Pan paniscus (assembly GCF_029289425.2). Taxonomy (NCBI): domain Eukaryota; kingdom Metazoa; phylum Chordata; class Mammalia; order Primates; family Hominidae; genus Pan; species Pan paniscus. The sequence continues at coordinate 5,295,046 of NC_073261.2, forward strand.
ATATCTACAATGCCATCTGTATAAACATGGAAATATCTACACAGCCATCTGCAAAACATGGAAATATCTACACCGCTATCTGTATAAACATGGAAATATCTACACCGCCGTCTGTATAAACATGGAAATATCTACACTGCCTTCTGTGAAAAGATGGAAATATGTACACCACTATCTTTATAAACATGGAAATACCAACACCGCTCTCTGTATAAACATGGAAATATCTACACATCCATCGGTAGAAACAAGGAAATATCTACACAGCTATCTGTATAAACATGGATATATCTACACATCCATCGGTACAAACAAGGAAATATCTACACAGCTATCTGTATAAACGTGGAAATAACTACACCACTATCTGTATAAACATGGAAATATCTACACCGCTATCTCTATAAACATGGAAATACCTACACCGCTATCTGTATAAACATGGAAATATCTACACCGCTATCTCTTTAAACATGGAAATATACTCACCGCCATCTCTATAAAGGTGGAAATATCTACACCGCCATCTACATAAACAAGGAAATATCTACACTGCCAAGTACATAAACATGAAAATATCTAGACCGCCATCTGTATGAACATGGAAATATCTACAATGCCGTCTGTAGCAAGATGGAAATATCTACACCGTGATCTGTAAAAACATGGAAATACCTACAGAATGATCTGTATTAACATGGAAATATCTACATCGCGATCTCTATAAACATGGAATTATCTACACCGCTGTCTGTATAAATATGGAAATATTTACACCACTATCTCTATAAACATGGAAATAACTACACCAGTATCTGTATAAACATGGAAATATCTACACCGCCATCTCTATAAACATGGAAATATCTACACCGCCATCTTTATAAACCTGGAAATATCTACTCCGCCATCTGTAAAAACATGGAAATATCTTCACTGCCATCTGAATAAACATGAAAATATCTACACAGCCAACTGACTAAACACGGAAATATCTACACCGCTATCTGAATAAACATGGAAATATCTACACCGCAATCTCTATAAACATGGAAATATTTACACCGCCATCTCCATAAACAAGGAAATATCTACACTGCCATCTGCATACACATGGAAATATCCACACAGACATCTGTATAAAATGGAAATATCTACACAGAAATCTCTATAATGATAGAAATACCTACACCGCAATCTCTATAAAAATGGAAATATCTACACCGCTATCTCTATAACCATGAAACTATCTACACCGCCATCTGTATAAACATGGAAATATCTACACCGCCATCTGTATAAACATGGAAATATCTACACCGTGAACTGTACAAACATGGAAATATCTACACCACTATCTGTATAAACATGTAAATACCAACACCGTGATCAGTATTAACATGGAAATATCTACACCGCTATCTGTATAAACCTGGAAATATCTACACGGCTATCTGTAGAAACATGGAAATATTTCAACAGGTATGTCTATAAACATGGAAATATCTACATCACCATCTGTAGAAAGATGGAAATATGTACACCACGATCTATATATACATGGAAATACCTACACAGTCATCTGTATAAACATTGAAATAACTACACTGCCATCTGTATAAAAATGGAAATATCTACTCAGCCATCTGTGTAAACTTGGAAATATCTACACCGCTATCTGTATAAACATGGAAATATCTACACCGCTATCTGTATCAACATGGAAATATCTACACCGCTATCCCTATAAACATGGAAATACCTACACTGCTAGCTCAATAAACGTGGAAATATGTACACCGCAATCCCTATAAACATGGAAATGTCTACACCGCCATCCTTGTAAACATGGAAATATCTACACAGTCATCTGTATAAACATGGAAATATCTACACCACCGTATGCATAAATATGGAAATATCTACACCGCCATCTCCATAAACATGAAAATATCTACACCGCCATCTCCATTAACATAGAACTATCTACACCACTATCTGTGTAAACACGGAGATATCTAAACCGCTATCTGTATAAACATGGAAATATCTACACCACGAGCTGTATAAACGTGGAAATATCTACACCGCTATCTGTATAAACACGGAAATACCAACACCGCTCTCTGTATAAATATGGAAATATCTACACCGCTATCTCTATAAACATGGAAATGTCTACACCGCTATCTGTACAACCATGGAAATATCTGCATGGCTATCTATATAAACATGGAAATATCTACACCGCCATCTGTATAAACATTGAAATACCTACACAGTCATCTGTATAAACATGGAAATATCTACAAAGCCATCTGTATAAACATGGAAATATCTACACAGAAATCTGTGTAAACATGGAAATATCTAAACCGCTATCTGTATAAACACGGAAATAGCCCCACCGCAATCTGTATAAACATGGAAATATCTCCAATGCTATCTGTATAAACATGGAAATATGTACACCGCTATCTGTATAAATATGGAAATATCTACAATGCTACCTGTGTAAACATGGAAAAATCTACACAGCTATCTGTGTAAACATGGAAATACCTACACCGCTATCTCTGCAAACATGGATATATCTATACCGCTATCTGTATAAACATAGAAATGTCTACATCACTGTCTGTACTAACATGGAAATATCTTCACCGCTATCTTTATAAACATGGAAATATCTACACCGCTTTATGTATAAACATGGATATATCTGCATCGCTATCTCTGTAAACATGGAAATATCTACACAGCTATCTGTGTAAACTTGGAAATATCTACAACACTATCTGTGCAAAGATGGAAATATCTACACCGCAGCCTCTGGAAACATGGAAATATCTACACCGCTATCTGCATAAACATGGAAATACCTACACTGCTATGTGTATAAACATGGAAATATATAGACTGCCATCTGTATAAACATGGAAATGTCTACACCGCCATCTGTATAAACATGGAAATATCTTCACCACTATCTGCATAAATATGGAAATATCTACACCGCTATCTGTATAAACTTGGAAATATCTACACCGCTATCTGTATAAACATGTAAATATCTACAAAGTCTTCCATATAAACATGGAAATATCTACAGCACCATCTCTATAAATATGGAAATATCTACACAGACATCTGAATACCCATGGAAATATCTACACAGACTTCTGTATAAACATGGAAATATCTCCACAGCTATCTGTATAAACAAGGAAATATCTACACCAAAATCTGCATAAACATAGAAATACCTTCACTGTCATCTGCATAAATATGGAAATATCTACACGGCTATCTGTATAAATTTGTAAATATATAAACCGCTATCTCTGTAAACATGGAAATATCAACACCACTATCCATATAAACATGGAAATATCTACACCGCCATCTGCATAAACATGGAAATATCCACGAAGTCATCTGCATAAACATGGAAATATCCACACCGCCATCTGAATAAACATGGAAATATCTACACAATCATCTGTATAATCATGGAAATAACTACACCACTATATGTATAAATATGGAAATATCTACAACGTTATCTCTATGAACATGGAAATATCTTCACCTCCATCAGTATAAACATGCAAATATCTACACAGTCATCTGCATAAACATGGAATTAACTACAACACCATCTCTATAAACATGGAAATATCTTCACTGCCATCTGTATACACATGGTAATATCTACACAGCCACCTGTATAAACATGGAAATATCTACAGCGCTATCTCTATAAACATGGAAATACCTACAGCGCTATCTCTATAAACATGGAAATATCTACAACGCCATCTGTATAAACATGGAAATATTTACACCACGAGCTGTATAAACATGGAAATATCTACACTGCTATCTGTATAAACATAGAAATAACAACAGCGCTATCTGTTTAAAGCTGTTAATATCTACACCACTATCTCAATAAAAATGGAAATACTTTCACCACCATCTCTTTACACATGTAAATATCTACACCGCCATCTCTATAATCATGGAAATATCTACACTGCCATCAGAGGAAAATGGAAATATCTACACTGCGATCTGTATATACATGGAAATATCTACACCGCTACCTGTATAGACATGGAAATACCTTCAACGCTATCTGAATAAACATGGAAATTTCTACACCATGATCTGTATAAAAAAGGAAATATCTCCTCCGCTATCTGTATAAACATGAAAATATCTACACCGCTATCTGTATAAACATGGAAATATCTACACCGCTATCTCTGTAAACACGGAAATATCTACACCTCTAACTGTAGAAACATGGATATATCTACACTGCTATCTGTGTAAACTTGGAAATATCTACACAGCTATGTGTGTAAAGATCGAAATATCTACACCGCAATCTTGGCAAAGATGGAAATATCTACACTGCTATCACTGTAAACATGGAAATATCTACACCGCCATCTGCATAAACATAGAAATATATACACCGCCATCTGTATGAACATGGAAATATCTACAAAGTCATCTGTATAAATATGGAAATATCTACACCAGCATCTCTATAAAGATGGAAGTATCTAAACTGCCATCTGTATACACATGGAAATATCTACACAGCCCTCTGTATAAACATGCAAATATCTACACCGCTATCCCTATAAACATGGAAATATCTACACCGCCATCTGCATGAATATGGAAATATCTACACCGCTATCTGTATAAACATGGAAATATCTACACAGCCATCTGTATACACATGGAAATATCCACACCACTATCTGTATAAACATGGAAATGTTTACACCGTTATCTATATAAATATGGAAATATCTACACCGTTATCACTGTAAACTTGGAAATATCTACACTGCAGTCTGTATAAACATGGAAATATCTACAGCGCTATGTGTATAAACATGGAAATATCTACACCACTATCTATATAGACATTGAAATATCTACAACGCTATCTGTGTAAACATGGAAATATCTACACAGCTATCTTTCTAAACTTGCAAATATATACACCGCTATCTGTGTAAAGATGGAAATACCTACACCGGAATCTGTGCAAATATGGATATATCTACACCGCTCTCTCTGCAAACATGGAAATACCTACACCGCCATCTGCATAAACATGCAAATATCTACACAGTCATCTGTATAAACATGGAAATATCTACACCACCATCTCTATAAACATGGAAATATCTACACCGCCATCTCCATAAACAAGAAAATATGTACACTGCCATTTCCATAAAGTTGGAACTATCTACACCGCCATCTGTGTAAACATGGAAATATCTACGCCGCTATCTGTACAAACATGGAAACAACTGCTCTGCCATCTGTATAAAGATGGAAATATCTACACCGCGAGCTGTATAAACATGGAAATATCTACACCTCTACCTTTATAAACATGGAAATATCTACACCGCTATCTGTATAAATATGGAAATATCTACACCACTATCTCTATAAACATGGAAATGTCTACACCGCTATCTGTATAAACATGGAAATATCTATATGGCTACCTCTATAAACATGGAAATATCTACAACGCCATCTGTTAAAACATGGAAATTTCTACACAGTCATCTGTATAAACATGGAAATATCTATACCTCCATCTGTATAAACATCAAAATATCTACACTGCCATCTGTATACACATGGAAATATCTACACAGCCATCTGTATAAACATGGAAATATCTACACCGCTATCTCTATAAACATGGAAAAACCTACACCGCTATCTCTATAAACATGTAAATATCTACACCGCTATCTCCATAAAGATGGAAATATCTACACCGCCATCTGTATAATCATGGAAATATCTACAGAGTCATTTGTATATACATGGAAATATCTCCACCACCATCTCTGTAAACATGGAAATATCTACACTGCCATCTGTATACACTTGGAAATATCTACACAGCCATCAGTATAAACATGGAAACGTCTGCACCGCTATCTCTATACACATGGAAATACCTACACTGCAATCTCTATAACCGTGGGATCATCTACACCGCAATCTCTATAAACATGGAAATATCTGCACCGCTATCTGTATAAACATGGAAATAACTACACCGCTATCTGTGTATATATGGAAATATATATACCGCTATATAAACATGGAAATATCTACACCGCTATCTGTATAAACATGGAAATATCTACACCGCTATCTCTATAAACATGGAGATATCTACACCGCCATCTTTAAAAACATGGAAATATCTACACACTCATCGGTATAAACATGGAAATATCTACACCACCATCTGTATAAACATGGAAATATCTACACTGACAGGAGCTCAAGAGCAGCCTGGGCAATACAGCAAGACCTCATCTCTCCAAAAAAATAGGTAAAATTAGCTGGCCATGGTGGCGTGCACCTGTAGTCCCAGCTTCTTGGGAGGCTGAGGTGGGAGGTTCCACGGAGCCCAGAAATTTAAGGCTGCAGTGAGCTTGAATAACGTCTGCACTCCAGCCTGGATGACAGAACAAGAACCTGTTTCAAAAAAGAAAAAAGAAAAAACAACCTAAATACTAAAAACTGGTTGTAGTTTCCTAATAACTAAACAGCAAATTAATTGTAACATGCTTACATATCAACGATGTCTTTCTTCTTTGATCATAAACCTGCTCACTAAGAAGCTGCTGAAGTCCATGGCAGTGACAGGTACATGTCTGCATCCTTGTCCTGACCTGCATCTTCTTTGATTGTCGCCATCTGTGTCTCCGACTGGCACTGCCGAACCGGCTTGCTACCTGATCAATGTTGTACTGAACCGAACTGCTAACTGATCAATGTTGTTGAGCTCACTGCACAAAGCTGTTCTTACAAGGTAGATTTCTGCCTGGAATAGTCATACTTGCACAGTTTATATTCCTTACTCCTGACCCATCCGACGCAGCACAAGTTCTATTTATTGCCATAGAAACATAGGTCATTTGGAAACACCTCCTTCATTTCTATGGAATGATCAAACACTTCTGACATTTTGGACTCTGTTCTAGCCTCTTGTTAAATGTATCCAGAAAAGAGACAAAGCTTTATGGTGGGGGGCTATATGCACACATATGCTATAGAATAAGCTATCTAAATGCTTAGAAATACTTTCCATCTGGCACCGCACCTTAATAGGTAGACAGAAATTAAGTATGTGTATATCTATCTGTATAGATACGTATAAATATATATCCCCAAAACAAAAACTCATTCTCTTACTTATACATAGGTACAATATAGGTGAATATACATATACATTTATAGGTAGAACAAAAAAAAAACCCTCAGCCTCTTTAGGTCCATGTGTTTTCTCTGAGTAATTGTCACAATTAATTAAAATACATGTGTATGCCTTTTTAGATAAATTCCATCAGACCAGTTTCTGTCTGGTTGGAAAATAATAACTGCCTATTTGCTAAGTGCCCCTGCCCCCATACTATGTTCCAGTGAACTAAAGACCTCTGGCAATCATAGATTTACAACTCAGCAAGATTAAACAGTTTATTGTTATTTATGACATCCAAGCTGCATCTTCTGTATTATATTCCACATTAGCATCTATCACTTTACATTTGGGAGATCCTGTCCAAAAAATGATTATGCCTCCTAACCAAACATTCAGCAGGGCTGCAGGAACAGGCCCCCTGAACAAACATCCTGCCAAAGTACTTTAAAGCACCGTGAGCTCCCACAGCTGTGCATTTTCAGACGAACCAGCAGATTAACCTGGAGTCTCTTAGCCTCTGCTTGTTCTATTCCTTTCAGTGATCTCTCACATGGCCCAGTCCATTCGGTTTGAAAATCCTCATGAAATGAGCAGATTATGATCTGGCTTCAGTAGAGGACCATGGGGTGGGCATGGAGGGGAGAGGGTTTGCTCTTAACACAGCCTGAGCCTCAGAAAGGTTTCAGATGGAAAAGCATGGCACTGACTCAGCTCATGCTTAACAGGAAATAATGCACAGACCACACCAAAAAAGCCCTTTATGTTGTGTGAAAGTCTATGCTGGAGCAGCTGCTGCCACCTCATGTACTGTGATAGAGTGTGCATGTGTGTGTTTGTGTGTGCGTGAGTGTGAGTATGCACACAAATGTGTGCTGGGAGGGGGAGGAGATCACACCTTCCACAGTCGCCACCTCAGCCTTAGCTAGCAGCATGCAGAAATGCCAAAAGTCAAGAGGAAGCTGCACAAAAGCAACTGTGATTACCACATCAGCAGGCGCTTTCTGGTTAGTAAAGCTACTGGGACTGAAAAACACACACGATCTCATCCTTCTTTTATTTTAATCAGAGCAAACTATTTTTATAATAATTGTGTTATATGAATAAATAATTCATAATGCTGTAACCCATTATCACATTCAATCCTCCCAACAACCCTAGAAGATATGTAGACAAGTATTATTACTTTCCCTATTTTTATATATGAGGAAATAAACCCCAGGAGGCTAGGCGACTTCCCCACGGTCATAGAATTTGCAAAAAGTAGTATCATGATTCAAATCCAAAGCTTCTCCTTTTGTCTTTATCATTTTAATTTTGAAGGTAATGCATATGCATGTATGATCTTTTAAATCCAGAGATGTATATGGAATAGATAGGAAAAGGGACTCTCCTTCCCCATTATACACCCCCTCCACCCAAGCTATATACACTGTTGACTAGAGTATGTCCTTTCAATCCTATTTTCTATGCCTACATTATATACAGAAAAGCAGGATTACGTTACACACAATATTCCAGTCATTGCTGTTTTTCACCAACAAGCTATCATTCACATCTTTTTCATACTACATATAAATTTATATCCTTTGTTTTAGTGGTGTATATTGTGCAGTTGTGTCATAAATTATGTACCTGTTCTCTGTTGAACATATAGATTTTTTCTGAGTTTTTCCTTAGCAAAATGCTGCAGTGAGTACCCTTGTACACAGATGTTTGTACATTTGTTGTAGAAAAATCTACAGTAAAGATTCTTAGATTAAGAGATTCCCAGGTTATTAGAAAACTACTCTATTAATTTAGATATATACTTCCAAATTGCCTGACCAAAAAGTTATGTCAATTTAACTTCTATGAACAGTATACAAACATGACAATTTTCCATCACCTACACCAACTCTGGGTAATTTCATCTTTTTTACAAGTTGATGGATTGTTTTAATTTATATTTCTCTGGTTATTAATAAGTTTGGCCACCTGTTCATGTGTTACTATTGATATTTGTATTGAATTGTTTGAATTTTCTTGATTTCAAAAAACGTTTTACATGTCATAGATATTAAATATTTGTTGTAAAACTCTCCTTCCAGTATTTTGTATGTGTTTGGTCAAGTAGAATAAACTCTCGTCCTCTGATTTCAGATTCCTTTCTCTTTCCATTAGAAATCCCTAAATGTAAAACTACATATTGATAGCTAAAAACCAGGATGTTTACTAGAGAAAAAGAATACAAAGGCAATAATTAAATATTATATTTATACAAAATACCTACTAGTACAAACTTAAAAAGAGAAAGTAAAAGTCAAATGCTTCTACGACTTCAGACTAAGAAAAAGAACTTTTGAGGTTGAATGTTCCTGAAATTTTTCTTTTCATACAACTACGGACATGACTTCAAAAGTTGATGTGACTAAAAATGTAAGATATGAAAGATATTTGAAGACTCAGAGAAGGTGGATTTTCATTTTAACAAGTCACATATATATTCTAGATATCCTCTTATTCGTAACTAAGAGAGTCAAATCAGATGAAAGAATCTAAAAATTTCCCTTTGACTGTGTTAAGTAGAAGTAGTAGAGGCATATTGGCCAAATCTTGAGTGTTTGCAAATTGACTCTTAAGGCTATGGGCTGGCACAGGTCATTGAAGCCCTAGCTTTTTATCTTTAATTTTAAAATCCCCAAACAATTTATACTAATTTTTCTTGTCCATTATTTCCAAATAATCTTGTTTAAATGTTATTACAGTGCTTGTTCATGTTACTGTTGTCTAACAGAAGGGTATCCGGGGCCTTAAAACTGAGAGGGTTAGGATTAATGATTCCAATACCTATGCTTGGACATCTCCAAAAGTGGTTTCCAGCTTTTTGTCCTCAAGTCTGTATAGAAACTAGCAAACTTCCAGAGTTCACAAAAGGCTCAAAGAGAACAGATGTTTTATAGAAAATTCTTAGAGCAAGTTTCACGCATAATGTTGCTGATGTGTGTCTGCCTTTTCAATAAACATCACTATGCTTTATCACTAGATTTAATAAAGCAGCTTAGTTAAAAATGCCATCTGGGTCTCTGGACACATTAAACAAAGCTTAAAATAACCACCCCAGCAACTGGGAGGACCCAGCTGTTCTCATAATCTGTCCCACTCCTTTTACTTCCCCATAAAAAGAGTGAATGAAGAACACAGACTAAACGCATCCAGAAGGAACTGACACAAACAGGGAGATAGATGGAGCCAAGGGCTCCTGTAAGTTTGCTATTGCTCACATAATAGATTTGCTCATTCCAAAACCTGCGGATGGTAATTAAGAACGGGAAGCAGAAAGAGGGAAGAGAGAATCATAGAAGGGCTCATTCAAGTTTTCTAATGTATCACAAACCTGTCCTCCCTAATGTCTGGATCATAGCAGCCCATTCCATTCACCTATTCTGTAGTGAACTCCAATAGAAAATACAAAGCCATCACCACCCAGTTCTTTCTCCCTTCTAGAGATGAGCTATTAGCCACCCAATCCCAGAATCTCAGATCCATTCCAGGAAAGAAGCCCTAGGTATTGAAGCACAGCTTTCCCTCCCTCCCTTCTTTCTTCCACCCCAAGATTTGTTCCCCAGATAGTTCTAGTAAATGCAATACCAAGTATATTATCATTCTTTAGAGCAACCAGCTTTTCATGGCCAACTGGAATCAAATACAACCAGCACAAACATCTCTCTGGAGGACACTCCCAAGGCTCCTACTGAGCCAGCCTTCTGCATACCACTGCATTTCAGCTTCCTAGTTCACAAGACACTGAGACATTCTTGAATTCTGCAAGGTGCACTGTGTGTTAATATCTTGGCTGCTCATCATGTGGCCAATAAAGGGCATGACTAGTCAACAAATAAATTTTCTCTTGGCTAAAACTTGCAACAAAACTGTAAGCTGTTTAACAAGGGGCCCACTACAGGTTATATTCAATATATACAGTCAAATCCTAACTATCTGAGATATATTCAGTTGACCATACACCTTTATATTTCAGTAAAAGGTCTTTACATTTCCCAGTGCTATCGATGTTACAAAGTGCTTTCATATGCAGTGCTTCATCTGATTTGCAGGATAATAAAATGATCCTGTCATACCTGATTTTTAGATGAGGAAACAAGTGGTTTCTGGGTATTTCAAGAGGCTAACGCATCTGCCCTCCAACTTGTATGTGAAAACCAAAAACAAAATTCCAAGGCCCTTCAACCATCTGAATGGACTTTGACTCTTTTGGTCAATATATGGCAGAGCTAGGAAAAGAAGGTGAGTCTTCCAGCTGCTGATACAGGGTTTTTTCTGCCATACTCCATTACCTCCAAGGCTAAAGTCAAAAGAGGGTGTGGTTATCACATGGAAAAATCTGGTTTGGATTTCCCAAATGTGTATGTAGTATTTGGGGATTTACCTTAATTTAACCTACAGTTCTTTTGGGTTGTAACAGTCTGACTCCATTTTTGAAAACAAAACAAAATCGATTTTAAATGCTGAATTATAGATCTTTGCTGTCCAGTATGGTAGCTACTAACCACTTATGGTTATTTGCATTTCTATTTTAATTAATTAAAATTCAGTAAAATGCAAAATTCAGTTCTTCAGTTGCTCTAGCCACATTTCAAGTGTTACAGTAGTCACATATGGCTAGTGGCTGGGACAATGCAGATTATAGAACAGTTCCATCATCAAAGAAACTTCTATTGAACAGTGCTATTATATAATGTCATCTCCAGAGAAAGAAGACTTTAGAAAAAGTCAGAAATGGCCGGGTGCAGTGGCTCACACGTGTAATCCCAGCACTTTGGGTGGCCAAGGCAGGCAGATCCCTTGAGGTGAGGAGTTCAAGACCAGCCTGGCCAACATGGTGAAACCCCGTCTCTGGTAAAAATACAAAAAATTAGCTAGGCGTGGTGGTGCATGCCTGTAACCCCAGCTACTCAGGAGGCTGAGTTGGGAGAATCACTGGAACCCAGGAGGCAGAAGTTGTAGTGAGCCAAGATTGTGCCACTGCACTCTAGCCTGGGTGACAGAGCAAGACTCCAACTCAAAAAAAAAAAAAAGAAAAAGAAAAAGAAAAAGTCAGAAACATCTTGAGGCAGGCATAGTGCTGTCATCTGTCCAATATTGAAGATGATTAAAGAATAAGAAAGAAGAAGAGAACAAAGAAGAGAAAAAGAAGTTGCCTTAGGTGTACCTACCCAGAAAAGGACAAAGGCATTCTTGTAGTCATTGTGTTGTATTTTAGCTCTTAAACTTTTTAAGAGATTAGAATAATTTGACACATAGAAGATCTAAACCACTGAAGAGGCTCTGAAGCAGATAAAAGTAGAAAGAAAATAAAAAACTAATTAGTTACAAACTAAGCTTAACCACAATTCATTTAAACGATACTATTTACGCTCCACATGATTGGTTTTTCTTTTGCTTTATAGTAAGGCATAGTTTATATCTTTAAAGGGGAATTAAAATATTTCTGGGAATTTTTAAAAGTAAGTTCACACAGCCACATAAAAACTACAGAAACAGATAAAACCTATCTTCTCATTTATTCCCTAATCCATTCAAATTAAATATAAAAATCCAAGCAGCCACAGTGATATTCAAAAAAGCAAAAATGAGACAAAACAAAATTCATTTGTCACCTGTGGAGGTAGTTAACTCACCTAATCTTCACTCCAAACACCAGTAATTTTTAAAAGACAGAAATAAACATGTTCTGCCTTCCCGGAAGGAACTATGTTTCAGGATAGCCAAATAACCCAGTTGTGAAGAAAATGGTCTGCTTATAGAAAAATGCCAGCTAAAACATGTAGATAGAATTAGAGAATTAGAAATTCACCATTTTTAAACCCCTAATGAAATAATCAACTCAAGCAAGGATCATTAATAAATGCTAAAACAATCAAGTAACTATTGATACAGAATATAACTGAATATACACATGGTACAAAGTTCACGTCACAGACTACTGGCTTGACCCAAGGGGGAATATAGCAGAGGAGATAGGCAGTGATCACCCTAACCTTGCGATCATCTCACCATCACTAATGATGGGATGTGAATACACATTATTGCCTATGAAATAGTCTTTAAAAAAAGAAGTTGAACCTGAATCTAACTAAACCTTGCAATGGGCTGAACGTGTATGTCTTCCCAAAATTAATATGTTGACATCCTAACCCCAAAGGTGCTGGTATTAAAAGGTGGGGCCTTTAGGGGGTCATTAGATCATAAGGACAGAGGCTTCATGATTGGAATTAGTGCCCTTATAAAAGAGGCCCCAGAGAGCTAGCTAGTCTCTCCCACTATGTGAGGGCCCAGCAAGAAGGCCAATCTATGAACCAGAAAGTTGGTCCTAACCAGATATCAAAACCACATGCTCCTTGATCTTAAACTTGCTAGCCTCTAGGACTGTGAGAAATAAATTTCTGTTCTTTATAAGTCATCCAGTTTTTGGTATTTTGTTATAGCAGGCCTACAAGCCTTTAGAACTAACTTCCAGTTAACCAGGAAAAAACAGAGTGAAAAGTTAAATGACACCATAAAAAGCAACCAGAAAATTCCAGAAGGGGAAATATTCTACAGGACAACTGACTAGTTTTTCAACAAGTCAATTTCACTAAATAAATACATAAACAAAGAGTATGGGTATTTTCCAGGTTAAAAAAGTCTTGAGCTAAATAATCAAATGCAATGTGTGTCCCTTCATTAGAAGAAACTAATTTGAACAAGCCAGCCACAAAAGATATTTCAGGGAGACCAAGCTGGAAGGATCACTTGAGGCCAGGAGTTTGAGACCAGCCTGGGCAATGTAGTAAGACGTCTATCTCTACAAAAACAATAAATTAGCTGGGCATGGTGGTGTGCACCTATAGTCCTAGCTACTCAGGAAGCTGAGGCAGGAAGATCACTTGAGCCCAGGAGTTTGAGGCTGCAATGAGCTATGATTGTTTCACTGCACTTCAGGCTGTGTGAAAGAGCAAGACTTTGTCTCAAAAAATAAAAGGACATTTCATAATAATTGAGGAAATCTGAATGTGGACTGGGTAATAAATGATATAAAAAAGCCATTTTTTATTTTGTTTGAAAACATGATTTTGTAACTACAGGAAAATGTTCTTATTTTTTTAGAAATCTGTACTAAAGAATTTAGGGGTAAAATGTCATTTTCTTTAATAGACTTTCAAACACAAGCAAAAAATAGTCATGACACAAATATAGCAAAATGTTTACAATCTATGTTCTATGCTTGCCTGTGAGTGCCATTAATCTCATCTCTCTGCTTTTCTGAAAGTTTGAAAATTTCAAAGTTTTATAATAAATTTTTTTACATCCCATAATTTTATAATAATTTTTTTAAACTTTGAAGCAAATCAACAACTATAGCTTCAAAAATATCCTGACCCACAATAAACATTGAACAGGGTATATTTCTCCCATTTCCTAAAATGTTGGCACAGGAAGGAGTATGAGAGCTGTCATAGCTCTCCCAAGGCTCATTATTCTCCATCACTCCATGGGAAATCCCAAAATAAATTTTTTAAAAAGTTGTTTAAATTTATAATGTTTTTGATTCTATAATAATTTTATAATAAAATAATTGTAAAATGTTTTTGATTTTATATTTTAATTTATAAAAATTTTTATACATGTTTATGTTTGAAATGTCTATTTCAAACTTTATGAGATATTAAAATATTAGTAATATAGTTCATCATTTTAGAAATGCCATGCTTTTCTTCTCCAGCAATTACATAATCAAAGAGTAACTGTAGTTTTTCCCAGAACATTGCTTTGTAGGCTGGGCATGGTGGTTCATGACACTTTAGGAGGCCAAGGCAGGCAGATCTCTTGAGATCAGGAGTTTGAGACTAGACTGGGCAACACAGAGAAACCCTATGAGTAGTAAAAACACAAAAATCAGCTGTGCGTAGTGGTGTGCACCTATAGCCCCAGCTACTCAGGAGGCTGAGGTGGGAAGATCACCTGAATCTGGGGAGGTCAAGGCTACAGTGAGCCAAGACTGTACCATTGCACTCCAGCCTGGGCAACAAAGTGAGACCCTGTCTCAAAAAAAATGAAATTTAATTTAAAAATAGAAAATTGCTTTGTAAAATTAACTTTTTCAATCAAAACCAAGATTTTTCAGATATAGAGAATGCATCCCACTGGTCAGATTTGTCAGTTCAAAGAGAATAAATTCTAGTTTCCTATTTTTCTAGCCTGCTTATGATTATCCAATAGGATATCAAAAAAGACCAAAGCCTTTGGGATCCATGTTCAGTATTCCTGAGTCTAACTCAGGATGCCAAATCAGGAGACAAGCACATTCTCATCAATTTTCAATCATACGAGACCAATTTTGCTTATAATTATCCAGTTCTTTTAGACCACCTTTCTCCTGAAGCCAGCCTTATGGCTATTCACTTCACTTTAGCATAAGCCCCCAAGAAGGTGAACAAAATGAGGAAACGATTGGTTAAAGTTGGCGTTTGAAATTCTGAAACATGTCCACCATTCCCTTCACCCATGCCCACCCCTCTTAGAAGTAGTACTTTCAGATTATTTAAGAGTCGATGCTTCTATGTGGATTTTGTCATCTGTCCTTTATAACAGCTAGTAGGTTTAATTTGACTCTATTTTAAGCATATATTGACCTATGCTAATTATCTGTTAAAATAAATTCCACTCTTAGAGTTAATAAAGTGTGTTTGTCATGGAAGACCCATTGAAGTAAGAAGCTGAGGAGCCCTTATGGTAAAGTGGGACAAGAAATAATAAGACATAATAATTTTCCCATGCAAATCAACAACCGTAGCTTCAAAAATATCCTGACCCACAACAAGTATTGGACAGGCCATGTTTCTCTCACTCCCTAAAAAATTGGCTCGGGAAGGAGTATGAGAGCTCCCATAGCTCTCACAAGGCTCATTATTCTCCATCACTCCACAGGAACAGCCTGTCAGAGAAGAGTGAAAGACCATTTGTCAACCTCTCTTCAACTCCCTGATTCTAGCCAAACTTCATCAATCTCAAGTGAGGAGCCAGAGAGAAATCAAACCCCATATATCCAGCATCATTGTCTACTGGAGTCAAAAATCACAATTCCACTACCCACCCCAACACCACTGGCCCTGTTTCTCCCAATTGCTTTTTGTTGTGTTTTTTAAAAAATCCTCTTTCCCCATCCCTGCAACACTGAGAAGGAGGAATTATAGTAGATAAATATGAAGCATGGAGATCCTTTAAAAATGTTTTTAATAATAAATGAGAAAATGAAAAGGAGAGGGTTGGGAAGGAAGGAGGGAATTCAAATGCCAGGGAATTGTTCAGTTTCACCTTTAAAGATGTTAACACTCATTTATACATCTGCAAGACACTCCCCTTAAAGAAAATTTCTATGAGTGTGGGTCTGGTTGCATGAATAAGGATAAAATTACTTTTTTAGACGATGTTTCCCACATATCATTCAGAGACCCCTGAAGTTAAGTATCCCTCTTGTAGATGTCCTTGAGATGCTGCTGGACCTGGGAAAGAGGAAACTGGGATACGGGTCTATGCCAAAAGGTGCTTCTAGTTATAGGACAGAGAGGAAAGGGGCAGAGGGAGAAAAACCCGAAGTCTGAGAATCTGGATTGCAGAAGAGTACCGAGGTCGTGGGAGAAGGGAGAGAAAACAAGGATGAAAAGCGAAAGGGGAAGAGGCATGAAATGTTGTCAAATGTCAAAAGGCATTTGGAGAGAAGTTGGGAATTGCATTAAGAAAACCACTGCAAATCTCGTTTCAGACCATTTAGAGATATGCCCCCTGGGAACTGCGAGCTCAGGCTGTTTAGCATCAAACAAATGGATCCACTCCATCCCTACCCTAATTAAATAAATCATTCAGTAATTCCACTGGGTTAAAGAACCAAAATATTAAAAACCTTCAGGGCCTACTCTTGCCAAATATGTCAGGGAACGTGTGTGTGTGTGTGTGTGTGTGTGTGTGTGTGTGTTCTGAGACACCACTACTGTTAAATAGGCAGAGCTAAGACTTAGGGGACTGGCAGATTATTGCAAAAAGGGCACGGGGCAGAGGGACTATGTTGTGAGCCTGGGAAAGAAGTTTGTGTGGGGACTGTGGGCAGTGAACGCGTTGGGAACAATATGGAAAACTGGGAGCTGCCTTGGAATCTACAGGGCCGGGTAAGATAATGTCCGAAAGAAAAATGAGCAGGTGCGGGATGTGTGCAGAGTCAGAGAAGAGTCCAGGGCGCCCGGAGTGGCTCCAGGAACGACGGACACCCCTCAAGGCCTTTGGGGGCGGTGGGTACTAATAGAACCCAGTGTTCGGGGTGCGCCGGGGAGGCTGCGAGCACGGCGGGAGTGGGGCGCTGGAGGGTGAGGACGCGGGAGTGAGGAAGCAAAGCCGGGGCCGGGCAGGGGCCTCCCAGCTGGGCCCGGAGGCAGCAGGGGGACAAGGGCTAGGAGAGGGCAAGGCAGCGGCATGGCGGGAAGCGAGGGGCATCCGGACACTCACCCCGTTGGCCGCGGCCAACTGCACCACGATCTCGATGGCCGTCCTGCTAAAGTACCTGCCGTCGCTGCCCACCACCATGGTGCAGCCACGACGGTCGCGCAGATCGATGGACGACAGCACGCTCTGGATGAAGTTGGGCAGGTAGTTGCGCTGGCCCTCGAAGAGGCCGGTAGGTCGCCGCAGACCCCCGCCGCCGGCCGGCCACCTGTCCTCGTAGGGCGCGGTGGGCACTGTCAGCACTGGGATGGGGCTCCCCTCCGTGGGGCCTCCTGGCCGGTCCTGCTGCTGCTCCTGGGGCCGGAGGGAATCTGCAGCCTGCCGGGGGCCTCCGCCAGACTGGCCGCGTGCCGGGACTCCACCTCACGCCCGGGCCCCCTCTCCGGCAGGTCGGCGCCCTGCGCCCTGCGCCCGCCGCCTGGGGACCGCCTGCCCCTCCTCTCCGCGCAGCCGCTCACTGACTCCCTCGGCGGAGATTTCTTCTGCCTTCCTGTAAAGTTTTCTCCCGCCCACCTTCTCCGCTGCCAGACCTCCCGAGGTGCCCTCAGTTTCTCCCCAAGTTGGACTCACTTTTGGGGTGTCTCAAAAGCCTGATTCCAGGGCCTGCTAGCCCGACCCCGGTGACGCCTGCACCCGTGCCTGGCCCCAGCCTTCACACGCGATCGCCGCCCTCCGGGGCACACCCTTTGCCAGAAAACAGCCGGCGGGCGGTGAGACTTTGGGCAGAGTCCGGGTTCCTCTCCGGCGCCAGGCCCGTCTCCCTGTCTCCCTGGGAGTGCGCAGCCTACACGCACCAGTTTCTCTTTAGAACAAGCACGGGGAGGGATTTGGGAGGGGGCTGAAAACTTTTGCCATCAGCGAACGGCCTCAGCCAAAAATAACCCTGGAAAGGCGAGCTAAGAATGGTTATCTCCTGCCAGCGCTGAAATCGGAGGATGGGCGCTGCGTGTGGGGTGTGTGTGTGTGTGTGTGAGTGTGTGTACCCTCCCACCCCGAACATTTGTTGAAGGGAATCACCACTGTCAGACTTCAATCCAACAGGACCCACTCGAGCCATCCACACTTTCCCCAGCCTCCTCCAAAACAGCACACTTGCCGGTATGGACAATTCTTTTTTTTTTTTTTTCACTTGTTTGTTTGTTGTGGTGGTTGCAACAGCAGCAACAGAGACAACACATATTTCCCTATTCTTCTCGCCCTTCTCACCCTCCCTACCCAGCTCCTGCCTTAGAAACAGGCTTGGCCTACACTGTATCTGTCCACACTGCCTGAACTCTTCCCTGAATTAATCGTTTTCAATAGGAGGGAGCTAAATCCCTTATTAATGCCCTACCAGGAGTGAATGAATAAAGCCAAGTTAAAGGGGAACTGGGTACCACATACTGTGCTAGGTTCCTTTGCATGTATCCTTTCATTCTGCTGGAGATGTTCTGCCTCCTCTCCATAAAACGCACCCAAACTCCAAAACCAGGAAATTCTCCATAGAAAATAGGAGTGAAGAGAGAAAAGACTAACAGGATAAACCCCAAAGCAGGAAGAAAGTTTTGTCTCCCATTTCGCTCAAGGAATTTTTGGACCCACCAACGCTACTGTCCTGAAAGATCCTGCTGCTTCTCCTTCCCCAAATATTGTCCACTTCCTGAGAGTAAGGCTGACTTGCCGCAGGCTTATAAAGTGTTTGGTCACAGTAAGACAACTGTGAGTAATAACACGCATTGTATACTGTTTTGCAATTGATAAAATGCTTTGCATCTGTTTTTTCTTTGGAGGCTGAAGAAAAGAAGAATGGTATTCACGCAGTTCCCATTTTACAGATGAAAACAAGAGGACTTTTTCTGTGAAGTCAGGAAAGTGGTTACAATGGTACTTTCCGCCTGTCTGAATTATGTATTGCCCCTCCCCTTTCTATTAATAACATTGAAGTGTGATGGGACAACCACTGAAGCCGTCAGTTGAAACCTGCTGGGACTTTTTAGCCATTCTCTTCAACATAAAGAATGGGTGTTTTTGGAGGGGGTGAGAGGAATGGGGAAATGTTGTCAAAGAGTACAATGTTTTAGTTGAGACAGGAAGAATACATTTTGTTGAGATCTACAGCACAGCATGGTGACTGTAGTTAAAAATGAAGTATTGTGTATTTCAAAATTGCTAAGACAATAAATTTCAAATGTTCTCACCACAAAAAAGATAGGTTTTGAGGTGATGAATCTATTAATTCTCTGGATTTAATTATTCCACAATGTATACATATATCATAACATCACATTATACCTCCATAAATACATACAATTTTAATTTGTCAATTAACATTTTTTATAAGAATAGTGTGGCCAGTTGGGGAGGTAGTTTTTTTTTTTTCCTCTAGTCTCTACTCAGTCTCCAAGATCCCATTCCCCATAAAGTTCCTGTCACCCAGGTGGAGTGCAGTGGCACAATCATGGCTCACTGCACCCTCTCCCTCTTCGGCTCAAGCGATCCTCCCGCCTACAGGTACATGCCACCACGCCCAGCTAATTTTTGTAGTTTTTGTAGACATGGGGTTTCACCATGTTGCCTAGGCTGGTCTCGAACTCCTCAGCTCAATCAATCTGCCCACTTTAGCCTCCCACAGTGCTGGGATTACAGGTGGGAGCCACCAAGCCCAACCCATAAAGTTCCTAACTTTTTAACTCCCTGGGAGTGCACAGCCTACACACACCAGTTTCTCTTTAGAACATACTTAAGAGTCTTGGCTTAGCATCCAACAGACAGAACTTTAACACTTCTACGGATCTGTGCACCTGTCTATGGTGTGGGGTTTTTAAGATCTCTTTCTAATGACACTTTATTTTGCAAAGCAGGACAGTTTCATTCCCAGAAGAGCAGGTATGGTAAATCCTTTGTTCCAGTAACGAAGACAATGATCCAAACCCTAAGCCTCAGAGAAGCCCAGAAACCCTCCAGGCCTCCATCTCTCTGCTCCTAGCACCTGCCTCTCTCTTGACATCAACATCATTCTCCCCTCTCACAGCCCAGCTCCTTCCACAGACCCAGGGATTAGGCACCAGCACCTCAGACTAGATTTTAGAGAATTACCATTCAAGAGGCAATCCTCTTCCCTTGGTTCCAATTTCAAGGTTCTCAAAGACTGGAACAGGGCTAGTTTGAGGCAATGTGCCCCATCGCATAGCCAGAAAGAACCTTACAGTGAAAAGGAAAACAATTCTTCCAAAGTAAGGGGGTGCTGATCCCCAGAGGGAGGACAGATGGGCAACCAAACAGTAACCGGGCCACCACATGCTTCACACTCACTTATCAAGGATTTCTAAAACCACTTTTCTTTTCTCTGAATTTATACAGGACTTTGTATCACTCATAAAGGAATGTCTTATAGGCTGATAACACCTTTCTATTCATGCTTATACTTAACATTTAGGCTAGGATAATTTCCTAACCTCAGTGTCCTCACTATAAGATGGGAATTATTATAATCCCTACCTCATAAATTGTTGGGAGGATTAAAATACTTAGTAAAGTGCCTGACTAATAGAAAGGCATTCAATAAATGTTAGCTATTCATGGTGTCATCATCATTATATTTACCATTATTACTAATCTCCTGTATTGCAAGAATTACAATTTATATTTTTGTAGACCATCACTGTAGCTAAAGGGTCTTTGGGCCATAGGTGATATTCCATAAAGGTTGGTTAAATTGATCTGTGGTTTTTGACTATGGAAACTCAGAACTCCCTCAAAATGTACAAAACAGATTTACCTGCTAAATAAATCTCTTCAAAGCTGACCCCAGGTTTAATTGAATTAATTCCAATGAATTTGTCACAATGATGGAGAAAGGAAACTTAGAGGGCCCCACAGTTGTTTGCTGGTAAAATGAGAAGTTTGGATTAGATCAATGTTTCCCAAACTATTTTCCTCAGAATGTTAGTGCCCCTCGAATCCTGCACAAAGCAAGAGTTTCATGACCAAGTAGCTTTTAAAACTCCTGTACACTCTACTCCCATTCTTCACAATGCACACTTTCATATTAAAAGTTCTGAGAGGTCCTCAACAGAAGACATCACTTAACTTTTTTTTTTTTTTTTTTTAAGACAGATTCTCACTCTGTCACCCAGGCTGGAGTACAGTGGCCACCACTCCTGGCCTAAACAATTTTTAACCTGGTGCTTCCCAATCTAAACTCACAGGGAACAGTTTTCTTAATGAAAGAGAATCAGACTAGCTTGTAACCATAGCTGGTGACACTCCCCTGCCCCATTCCTTGTATGTCCTCAGTGGACTAAGTCAGGAATAAATAAATTTTCCTAATTCTCAAGGGCTGGTCACTCCTTTGCACTGAGCTCAAAGCTTCTCTGTAGCATGGGTCACAATGAATGGTAGCCCTGATAGCCTAGAGTAGCCTTTCAGCCTTCTCTGAGCCTCTAAAGACTGAGGATCCTTGGCATGAAATGGAGCAACTGATATACCCTTGCTTCCCCTGGGGACTCTCTTGCTCTCAAAAAGGCATCAGCCATCATCTCCATCTAGAGAATATACTAGCTGACTCAGCTTGACCAGCCTGTCCCAAAATGAGAATCTGGGTAAAATAAGCATTGAAACACTTCATTCCTTGTAGATTCACAAAACATATTAGCATATTAAAGACTATGAAGTTCTGCAGGAAAAAAAAAACCTATTTAACTTTAATTCAACATTGCCAAGTTTTACTTGACCATGGAAGATTTTTCCAAAACACTTACAAACAGATCAAGGACATTAATCTTTCATGAAACACTAGATCCCCAGGGTCCTCTCCAGCTACATCATTCTCTGATTTTCTTTTCTATTTATGATGCATTAAAAGATTAATCTCTATCAGACTTCCATTTAGAAATTCACCAGAACGTGCAAAGGCAGCAGGTAAAATTGCTGAAGGGTATTATAAAAATACCCTCCAGTGATTTTTGAAACTTAAACTGAAATATTTATATAACTATATATTTCAGTTTGTATATTATATATATATGTATATACACACATACATATGTGTGTATATATATTGGTGTATGTATATCTATATCTATGTATATATGGCATTCTATCCATTTTACAGATGCAGAAACTGAGCTTTAGAGGGGGTGAGCAATTGATCCAAAGCCACACAGCACACAGGTAGTCATTGATAAAGGTAAAAACAAGAGTTGAAGCCTGAGGTGTAAGGACACAGAGACAAGTACACAAATGTTTACAAGTTACACACATGACACGTGCCTTTAACATGAATTTCTTGAACATTCATTTAGAGGCCTTACAATGAAGAGATCAGAGTGGCAGCAAGTTCTGTTGGAATCAGGGGAGCGTGTTCTTCTATAATCCCCTGGCTAACAGGAAAGCACACTGATTTGGCCCATGGTAGTTATACACTCCCATTGAGTCAGGGGCCACTTCTATGCACACAGGAGGTGCTAAAAATATGCTGTTGACTCATTGCCTCTAAGAGCAGAAGAAATGCCAAAAGTATAGGACAAGAGGCAGAAAAGCACACGGAAAAATGTCGTAGGGCAGTCCTCTGAGGAAGTGTTAGATCCCTTTGAAATCTGTCCAAACACTTTCTTGTGCTGGGGAAAGTCAATTACATATTTCAAGCAACCCCACATGTCATACGAGTATCTTGTACGTGTTTGTGTACTCGTGTCTGTGAACTTACATCTCAGACTTCAACTTCTCGCTCCCCACCCTTATCAATGACTGCCTGCATGGCCTTGGGCAAGTTGCTTTCCCTCTTCAAAGCTCAGTTTCTGCATCTATAAAATGGACATAATGCTACCTACCTCATGGGGTTAGTGATCACATTTAAGGAGCTAACATGTGGAAATTGCTTACACAGTACCTATCACATAATAAGGGTTTAATAAGTGTTTGATGTAATTGTTTTGATTATTACTACTATTACTAAAATAATAATTACTACAATAATAATGATTCTTATTCTCTATATTAGTATTATCTTTGAAAATGGGCATGGATTATGTATATGTAACACTTTTGGCACAATATCTAGCATTATATCACACACAAATTAGAGAATTCATGTTATTAAGGATGAAAAAATATTTTTACTGACCCTTAAATTCTTCGTAAGTAACTGCAAAAGAAGCCATTATCCCAACACATGAAATAAAAAAGAAAATTCAGTTCCTCTGGAGTTTGTTTTTGGAGGTAGCCACAGGATACCTAAATTTTTTTTCTTTTCAGAGAGACCGAGGGGCTCACTAGGTTGACCAGGCTGGTCTTGAACTCCTGGTCTCAAGCCATCCTCTCACCTCAGCCTCCCAAAGTGCTGGGATTCCATGCATGAGCCACCACATCCAGCCTACCTAAAATATTGAATGCTGTTAATAAATCTCCTGAGGCCAGCATAAGAAGGTGATGGGCAAAACTAATGCAGGTATGTTTTTCTGGCTTTTTCATGTATTGGGCCAAACTTTGAAAAGCACTTACTATTAATGGCTAACTTGCAAAATTTGTGATTTATTAAAAGCAGATTTTAATTGTTTTACCTAAAAATAATAGGCCTCTGATCTGCCAAAGATGAAGATTTAATTTCTAGGTGTTCCCCACAATACCTAGAAACATCAGTGGAATCGATTATTAAACACTTTAGAACTATTCTCACCAAAGTTCTTTAATATATAATACAGCAAAAGAAAAGTTTCTTTTCTAAAGGCTTCTCTATACTTTTTTTAATAGTTGAATTTCATTTCTGAAGGCTCCTAAAAAGAATAGAATTTAGATCTTTATTAAAGAGGAAATATATTTTCCATGTTTAATTTAAATGACATTCCATCAGTCATTTGCAATCTTAGCCTACACGGAATTTTTTTTTTTTGGTAGTTTTTATGTTTGGGCTTTAGGAGGGGATTCCCAATAATCTCTATATAAATATTTCTAATCTCTATAGAAATATTTTAACATTTCAATGTAAATTAGTTTTTTAAAGCTATTTTATCCATAAAAATAATGAATTTGCATGGCTGAGGGTGAAATAATGTGTTACCAGGACCCCTCAGTTTTGGGGGTTGTGAGTAGATCCCATCTTCATGTTCCTCCAGCCCAGCCGAAGCCTGGCTCAGGTCCTCCTCCCCCATTTGTCAGGAACCACCATCCCCAGGGATTCTATGTGCCCTGCGTGACCAGTGTTCTCCATCAGAGTTTACCAATCTTTTGTTCATTCCCTCAGAGCACAGCTAAGCAAGAGTACACTAATTTGAAAATTAACTCAAGCAAATAGAGGAACAATATCCCCAACACATTGCATTTTAACATAGGGTTTCCTGGACACACTGCTTCAACCCAAGAGTTGGGCTAATAGTAGGAGTTCCATCTGCTAAAATACGGCTGTCAGCTTCAGAGGGAAATTCATGAACGTCTTCGTAGTTTGTTTTTACGTTTCACTTGGCACTGTTTCTAAAATTTCCTCTGAAGCCAAAAAATAAGTTATTTCCCAGCACACTGGGCACTTTTCATTTATCATTGGATTGATTTTTGTAACTTGCAGTAGGAGCTGAAATCGACCAGGGGGTTCTTATCCAACAGACAGCAGCAAAACTCTTTGTGTATCTGCGTTCCTTTCAACAAGCGTGACTTCCTCAATGGCATCATTCGTGAGCGTAACACAGAGCTCAGCAATAACGTTTCTTCACTAACCCTACCAGGTATCCAACATAGGATGTTACTTCCTTTCACTGTTTTCCGACTCCTGGCAGATATTAATCATTGGGATTTGGGAACAAGGAAATAGAATTTCTGAGAATGCTTGGGAATTCCCAAATTCATATGATTTTCATAACACTTCACTTACAAGTTTTTGAAAAATAATAAGTGACTATAATAACAAGCAAATAGTCGTTTTTTTCTGTAACAGGATTATATGAAAAGTTTTAGTAGTCTTCTGTTTTAAAAAGATATGATAACAAATGATGATTTATTATTATTATGAGCCAACATATTGTAACAAGATTATAAAATCCAATAGCATTAATAGAGAAAACATTAAAAAGAAATGAATATTATCACAAAATAAATGCTAAAGAAAAGTCCTTTAAAGATTGAAAGGTAACACCACAAATACTTAATGCTTTAATCATTGTTTACATGACATTGTTAAACAAGGCATCAATCATCCCCTCCAATACCATTTAAATAACATAACATTCTGATCTCCTGGCAAGATGAATAGCACTAGAAAGAAGCAACTGTCAAAATGGCCGATTTAAGGGCATATTTTGTTTCTAAAACTTGGCATTTCTTAGAAAACCTCTCATAGGATTTGTAAAACATATACTATGCATATGAACACATTAATATTTATTTGCAGAAATGGTTCACTGTTAGCAGTGGACAAGGCCATGAACACACACTTGTAACACAGCAGCAGATACAAGAAAGTCTGACTGAGGCTCCTTTACTGCTCCTGTCCTGTTCACCTTAACTTTCATCTCCACATGTCAGTGCTTCCTCATCTTGCTTGACTTGAAGTCAGTGCATTTCTTCAAGTCAGTAAGTTCTCTATACTGACTATTAAGCTGTAATTTTCACAAGAAAATTAGAATGTTCCTTCCCATTTTCCTAATTTCTCAACTGATTTTTCTCAGAATTCAGAATCCATAAATATTGAAATGCCACGAGAGAATTTCCAAATGGAAATGCTGTTCCCTTCGTCCATTTTCAGAAGAAACCATAGGATAGTGTTATCCTTCTCTACTCCATTTTTTTTCCCCTGCAAACTTATGGTTATCACCTCTTTAAGTGAGTAGCTCACAATTTTGCCTCCCCTGCAAATGGTCCCCAAACAGTAAAGTGGGTCCTCTTTAGCTGTGTCTTTAGTACATAATCCTGCATTTCTGACCATATGCAGGGAGTGTGACCCAGGGAAGGATCCCTGACTCAATTGGATTTCTCTTGCTGTCTCTAGAATTTGAACACTGGAACCCAGACGTACAGAGGCTGGGAGCCATCGTGGTGTGCTATATTGATGACAGCAGCAGTGGGTGGTGTGGGGGCAGTTAATTGACAGCTACCTGTTGCTGACATCCCAGGAACTGCCTGAACCTCCTCTTTCCCAGTCATAAGATATCTAAGATTCTGCAGTATTCTTCATTAAATCCTAGCATGGTTTAAGCTAGCAAGAATTAGGTTCTGTTGCTTTCAATCAACAGAACCTTAGCTAATACATTGTTATTTCCTGGTCTTTGTTCCTTTAATTTTCCAGGAATGAAGGGAAAATGGCTTACTGGTTTTAAAAAGAGACAAGGGACAACATACCATTTATGCAAAATTTAGAAGCACTCAAAGGAAACTCTGGAAAGTTCCTGAGACATATATAGGTAGGATCAGCATAAAACTTGAACAGTGTATCTAGATCATGGTTGCCATGGTGGACTTGACACAATGAACATCTGTATCAAGATCATATTTTCTTGGTGGGACAGAGAGAAGCACAAGGCGGGACTCACATTTACAGTAATCCTTGTTTTCCAGGGACCATACAACCCAGTTTGTCCAGAGCTGTTCATCTTAAGTTTGTTATCCCACCATAATTATAAATAGAACCTCCTTTTTCTCTCAAGAATATCCCACTTTGGATGATAATTTCTGTGACTACCCATTAAGAATATTTAATAACTATAGAAAACTGCTTCTCTATATTTTTTGTATGTTTGAAACATTTTATAACAAAAATATCTTTAAAGTTATCACCTACACAGAATATAGCTGCCAAATGCTCCTACTCTGCTATTCTAACCATGAATCCCTCTGGGGCCCCTTCCTCCTACGGCGCTTGTGAGGATGAAATGAAATAAGCTCTATGAAGTGCCCAACAGTGACAAACACTGAATAAAATACAGCCACCATAGGTGGCCTTCCCTTATGTTCACCAAACTCCTGATAAGTTATTCGGTGATGTTTTAATCTTAACATTTTATGTAGATTATACATTCATCTGATTCAAAATGCAAAAGGTACAAAAGCGTATACAGTTAAAAGTTTCCCAACCCACTACCATTTATCTCCCTGGAGGCAACTGTTTCCAGATTTTTGAATATCCTTAAAGAATATCATATGTATGGAAAAGAAAGATTATATATTTATATGCATCTGTGTATGCATTTTCCTATGAGAGGCACACAAAGTCTCCTTGAAGAGATATCATTATTACAAATACCCCTCAATTTACAATGGGGTTATATTCCAATAAACTTATGAAAATACTGTAACCTGAAAATGCATTTAATACACTTAACCTACTAAATATCATAGCTTAGCTCGGCCTACCTTAAACACTCACATTAACCTACAGTTAGGCAAAATCATCTAACAGAAAGCCCATTTTATAATAAAGTGGGCTTTGAATATCTCATGTAATATAATGAATACTGTACTGAAAGTGGAAAACAGAATGGTTGTATGAGTACTCAAAGTACAGCTTCTGCTGAATGTGTATTGCTTTCAAGCTATCTTAAAGTTGAAAAATCATAAGTCAAAATATTCTAAGTCAGGGATTGTTTGTACTTCTACTTTACATGATGAAATTGAGCCTTGAAAAGATTAAGTGACTCGCCCAAGGTCACACTGGCAGTTAAATAGTGAAACTTGGATCCAAATTGTTCAGTCACTACATGTATTGTCTTGAAATTTGAAAAAGAGGAAGAGGAATTAAACTACTACATTGAAGGACTATTTTAGGCATAGAAGAAGCAGATGCCTTCATGTCCAAGTGATTGTGAAAAGCCCACTTGCCCCAAAATATGTCTCCTGGTCATAGGGAATTCCACCATTTCAGATTTTTACCTGGGGATTTAGAGTAATCTGCTGTTTTCCTAGAGCTCCCCTAAAATAGAAATAGAAAATTTTGGAAGGCTAAATATATGCTAACATTGGAAAACTCATTTTCTCCCCTTCGTAAGGCAAGGTACTGAAGGAGGGGGCCCTACGGGCTGTGCAGGGACATCCTGGAGGCATGGGGAGAAGAAACTGAAAGGCAAGTTTGTATGGAACAAAGAATACCGATCTCAGGATTCTCCCTTGAACCTGCCCTAACTTTGTTCAAATAGACTTAGCCACTGACCTGCTGTCAAAAGACCACAGCCAATCTGACTTGTTTTCAATATAATGATGAATA
This sequence comes from Pan paniscus, assembly GCF_029289425.2. NCBI lineage: Eukaryota > Metazoa > Chordata > Mammalia > Primates > Hominidae > Pan > Pan paniscus. The sequence goes on from NC_073261.2 coordinate 5,324,010, forward strand.
TTGATTTGGTCCCTTCATCCAACATTCTCAGCTGGATCTTTTTTGACCAAGGATATACATTACTAGGTGAGTACAGGCAGTTAATTCTTCCACACGGGACTTCGGAGTTTCTGAGTTAACCAGAATCACCCACCTTAACATCTGCCAGTTTATACCCCAAGTCCTGACCAGTGCCCCCTACCTGCTATGCCTCATGTTTTCAATAGAGCATAAAATCAGAAATGAAAGATGAAACATCATAGCCAATATCACAGAAATACAAAGGATCCTAAGAAACTGCTAGGTATAATTACACACTAACTAATTGGATCATCTAGAAGAAATGGATAAATTCCCAGACACATAAAACCTACCAAGATTGACTCATGAAGAAATTTAAAAATCTGAACAGACTAATAGCAAGCAAGGAGGTTGAATCAGTAAGAAAATGTCTCCTATCAATGAAAAACCCAAAACCAGATGGCTTCCCAGATTAATTCTACCAAATATTTTAAGAACTAATACCAGTCCTTCTCAAACTCTTCCAAAAAGCTGAAGTGGAGGGAATACTTCCAAACTTATCTTACAGGGCCAGCATTACCCTGATTCCAAAGCCAGACAAGAATACTACAAGAAAGGAAAATGACAGGCCAATATCCTTGATCTACATAGATGCAAAAATCCTCAACAAAATCCTAGCAAACCAAATTCAATAGCACATTGAAAGAATCATTCACCATGATCATGTCATGGTTCAACATAAGCAAATCAATATATATAATATACCATATTAGAAAAATAAAGGATAGAAACTATATGGCCATCACAATAGATATAGAAAAAGCTTTTGACAAAATTCGAACCCCTTTCATGGTGAAAAAAAAAAAAAAACACCCAACAGATCACGTATTGAGGGACTGTATCCCAAGAAAATAAAGGCCATATATGACAAACCCATAGCTAACACCATAATCAATGGTGAAAAGTTGAAACTTTTCCTCTACCATCAGGAACAAGACAAGGATGCCCACAGACACCACTTCTCAGGTTAATTAGGCAAAAGAAAGAAATAAAAAGCATCCTAATAGGAAAGGAAGAAGTGAAACAGTCTCTACTGACGGCATGATCTTGTTATATATAGAAAACCCTACAAACTTCACTAAAAAAAGGTTAGAACTCCACACAAAGAAGGGAACAATAGACACTGGGGGACTCCAAAGGTGGGAGGGAAGGATGGTGGGAGCAAGGGTTGAAAAACTACCTATCGATTACTATGCTCACTGCTTGGCTGGTGGGATCATTAGAAGCCCAAACCTCAGCACCATGCAATATACCTGTTTAAGAAACCTGTACATCTACCCTCCTGACTCTAAAATGAAACATGCAATATTTAAAAAACAAAAACAAATAAATAAAATTTGAAAACTGTTAGAACTGAACTAATAGGTGAAATCAGTAAAGTTGTAGGATACAAAATCAACATATAGAGCCTTGAACACAGCAACATCCAGCTGTCTGACACGAAAGTCTCAGGGGCAAGAAAACCTCTATATGAACTCAGAAACAATGAGCTAAGTTGTGTTTATGTCTGAAAGGATGTTAAGAACTTCATTCATGTTACATCAGAGCCAACAGAAAGAACCAACAGGAAACCTGTACCCAACAAACAGAAATGACAAGATGAAGGGAAAGCAGAGGTAAGGGCTTACCTTAGAAAGGGCAAGTGATTAGCTCAATGTGCAATACAATGTTTGCTCCTGAGCCAAAAATTTGTACAATAATTTGGATATTACTTGCACAACCAGAAAAATCAGCCACTCATTAGGAAAATGTGTTTCTGTAGAAGTCTTAGGACTCAGCTATCTATAATAACATGAAAAGACAATATTTTCATCCAAAATGAGTATTTTTGTTTGTCTTGGCTTGTTATTCTAACGTCAACAGCCTCTAAATAAACTGTTGAAGTACATGATATAACCACCTCTTTCTCCATCTTTCCTACTGCTCCCATAGGGTTTCGGTTGCGCAATTTCACCATTAGCAAAGCTTTTTGCTGAAATCTGCCTTTTCAAAGGGAGAGTATCCAGAAACAGAAGATGCTGATCTGGGAGCCTCTTCCTAATAGAACTGCTGCTTCAGTTTAACTTGAAAAAGCCCACACCCAGTTCCTAATGACAAACATCTGAACACCGGGTCTTCCCCTGAGCAAGACCATGCTATGCCTCCTGCTCGCTCTGTTCTATAAGCAACCCACAGATTGCTCCCTGTGAAGAGGAGCCTGCAAGGGGAGCAGCATTCCACCAGACCCTGATTTAGCAAGATATTTCCGTATCATTCCCCCAACCAGCTGGAAGTCCTCCACTGCTCTTGTGTAAAAATCTAACTCATCTCGCTGAATTTCCTGATTTAAAAGTCTAATTCATTTCACCAAAAGTGTGACAGAAGGAAACCAAGTACACCATCTCTCTCTTACCAAACCAAAGCTATTGCATGTGCATTCTGGGGGAAAAACATCGTCCAAATATGTTATGGAGGGGGTGCCAGCCCAGTGTCATCCTCTTACTATTGCCATAGGATCTTGGCTGATGGCATCAGAGGAAAAACAAGTTTATCAATTACTTTCAACCATTAAGCTCACTCCTCCATGAAAAATAAGTCACAAGTCCAATGTCTCTTATTAAAATAAGCACTGCAAAATATAAAGGAGTCACAGTTTTAAAATGGGACACACGTTCTCTAAGCGGTGAACCACGTTAGAGGTGCACTGTTTACATTGTATAAAGTCCCCTGGAGCCAGGGTTAGGAAGCACATCTGTTCTTTGGTGTTCTGGGATGAAGGAGAAAGGAAAATGTGCTGCCAGAAGTGAGTGGGAAGGAGCCCATGAGATAAAGGAAGTAAATCCATTTGCTGATTGCAATAATAATGGTAATACACGAAGCTATACATACATACATACATACATACATACATACATACATACATGCAAACTTTGACATTTTTTAAAAAAAAGAACTTAAGGCTTCCACTCATGTAATCAGCCCTTTTGAACTCTCCTGATTAGCTGCAAGGAAAATCTTCCTTTCTCCTCTTTCTTGCACCATCCTGGGCTCCCTTTTGACTTTTTTTTTTTTTTTAACTTATAAACGATCAGCTCATATTCTGAAGTTTGTAGTCCCCTCCCACCCCCTCTCTCTCTATACGGCTCATTTACATTGGCAGCTGTCGTGCTGCTGGGCATCCTCAAACCCACAAGTTTCCCTTTAATGTTTGAGCAGACAAACATGATCATGCACTAGGCATCACTGTGCCACTCAAAATGCTTTTTTGTTTTTTTTATTGCATCTGAGAGAAATCTCAAGGTTGCAAACCTGGAGTCAGAATTGTCTCCATGTGTCTCAGTGGGAAGAGTATCGTGTGAAGAAACAAGTTGATTCTACTAATCAAAAGGAATTTTTTTTGATATCAGGTCATCCTCCGAATGAATGTATATTACCAAGTGGAGGGTCACATGAAGAAAATGGTCAAACAGCACCACCTAGAGCAAGAGCTGAGAAGCGCAGCGGAGCCGGGCTGTGTCAGGAAAGAAAAGCAAGCTGGGGCCTGGCTCAGCGCTCTCCCCTCTGCTCCTGTCTGCACGGAAAGATTAGGATGACAGTGGCAGGAAGCCTGTGCACCTAGTATGCATCACTTGAAGGGAACACACAGATTCCAGTAAACAGTTGGAAGGAAATGTTAATACCAGGCTCTGCTAAACAATATGAAATGACTCCTAGATGAGACAAGCGACTTTCATCAAAGTTTCCTGATACCTGAAAAGACAGCCCAGGGGATCCTGCACTACATGTGGTGTATGTAAATTAAGAGGGTTTTTTTCCCCTTTGTAATCAAGGCTCATACACAAACAGAATCACACTTTAGAAATGGCCTATTTCAACTTGTAACTAGCTTGCTTTCAGGGGCTCCAGGTCAAAAAGAAATAGAGCACAAAGACGCTTTCTCCTTAGGGATCATACACAAATTCACTCTGTCCGTTTCTTTCCCACATGGAGCAACAAAGCCGTCAGACCTCTCCATCCACCCATCGGGTCCTTCCTGATTAAAGTGAGATAAATCACAGCCCTCTCTCTCCAGATGGCAGGCGACAAGAGGCGGATGCTTGCCTCAAGAAGTCCTCCCCATCCCTCTGCATTCATGCAAGCCCGAGCGGAGAAATGCAAGAAATTACGGATGCATTTTAATTCCCCAGACCCTGCAATTAAAAATGGAAATTTTTTGGCCACGCCTGTTGGCTCACGCCTGTAATCCCAGCACTTTCAGGGGCCGAGGTCGGCAGATCACCTGGGGTCAGGAGTTCGAGACCAGCCTGGCCAACATGGTGAAACCCTGTCTCTACTAAAAATACAAAAATTAGCTAGGAATGGTGGTGGGCGCCTGTAGTCCCAGCTACTCGGGAGGATGAGGCAGGAGAATCACGTGAACCTGGGAGGCAAAGTTTGCAGTGAGACAAGATTGCACCACTGCACTCCACTCTGGGTGACAAAGGAAGACTTCATCTCAAAAAATGTTTTTAAAAAATGGAAGTGTTGTTCTTTCATTTGTAAATGTGTTTTGGTAAAAGAGGGGCAGTTTAAGCAACCCTTTCTATTGTCTACATTGTTAAAATTCATCCGACATGGACTCTTGACTCCGTTTTGCCTGGGCAGACCCAATTCAAGCATTTACAACAGCTATAACCTCCTCAAATCAAAAAGAGGAATCAGCATTATTGCTAAGTTCAAATAAGGTCTTGTTTTATTTCATTTTTATTTTTGAATGCAGCCATTCCTCCAGGTGCTGTCATCAGGTAAGATTGTCAGTCCTGATTAGGTAAAGGTATTATTACAAAATGCAATTCTTAAACATTCAGTGTCTAACTACACTTTTAATAAGCCTTTCCCCTCCCCTATGTATTCTCCCTTAGACACCCCTTCTCAAATTTAAAATCACAGAAACTAAAATATGATGCCTAAAGAGAGCCTAGCGACTGCCCAGTCCTCTAATTTGATGAGTGGGAGTACTGAAGCCCAGAGGAGGTCAAGTAATTTGTTCCCAATGTCTTAGATAAGAAGAAAATGACCAGCTGGGAAATCCCACTCATGTCAAGGCAGAGGCACAGGGCCACAGACTGTGGTTGAATTGTGCCACACTCCTACATCCTTCTTTAGGAATCACAGAACATTCCTGTGTTGAGTCGGAGTCACTGACTTCCTTTTCAGGCTGATTGAGTTCTGTCCTTACGGGCTGCGACAAGAAGTTTTGGTATTATGCTACACCAAGACCATTTATCTAGTTCAAGAAATGAGCACAGTCCTTAGAGCCCAGCAACTTTCCCCATGTCCAGTAAATGTAGCTTCTCCATTAGAAGCTGTCAGAATGGAGCCTTCTGGCTCATCTTGATTTTGATTTGTGCAAGAATGAATGGTTGTGCTAAGACAGCTTTCCTAGCTGATAGAGAGAGAAACTTTTTTCTCATAATCTATAAAAAAATTAAATTAGAACTTTTTTCTCATAATCTGTGAAAAAATATTAAATTAAATCTGGCTCGTCTTGATTTTGATTTGTGCAAGAATGAATGGTTGTGCTAAGACAGCTTTCCTAGCTGATAATGAGCAAAACTTTTTTCTCATAATCTATAAAAAAATATTAAATTAGAAGCATAGAGTTTATTTCATGACTTTTATCTTCCTGCAATTTTCTTGTGGGCATAAATGATTTGTTTTTATCCTGCCTGCCCCCCAATCCCTTTTCCAAGAGACTAAAAGAGTATCTAGTGCAAAGTAGAGACTCAAATATTTTTTAATAAACAGTGATCCCAGCCACCCAGTGCATGTTGCCAAATGCCAACCCCATAAATGATCAAACACATCATCTCATTCAGCCAATCAAAATCAAGTGCTACCTATTTTTTTAAGTTTTCATACCCCTTGGGCATCTGCTTTCTCAGCATTTCCCAACTTGAGTCATTCTCATCCTGCCTTCCTAATTTTGCTCTGTCAATTACCTCTACTATTATTTATTTCATATATTTTTAAATAGCCCCACTTTTGAAACTTAAATACATGCCTTTTAAAAGGAAGCTTTCTTACTACTATACATCAAAAGCCATTATTACTTGTTCTAAGTACTCATAACAACATGGTCACAACTATTAAAATTTACTAATGTGCATCCACATACTCTCTAAATTCATGGAGCATCTGCACACATTTTAAGAAACAATTCTGCATTACTCACTCAATTTTCTTGACATCCTTCTGAGGCAGGACAAACCTTGGGCCCAAAGAATTGAGGTAGGAGTCCAAGCAAGTTGCCAGCCACATAAAGGCAAACCTTGGCTCGGAAGTCAGGACTACCAGCCCCTAGGTTATGGTTCATGCTCCTTCCTCTGCTCTCCAGAACCTCCTATCTCCAAGTGTACTTAGCAGCCCAGATGCAGCAGCATCCTCTAGAGACTTGTTAAAAATGCAGAAGCTCAGGCTCCAACCCAGGCCTATGCAGACTGAATCTGCATTTTAAAAAGGTGCAGGTAATTCGCGAGCACATTAAGTTTGAAAAGGCCTGGTGTAGATCAGCGGTTCTCTAACTTAGCAGCACATTAGAACCATCTGTAGAGACTTTAAAAATACCAGTGCCTGGGCTTCACCTCCCAGAGAATCTGACTTAAGTGTCTGGGGTTTGCCCTGAGTCTAGGTATTTTTAAAATCTCCTCAGCTTATAAAAAGCTGGCAGGGCCGGGCACAGTGGCTCATGCCTATAATCCCAGCACTTCGTGAGGCCAAAGTGGGCAGATTGCTTGAGTCCAGGAGTTTGAGACTAGCCTGGGCTAAAACCCCATCCCTACAAAAAAAAAAATACAAAAAGTAGTTGGGCATGGTGGTGGCACATACCTGTAGTCCCGGCTACTCAGGAGGCTGAGTCCTCGCCTGAACACAGGAGGTCACGGTCTGGTCAACAGAGCAAGACCCTGTATCAAAACAAAGAAACAAACAAACAAAAAATGCTAGCAGCTTACCAGCTAGGGAGGCCTGTAGAGCCACGTTTTCCAAATGGGGCTACATTAGTTGTTCCAGAACTTTAGCTGCATCAAAACTACCTGGATGGCTTGTTCAGCTACAGAGGGTCTGGCCATGACCCTAGAGCTTCCAGCTGAGGGTCTGGAATGAGGCCCGATGATTTGCATTTCTAACAATCTCCAGGTGATGCTGATGCTGTGGGTCCAGGGACCACATTTTGAGAATCTATGCTAAATGAATCGGAGAAGACCAAAGCTCAAACTTATTCCAAGAACTTTTCAAGGCCCACCTGCAAGTTGTAGTGGAAGTAAGCATCTAAGGGTGCAAAAAAGTTTCACTGTAGACTAAGGCCTTTTACCTGAGCTCTCAAATGTTCACATTTCTCTTATCAACCTAAATAACAAACAGAGAGAGACTCTCCACAAGAAAAAGATATTCTTTTGGAAACAGAGCCTTGCAATAGAAATAGGCAAGCCAGAGTAAACTATATGCATATTCACGGAGGTAAAGGAAGACAAAAGAAAAAATGAGGAAGATTATATGATCATTTGGAAATGATTATCCTTGGCTACAAAGATCAATAACAAAGGTGATGCCAGGCCCAGGTTGCACAGGCAGTTGTTGGGCAAATATCCTTCAGAAGCATTGTTGTGTGCAAAGTTGCAATGGGCTTTGTGTAAGATTGTGTTTTTTGCAGTCTTCTGTGATAAGTTTTTGTTATCAGGCATATAATCCCAAGAATCCTTTTTTGCATGGCCTTCCCTGGCTCTATTTGTCAGGGTTTTGGTTAGGGGAGGGGTATTTTTAACACTCTCAATATAAAAAATGCCATAAGGTAGGTACCCCAATTGCTTGTTTCGTCTTCATAAAATAACATTTCCACCCGAACAAAGTCTACACATAAATTGTAAAAATACCCTGGCATGCAGTCCCTGGAAAAGTCTGGAGTCATTCTCGTGGTTCCCACCCAGGTGGGCAAGCGTAGCCACCACAGATAAACACAAAGTAGGGGACCCGCTGGGGTTCAGTGGCAGGCAGTGGCCCTGGTTCTGATATTTGGCTGAAAACACAGCTCCTCTTTGTCACCCTCAGGTCATTTCAGCTATTTCCTAGATAATAATCTCACTTCACCCTGCACAAAACAGGCACATGATCATGTCACTCTGACCAGGTTTGAGTCCAAGGAGACTTTTGTTTTTAAAATAATTTAGGTTAGTAGTTAAAATATGAACTTTGGGCCAGGAGTGGTGGCCCATGCCTATAATCCCAGCACTTCGTGAGGCCAAAGTGGGCAGATTGCTTGAGTAAAGGAGTTTGAGACTAGCCTGGGCTAAAACCCCATCCCTACAACAAAAAAAAAATACAAAAAGTAGTTGGGCATGGTGGTGGCACATACCTGTAGTCCCGGCTACTCAGGAGGCTGAGTCCTCCCTTGAACCCAGGAGGTCACAGTCTGGTCAAGAGAGCAAGACCCTGTATCAAAACAAAGAAACAAACAAACAAAAAATGCTAGCAGCTTACCAGCTAGGGAGGCCTGTAGAGCCAAGTTTTCCAAATGGGGCTACATTAGTTGTTCCAGAACTTTAGCTGCATCAAAACCACCTGGATGGCTTGTTCAGCTACAGAGGGTCTGGCTAAGGCCCTAGAGTTCCCAGCTGAGGGTCTGGAATGAGGCCCGATGATTTGCATTTCTAACAATCTCCAGGTGATGCTGATGCTGTGGGTCCAGGGACCACATTTTGAGAATCTATGCTAAATGAATCAGAGAAGACCAAAGCTCAAACTTATTCCAAGAACTTTTCAAGGCCCACCTGCAAGTTGTAGTGGAAGTAAGCATCTAAGGGTGCAAAAAAGTTTCACTGTAGACTAAGGCCTTTTACCGGAGCTCTCAAATGTTCCCATTTCTCTTATCAACTTAATAACAAACAGAGAGAGGCTCTCCACAAGAAAAAGATATTCGTTTGGAAACACAGCCTTGCAATAGAAACAGGCAAGCCAGAGTAAACTATATGCATATTCAGGGAGGTAAAGGAAGACAAAAGAAAAAATGAGGAAGATTATATGATCATTTGGAAATGATTATCCTTGGCTACAAAGATCAATAACAAAGGTGATGCCAGGCCCAGGTTGGACAGGCAGTTGTTGGGCAAATATCCTTCAGAAGCATTGTTGTGTGCAAAGTTGCAATGGGCTTTGTGTAAGATTGTGTTTTTTGCAGTCTTCTGTGATAAGTTTTTGTTATCAGGCATATAATCCCAAGAATCCTTTTTTGCATGGCCTTCCCTGGCTCTATTTGTCAGGGTTTTGGTTAGGGGAGGGGTATTTTTAACACTCTCAATATAAAAAATGCCATAAGGTAGGTACCCCAATTGCTTGTTTCGTCTTCATAAAATAACATTTCCACCCGAACAAAGTCTACACATAAATTGTAAAAATACCCTGGCATGCAGTCCCTGGAAAAGTCTGGAGTCATTCTCGTGGTTCCCACCCAGGTGGGCAAGCGTAGCCACCACAGATAAACACAAAGTAGGGGACCCGCTGGGGTTCAGTGGCAGGCAGTGGCCCTGGTTCTGATATTTGGCTGAAAACACAGCTCCTCTTTGTCACCCTCAGGTCATTTCAGCTATTTCCTAGATAATAATCTCACTTCACCCTGCACAAAACAGGCACATGATCATGTCACTCTGACCAGGTTTGAGTCCAAGGAGACTTTTGTTTTTAAAATAATTTAGGTTAGTAGTTAAAATATGAACTTTGGGCCAGGAGTGGTGGCCCATGCCTATAATCCCAGCACTTCGTGAGGCCAAAGTGGGCAGATTGCTTGAGTAAAGGAGTTTGAGACTAGCCTGGGCTAAAACCCCATCCCTACAACAAAAAAAAAATACAAAAAGTAGTTGGGCATGGTGGTGGCACATACCTGTAGTCCCGGCTACTCAGGAGGCTGAGTCCTCCCTTGAACCCAGGAGGTCACAGTCTGGTCAAGAGAGCAAGACCCTGTATCAAAACAAAGAAACAAACAAACAAAAAATGCTAGCAGCTTACCAGCTAGGGAGGCCTGTAGAGCCAAGTTTTCCAAATGGGGCTACATTAGTTGTTCCAGAACTTTAGCTGCATCAAAACCACCTGGATGGCTTGTTCAGCTACAGAGGGTCTGGCTAAGGCCCTAGAGTTCCCAGCTGAGGGTCTGGAATGAGGCCCGATGATTTGCATTTCTAACAATCTCCAGGTGATGCTGATGCTGTGGGTCCAGGGACCACATTTTGAGAATCTATGCTAAATGAATCAGAGAAGACCAAAGCTCAAACTTATTCCAAGAACTTTTCAAGGCCCACCTGCAAGTTGTAGTGGAAGTAAGCATCTAAGGGTGCAAAAAAGTTTCACTGTAGACTAAGGCCTTTTACCGGAGCTCTCAAATGTTCCCATTTCTCTTATCAACTTAATAACAAACAGAGAGAGGCTCTCCACAAGAAAAAGATATTCGTTTGGAAACAGAGCCTTGCAATAGAAACAGGCAAGCCAGAGTAAACTATATGCATATTCAGGGAGGTAAAGGAAGACAAAAGAAAAAATGAGGAAGATTATATGATCATTTGGAAATGATTATCCTTGGCTACAAAGATCAATAACAAAGGTTATGCCAGGCCCAGGTTGGACAGGCAGTTGTTGGGCAAATATCCTTCAGAAGCATTGTTGTGTGCAAAGTTGCAATGGGCTTTGTGCAACATTGTGTTTTTTGCAGTCTTCTGTGATAAGATTTTGTTATCAGGCATACAATCCCAAGAATCCTTTTTTGCATGGCCTTCCCTGGCTCTATTTGTCAGAGTTTTGGTTAGGGGAGGGGTATTTTGAAAACTCTCAATGTAAAAAATGCCATAAGGAAGGGACCCCAAAGACTTGTTTCATCTTCATAAAATAAAGATTCATAAAATCTCTGTAAACGTGGAAATATCTACACCGCTTTCTGTATAAACGTGGAAATATCTACATCGCTAACTCTGTAAATGTGTAAACATTTACAACGCTATCTGTATAAACATGGAACTATTTACACCGTCGTCTCTATAAACATGGAAATATCTACACTGCTATCTCTATAAACAAAGAAATATTTACACCGCTATCTGTAAAAACATGGAAATATGTAAACAGCTATATCTATAAACATGGAAATACCTACACCGCTATCTCTATAAACATGGAAATACCTACACCCCTATCTGTAAAAACATGGAAATATCTACACCGCTGCCTCTATAAGCAAGGAAATATCAACACCGCTATCTGTATAAACATGGAAATAACTCCACCGCTGTCTCTGTAAACATGGAAATATCTACACCTCTATCTGTATAAACATGGAAATATCTACACCACTGTCTTTATAAACATGGAATTATCTACAACGCTATCTCCATAAACATGCAAATATCTATATCACTGTCTCTATAAACATGGAAATATCTACACCGATATCTCTATAAACATGGAAATATCTACACCACTGTCTCTAGAAACATGGAAATATCTACACCACTATCTCTATAAACCTGGAAATATCTACACTGCTATCTCTATAAACATGGAGATATCTACACCGCTATCTCTATAAACGTGGAAACATCTGCACCGCTATCTCTATAAACCTGGAAATATCTACACCGCTATAAGTATAAATGTGGAAATATCTACACCGCTATCTGTATAAACATGGAAATATCTACACCGCTACCTCTATAAACGTGGAAATATCTACAGCACAATCTGTAGAAACGTGGAAATATCTATACCGCTATCTAAACTTGGAAATATCTATACTGCTATCTGTATAAACGTGGAAATATCTACACCGCTATCTCTATAAGTGAGGAAATATGTACACTGCGATCTGCATAAACGTGGAAATATCTACACCGCTATATTTGTAAACGTGGAAATATTTAAACCGCTATCTGTATAAATGTGGAAATATCTACACCGCTATCTTTGTAAATGTGTAAACATTTACACCGCTATCTGTATAAACGTGGAAATATGTACTCAGCCATCTCTATAAACATGGAAATAACTACACCGCTATCTCCATAAACATGGGAATACCTTAACCGCTACCTCTATAAATATGGAAATATCCACACTGCTATCTCTATGAAGATGGAAATATCTACACCGCAATAGCTTTAAACATGGAAATATCTACACCGCTATCTCTATAAACATGGAAATTCTTACACCGCTATCTGTATAAACATGGAAATATTTACAAAGCTATCTCTATAAACATGGAAATATCTACACCACTACCTGTAAAACATGGAAATATCTACACCGCTGTCTGTATAAACATGGAAATATACACACGGCTATCTATTTAAACATGGAAATATCTACACCACTGACTGTATAAACATGGAAATATCTACAACGCTATCTGTATAAACATGGAAATATCTACACCACTGTCTCTATAAACCTGGAAATATCTACACCGTTATCTGTATTAACGTGGAAATATCTTCACCGCTATCTGTACAGACGTGGAAATATCTACATCGCTATTTCTATAAACGTGGAAATATCTACACCGCTCTCTGTATAAACAGGGAAATATCTACACCGGTATGTGTATAAACGTGGAAATATCTACAACGCTATGTGTATAAACCTGGAAATATCTACAACGCAATCTGTGTAAACGAGGAAGTATCTTCACTGCTATCTGTATAAACGTGGAAATACCTACACCACTATCTCTAGAAACGTGGAAATATCTACACCGCTATCTGTATAAACGTGGGAATACCTACTCTGCTATCTCTATAAACTTGTAAACATTTACACGGCTATCTGTATAAACATGGAAATATTTACACCAATATGTCTATAAACATGGAAATATCTACACCGCTGTGTCTATAAACATGAAAATATTTACACCGCTATCTGTATAATCATGGAAATATTTACACCGCTATCTGTATAAACATGGAAATATTTACACCGCTATCTCTATAAACATGGAAATATCTACAACGCTATTTCTATAAATACGAAAATATCTACACTGTTGTGTGTATGAACATGAAAATATATACACCGCTATCTCTATAAACATATTAATATCTACATTGCTGTCTGCATAAATATGGACATATCTACACCGCTCTCTGTATAAACATGGAAATATGTACTACGCTGTCTCTAAAAACATGAAAATATCTACACCACTGCTCTATAAACATGCAAATATCTACACCGCTGTCTCCATAAACTTGGAAATATCTACAAGCCTATCTCCATAAATGTCGAAATATCTAAAACGCTGTCACTATAAACATGGAAATATCTACACCGCTATCTCTATAAACGGGGAAATAACTACAATGGTGTCTCTGTAAACATGGAAATATCTACACTGCTATCTCTGTAAATTTGGAAATATCTACATCGCTATCTCTATAAATGTGGAAATATCTACACCACTATCAGCATAAACGTGGAAATATCTACACCGCTTTCTGTATAAACATGGAAATACCTACACCGCTATCTGTATAAACATGGAAATATCTACACCGCCATCTGTATAAACATGCAAATATCTACACTGCCATCTATATAAAGATGTATATATCTACACCGTGAGCTGTATAAACATGTAAATATCTACACCGCTATCTGTATAAACATGGAAATATCTACACCGTTATCTGTATAAACAGGGAAATATCTACACCGCTATCTCTATTAACATGGAAATATGTACACCGCAATCTCTATAAACTTGGAAATATCTACACCGCCATTTACATAAAAAAGGAAATATCTACACCGCCATCTCTATAAACATGAAAATAGCTACACCGCTATCTGTATAAACATGGAAATATATACACCGCCATCTCTATAAACATGGAAATATCTACACCGCAATCTACATAAACAATGAAATATCTACACCGCTATCTCTATAAACATGGAAATATCTCCACCGATATCTGTACAAACATGGAAACATCTACACGGTTATCTGTCTAAACACGGAAATATCTACACTGCAATCTGTATAAATATGGAAATATCTACAACGCTATCTGTGTAAACATGGAAAAATCTACACAGCTATCTGTGTAAACATGGAAATATCTACACTGCTATCTGTGAAAAAATGGAAGTATCTACACCGCAATCTGTGCAAAGATGGAAATATCTACAATGCTATCTGTGTAAACAGGGAAATATCAAAACCGCTATCTGTATAAACACGGAAATATCTACACCGCTATCTGTATAAACACTGAAATTTCTACACCGCCGTCTGTATAATCATGGATATATCTACACCGCCATCTGAATAAACATGGAAATGTCTGCACCGCTATCTGTATAAACATGGAAATATCTACACCACTATCTCTGTAAACATGGAAATTTCCACACTGCCATCTGTATACACACGGAAATATCTACACAGCCATCTGTATAAACATGTAAATATCTACACCGGTAACTCTATACACATGGAAATACATACACCGCTATCACAATAAACATGGAAATATCTACACCGCCATGTGTATAAATATGGAAATAGCTAAACAGTCATCTGTATACACATGGAAATAACTACACCATTATCTGTTTAAACATGGAAATATCTACACTGCCATCTGCATAAACATGGAAATATCTTCACAGCCATCTCTATAAACATGTCAATATCTTCACCGCTATCTGTATAAACATGGAAATAGCCACACCTCTATCTGTATAAACAAGGAAATATCTACACTGCCATCTGTATAACGATGGAAATATCTACATCGCGAGCTGAATAAACATGGACATATCTACACCACTATCTGTATAAACATGGAAATATGTACACCGTTATCTCTATAAATATGGAAATATCTACACCGCGATCTGTGTAAACATGGAAATATCTACAGCGCTATCTGTATAAACATGGAAATATCTAAAACGCTATCTATATAAATATGGAAATATCTACACCATGTTCTGTAGAAACAAATATCTACACCGCTATCTGTATAAACATGGAAATATGTACACCGCTATCTGTATAAGCATGGAAATATCTACACCACTATATGTATAAATATAGAAATATGCACACCGCTATCTCTATAAACATGGAAATATCTACACCGCTATCTGTATAAACATGGAAATATCTACACCGCTATCTGTATAAACATGGAAATATCTACACCACTATCTGTATAAGCATGGAAATAAATACACCGCTATCTCTTTAACTATGTAGATATCAACACCGCTATCTCTAAAAACATGGAAATGTCTACACCACTATCTGTATAAACATGGAAATATCTACAACGCTATCTCTATAAACATGGAAATATGTACAATGCTATCTGTGTAAACATGGAAATACCTATACTGCTATCTCTATAAACATGGAAATATCTACAATGCTATCTGTGTAAACATGGAAATATCTACACCGCTATCTGTATAAACATGGAAATATCTACAACGCTATCTGTATAAACATGGAAATATCTACACCAATATCTCTATAATCATGAAAATGTCTACACCGCCATCTGTATAAACATGGAAATAACTAACTACACAGTCATCTGTATAAACATGGAAATATCTACACCACCATCTCTATAAACATGGAAGTATCTGCACTGCCATCTCTATACACATGGAAATATCTACACAGCCATCAATATATACATGGAAACATCTACGCCGCTGTATCCATACACATGGAAATAACTAAACTGCTATCTCTATAAACATGGAAATATCTACACCGCCATCTCTATAAACATGAAAATATCTACACCGCCGTCTCCATAAACGTGGAACTATCTACAAAGCCTTTTCTGTAAACATGGAAATATCTACACCGCTATCTGTATAAACACGGAAATACCAAAATCGCTATGTGTAAAGGCATGGAAAAATCTCCACCGCCATCTCTAAAAACATGAAAATATATACACCACCATCTCCATATACATGGAACTGTCTACACTGCCATCTGTATAAACATAGAAATATCTACACCGCTATATGTATAAGCAAGGATATATCTACACTGCCATCTGTATAAAGATGGAAATATATACATTGCGAGTTGTATAAAAATGGAAATATCAACACCGCTATCTGTATAAACATGGAAATATCTACACTGCCGTCTGTAGAAAGAAGGAAATATCTACACCGCGATCTGTATAAACTTGGAAATTTCTACACCACTACCTGAATAAACATGGAAATATCTACACCGCTATCTCTATAAACATGGAAATATCTACACCACGATCTTCATAAACATGGAAATATCTACACCACTATCTGTATAAACATGGAAATATCTACAACGCTATATGAATCAACATGGAAATAACTACACCGCTATCTCTTTCAATATGGAAATATCTATACCACCATCTCCATAATCATGGAAATGTCTACACCGCTATCTGTATAAACATGGAAATATCTAAACCGCTATCTCTATAAACATGGAAATAACTACCAAGCTATCTGTGTCAACATGGAAATATCTAAACTGCTATCTCTAAAAACTTAGTAATATCTACAATGCTATCTGTGTAAACATGGAAATAGCTACAATGTTATCTGTATAAACATGGAAATATCTACACCGCTATCTGTACAAACATGGTAATATCTACACCGCTATCTCTATAAACATGAAAATATCTACACTGCAATCTGTATAATCATGGAAATATCTACACAGTCATCTGTATAAACATGGAAATATCTACACCACCATCTCCATAAACATGGAAATATCTACACTGCCATCTCTATACACATGGAAATATCTACACAGCCATCAGTATAAACATGGAAACATCTACACCGCTATCTCCATACACATGGAAATAGCTACACCGCTATCTCCATAAACATGGAAATATCTACGCCGCAATCTCTATAAACATGGAAATATTTACACCGCCAGCTCTGTAAACATGAAAATATCTACACCGCCGTCTCCATAAACATGGAACTATCTCAACGGCCGTTTGTGTAAACATGGAAATATCTACACCGCTATCTGTATAAACATGGAAATATCTAGAACAAAATCTTTAAACATGTAAATATCTACACAGCTGTCTGCATAAACATTGAAATATGTACACCGCTATCTGCATAAACTTGGAAATATCTACACCGCTATCTGTATAAACATGGAAATATCTATACCGCCGTCTGTATAAACATGGAAATATCTCCACCGCTATCTGTATAAACATGGAAATATCTCCAACGCTATCTCTATAAACATGGAAAAATCCACACTGCTATCTGTATAAACAAGGAAATACCTACAACGCTTTCTTTATAAACATGGAAATATCTACACCCCTATCTGTATAAACATGGAAACATCTTCAACGCTATCTGTGTAAACATAGAAATATCTACACAGCTCTCTGTGTAAACATGGAAATATCTATACTGCTATCTGTGCAAATGTGGAAATATCTACATTGCAATCTGTGCAAACATGGAAATATCAACACCGATATTTCTGTAAACATGGAAATAACTACACCGCTATCTGTGTAAACATGGAAATAGCTACACCGCTAACTGCATAAACATGGAAATATCTACACCGCCATCTGTATATACATGGAAATATCTACCATGCTATCTATATAAACCTGGAAATATCTACACCGCTGTCTGTATAAACATTGAAATATCTACACTGCCATCTCTAAAAACATGCAAATATCTAAACCGCACGCTGTATGAACATGGAAATATCTACACCAATATCTGTAAAAACATGGGAATATCTACACCGCTATCTGTATAAACATGGAAATAGCTACACCGCTGTCTGTATAAACATTGAAATATCTACACTGCCATCTCTAAAAAGATGCAAATATCTAAACCACGAGCAGTATAAACATGGAAATATCAACACCGCTATCTCTATAAACATGGAAATACTGACATCACTATCTCTATAAACATGGAAATAGCTACAGCGCTATCTCTATAAACGTGGAAATATATTCACCGCCATCTCTGTCAACATGGAAATACCTACACCGCCATCTACATAAACAAGGAAATTTCAAAAACGCCATCTATATAAACATGGAAATATCTACACCGCTATCTCTAAACATGGAAATATTTACACCGCCATCTCTAAAAACATGGAAATATCTACATAGTCATCTGAATAAACACGGAATTATCTACACCACCATCTGTATAAAGATGGAAATATCTACACTGCCATCTGTATACACATGGAAATATCTACACAGCCATCTGTATGAACATGGAAATATCTACACCGCTATCTCTATAAACATGGAAATACCTGCACGGCTATATCTACAAATTTGGAAATATCTACAACTTTATCTCTATAAACATGGAAATATATACACCGCCATCTGTATAAACATGAAAATATCTACACTAGCATCTACATAATCATGAAACGATCTACACCGCCATCTGTATAAAAATGGAAATATCTACACCGCCATCTGTATAAACACTAAAATATCTACACTGCCATCTATATAAAGATGTATATATCTACACCGCAGGTTGTATAAACATGGAAATATCTACTCCGCTATCTGTATAAACATGGAAATATCTACACCGCTATTTGTATGAACATGGAAATATCTACAACGCTATCTGTATAAACATGGAAATATCTACACCACCATCTCTATAAACATGGAAATATCTACACCGCCATCTACATAAACAAGGAAATATCTACACTGCCATCTATATACACATGGAAATACCCACACAGCCATCTGTATAAACATGGAAATATCTGCACTCCCATCTGTAGAAAAATGTAAATATCTCCACCGCGATCTGTATAAACATGGAATTATCTACACAGTCATCTGTATATACAAGGAAACATCTACACAACCATCTCGATAAAAATGGAAATATCTGCACTGCCATCTGTATACAGATGGAAATATCTACACAGCCATCTGTATAAACATGGAAATATCTACACCGCTATCTCTACAAACATGGAAATATCTACACTTCCATCTCTATAAACATGAAAATACCTACACCGACATCTCCATAAACATGGAAGTATATACACCGCCATCTGTATAAACATGGAAATATCTACACCACTATCTGTATAAACATGGAAATATCTACACTGCCATCAGTATAAAGATGGAAATATCTACACTGCAAGCTGTATAAACATTGAAATATCTACACCGCTATCTGTATAAACATGGAAATATCAACACTGCCATCTGTAGAAAGATGGAAATATCTACCCCGTGATCTGTATAAACATGGAAATTTCTACACCGCTCCCTGTATAAACATGTAAATATCTACACCGCTATCTCTACAAACATGGAAATATCTACACCATGATTTTCATAAACATGGAAATATCTACACCACTATGTCTATGAACATGGAAATATGTACACCGCAATCTGTATAAACCTGGAAATATCTACACCGTTATCTCTTTTAATATGGAAATATCTACACCGCTCTCTCTATAAACATGGGAATGCCTACACCGCTATGTGTATAAGTATGGAAATATCTAAACTGCTATCTCTATAAACATGGAAATATCTACAAAGCTATCTGTGTAAACAAGGAAACATCTAAACTGCTATCTGTATAAACATGGAAATATCAACAACGCTATGTGTTTAAACATGGAAATATCTACACCACTGTCTGTATTAACATGGAAATATCTACACCGCTATCTATATAAACATGGAAATATCTACACACTAATCTGTATAAACATGGAAATATCTACACAGCTATCTCTATAAGCATGGAAATACCTACACCGCTATCCCTATTAAAATGGACATATCTACAGCGCTATCTCCATAAACATGGAAATATCTACACCGCTGTCTCTATAAACATGGAAATATCTACACCGCTATCTGTATAAACATGGAAATATGTACACCGGTATCTCTATAAACATGGAAATATCTACACTGCAGTATGTAAAAATATGGAAATATCTACAAAGCCATCTGTTTCTACATGGAAATATCTACACCGCGATCTGTGTAAACATGGAAATATCTACACCGCTATCTGTATAATCATGGAAAAATCTAAAACGCTATCTGTATAAACATGGAAATATCTACACCATGTTCTGTATAAACAAATACATACACCGCTATCTGTATAAACATGGAAATATCTACACCGCTATCTGTATAAACATGGAAATATCTACACCACTCTATGTATAAATATGGAAATATCTACACCACTATCTCTATAAACATGGAAATATCTACACCGCTATGTGTATAAACATGGAAATATCTACACCGCTATCTCTATAAACATGGAAATATCTACAGCGCTATCTGTAAAAACATGGAAATATCTAAACTGCCATCTGAATAAAGATGGAAATATCTACAACGTGAGCTGTATAAACATGGAAATATCTACACCGCTATCTGTATAAACATGGAAATATCTACACTACAAATTGCAGAAAAATGGAAATATCTACACAGCGAGCTGTATAAACATGGAAATTTCTACATCAGTACCGGAATAAACATGGAAATATCTACACCACGATCTTCATAAACATGGAAATATCTACACCACTGTCTGTATGAACATGGAAATATCTACAACGCTATCTGTATAAACATGGAAATAACTACACTGCTATCTCTTTAAATATGGAAATATCTACACCGCTATCTCTGTAAACATGGAAATGTCCACGCTATCTGTATAAACATGGAAATTTCTAAACCGTTATCTCTATAAACATGGAAATATCTACACACCCATCTCTATAAACATGGAAATATCTACACTGCTGTCTCTGTAAACATAGAAATATCTACACTGCTATCTGTATAAACATGGAAATATATACAACGCCATCTGCATGAACATGGAAATACCTACACCGCTCTCTGTATAAACATGGAAATATCTACACCGCTATCTGTATAAATATGGAAATATCTACACCGTTATCTCTATAAACATGGAAATATCTACACCACTATCTCTATAAACATGGAAATATCTACACCGCCATCTGCATAAACATGCAAATATTTACACAGCCATCTGTATAAACATGGAAATATCTACACACCCATCTCTATAAACATGGAAATATCTCCACCGCCATCTGTATAAACATGGAAATATCAACACCACCATCTCTATAAACATGGAAGAATCAACACCGCCATCTGTATAAATATGGAAATATCTACAACACCATCTGTATAAACATGAAAATATCTACACCGCTATCTGTATAAACATGGAAATATATACACAACGGTCTGTATAAACATGGAAATATCTACACCGCTATCTGTATAAACTTGGAAATATCTACACCGATTTCTGTATAAACATGGAAATAACTACACCGCCATCTACATAAATATGGAAATATCTACACCGCTGTCTGTATAAACATGGAAATACCTACACCCTCATCTACATAAACATGGAAATATCTACACCGCTATCCCTATAAACATGGAAATATCTACAACGCCATCTGTAAAATATGGAAATATCTACACAGTCATCTGTATAAACATGGAAATATCAACACTGCTCTCTGTATAAACATGGAAGTATCAACACCGCCGTCTGTATAAACTTGGAAATATCTACACCCCCATCTGTATAAACATGGAAATATCTACAGCGCTTTCTGTATAAACATGGAAATATTTACACCACGATCTGTGTAAACATGGAAAGATCTACACCGCTATCTGTATTAACATGGAAATATCTACACTGCCATCTGTATACACATGGAAATATCTACACAGCCATCTGTATAAACATGGAAATATCTACACCGCTATCTCTATAAACATGGAAATAGCTACACCAGTGTCTCTATTAACATGGAAATATCTACACCGCTATCTCTATAAACACGGAAATACCTACACCGCGATCTTTATAAACATGAAAATATCTACACTGCTATATGTATAAACATGGAAATATCTACACCACTATCTGTATAAACATGGAAATATCTACACCGCTATCTGTATAAATATGGAAATATCTACACCGTTATCTCTATAAACATGGAAATATCTACACCACTATCTCTATAAACATGGAAATATCTACACCGCCATCTGCATAAACATGCAAATATTTACACAGCCATCTGTATAAACATGTTAATATCTACACAACCATCTCTATAAACATGGAAATATCTACACTGCCATCTGTATACACATGGAAATATCTACACAGCCATCTGTATAAACATGGAAATATCTACACCGCCATCTCTATAAACATGGAAATATCTACACCGCCATCTGTATAAACATGGAAATATCTACACCGCCATCTGTATAAACATGGAAATATCTACACCGCTATCTGTATAAACATTGAAATATATACACAACGATCTGTATAAACATGGAAATATGTACACCTCTATCTGTATAAACTTGGAAATATCTACACCGATTTTTGTATTAACATGGAAATACCTTCACCACGATCTATATAAATATGGAAATATCTACACCGCTATCCCTATAAACATGGAAATACCTACACCGTCATCTACATAAACATGGAAATATCTACACCGCTATCCCAATAAACATGGAAATATCTACAACGCCATCTGTAAAATATGGAAATTTCTACACCGCTTTCTGTATAAACATGGAAATACCTTCACCACGATCTCTATAAACATGGAAATATCTACTCCGCAATCTCTATAAACATGAAAATATCTACACCGCAATCTCCAGAAACATGGAACTATCTACACCGCCATCTGTATAAACATGGAAATATCTACACTGTTATCTGTGTAAAGATGGAAATATCTACACCGAAATCTGTGCAAAGATGGAAACATCTACAGCGCTATTTGTGTAAACATGGAAATATCTACACCGCTATCTGTATATACATGGAAATATCTAAACCGCTATCTCTATAAACATGGAAATATCTACACCACCATCTCTATAAACATGGAAATATCTACAGCGCCATCTGTATAAACATGGAAATATCTACACTGCTATCTGTATAAATATGGAAATATCTACACCACTATTTCTATAAACATGGAAATATCTACACCGCCATCTGTATAAACATGGAAATATCTACACAGTCATCTGCATAAGTATGGAAATATCTACACCATCATGTCTATAAACGTGGAAATATCTACTCCACCACCTGTATAAACATGGAAGTATCTACACTGCCATCTGTGGAAAGATGGAAATATCTACATCGCGATCTGTATAAACATGGAAATATCTACACCGCTACCTGTATAAACATGGAAATACCTACACGACAATCTGTATAAACATGGGAATATCTACACCGCAATCTCTATAAACATGGAAATATCTGCACTGCCATCTCTATAAACATGAAAATATCTACACCACCATCTCCATAAACATGGAAATATCTACACCGCCATCCGTATAAACATGGAAATATCTACACCGTTATCTGTATGCACATGGAAATAACAACACCGCTCTCTGTATAAACATGGAAATATCTAACCCGCTATCTGTGTTAAGATGTAAATAACTACACTGCAATCTGTGCAAATATGGAAATATCTACACAGCTATCAGTGTAAACATGGAGATATATACACCGCTATCTGTATATACATGGAAATATCTACAACGTTATCTCTATAAACATGGAAATATCTACACCGCCATCTCTATAAACATGGAAATATCTACACTGCCATCTCTATAAAGCTGGAAATATCTACACCGCGAGCTGTATAAACATGGAAGTATGTACATGGCTACCTGTGTAAACATGGAAATACCAACAACACTATCTGAATAAACATGGAAATATCTACAACGCTATCTGTAGAAACATGGAAATATCTACACAACTATCTCTGTAAACATTTAAATATCTACATCGTCATCTCTATAAACATGGAATTATCTACACCGTTATCTCTATATACTTAGAATTATCTACACCACCATCTCTATAAACATGGAAATATCTACACCGCCATCAGCACAAACATGGAAATATCTACACCGCCATCTTTATAAACATGGAATTATCTACACCGCCATCTCTATAAACATAGAAATATCTTCAATGCCATCTGTAGAAAGATGGAAATATCTACACCGAGATCTGCATAAACATGGAAATATCTACACCTCTACCTGTATAAACATGGAAATACCTACACAGCTATCTGTAAATATGGAAATATCTACACCGCTATATCCATGAACATGGAAATGTCGACACCGCTATGTGTATAAACATGGAAATATCAACAAGGCTATCACTGTAACATGGAAATACCTATACCACCATCTGTATAAACATGGAAATACCTACACAGTCATCGGTATAAAAATGGAAATATCTACATCACTATCGGTATAAACATGGAAATATCGACACTGCCATCTGTATATACATGGAAATATCTACACAGCCATCTCTGTAAACATGGAAATGTCTACACTGCTATCTGTATAAACACGGAAATAGCCACACCGCTATCTGTATAAACATGGAAATATCTACACCACCATCTGTAAAAACATGGAAATATCTCCACCGCTATCTATGTAAGCATGGAAATATCTCCACCGCTATCTATATAAGCATGGAAATATCTACACTGTCTTCTGTATAAACATGGAAATATCTACATCACTATCTGTGTAAACATGGAAATATCTCCACCGCTATCTGTATAAGCATGGAAATATCTACATCGCTATCTTTATAAACATGGAAATATCTACACCGCTATCTTTATAAACATGGAAATATCTACAACACTACCTTTGTAAACATCGAAATATCTACACCGCTATCTGTGTAAACATGGAAATATCTATACCGCTATCTGTGTAAAGATGGAAATATCTACACCGCAATCTGTGCAAATACGGAAATATCTACACCACTATCTCTGTAAAAATGGAAATATCTACACCGCTATCTGTATAACCTAGGAAATATCTACACCGCTATCTGTGTAAACATGGAAATATCTACAACACTATCTGTGATAACATGGAAATACCTACACTGCTATCTGTGTCAACATGGAAATATCTGCACCGCTATCTGTATAAATATGGACATATCTACACCATGATATCTATAAACTTGGAAATATCTACCCCGCTATCTGTATAAACATGGAAATATCTACACTGCTATCTCTATAAACATGGAAATATCTGCAACGCTGTACGTATAAACCTGGAAATATCTACATGGCTATCTCTATAAACATGGAAATATCTACAGAGCCATCGCTATAAACATGGAAATACCTACACAGTCATCTGTATAAACATGGAAATATCTACACCTCTTTCTGTAAAAACATGGAATTATCTACACTACCAACTCTATAAACATGGAAATATCTTCCCAGCCATCTCTATAAACATGGAAATATCTACACTGCTATCTGTATAAAGATGGAAATTGCCACACAGCTATCTGTATAAACTTGGAAATATCTACACCTTCATCTGTAAAAACATGAAAATGTCAACACAGTCATCTGTGGAAACATGGAATTATCTACACCTCCATCTGTATAAACATGGAAATAACTACACTGCCATCTGTATACACATGGAAATATCTACACAGCCATCTGTATAAACATGGAAATATCTACACCACTATCTCTATGAACATGGAAATACCAACACCGCAATCTGTATAAACATGGAAATATCTACACTGCTCTCTGTATAAAGATGGAAATATCTACACCGCTATCTTTATAAACTTTGAAATATCTTCACCGCTATCTGTAAAAACAAGGAAATATCTACACTGCTATCTGTACAAACGTGGAAATATCTACATCGCTATCTGTATAAACATAGAAATAACTCCAGCGGTATCTCTATATACATGGAAATGTCTACACCACTATCTTTATAAACATGGAAATATCTACACCTCTACGTGTATAAACATGGAAATATCTACAACAATATCTGTGTAATCATGGAAGTGTCTAATCAGTTATCTGTTGAAACATGGAAATATGTACACCGCTATCTTTTTAAAGATGGAAATATCTACACCGCAATCTGTGCAAATATGGAAATATCTACACCGCTTTTTCTGTAAACATGGAATTATCTACACCGCTATCTGTATAAACATGGTAATATCTACACCGCTATATGTATACACATGGAAATATTTACACCGCTGTCTGTATAAACATGGAAATAGCTCCACCGCTATCTCTATAAACATGGAAATATCTCCACCGGTATCTGTATAAACATAGAAATATCTCCACCACTATCTGTATAAACATGGAAACAGCTACACCGCTATCTCTATAAACATGGAAATATCTACACCGTTATCTGTATAAACATGGAAATATCTATAACACTATGTGTTATAGATATAACAATATCTTCACAGCTATCGGTGTAAACATTGAAATATGTACTTCGCTATCTGTGTAAAGATGGAAATGTCTAGACCACAAACTGTGCAATTATGCAAATATCTACACTGCTATCTCTGTAAACACGGAAATATCTACACCGCTGTCTGTATAAACATGGAAATATCTACATGGCTATCTCTATAAGCATGGAAAAACCTACACCGCCATCTGTATAAACATGGAATTACGTACACAGTCATCTGTATATCAATGGAAATATCTACATCACTATCTGTATAAACACGAAAATATCTACACTGACATCTGTATAAACATGGAAATATATACACAGCCATCTGTATAAACATGGAAATATCTTCAAAGCCATCTCTGTAAACATTGAAATATCTACACATCTATCTCTATAAACATGGAAATATCTACACCGCCATCTGTATAAACATGGAAATATATACACCACCATCTGTATAAACATGGAAATATCTACACTGCGATCAGTATAAACATGGAAATAGCCACAACGCTATCTGTATAAACATGGAAATATCTACACCGCCATATGAATAAACATGGAAATATCTACACGGCTATCTGTATAAATATGGAAATATCTACACTGCTATCTCTATAAATATGGAAACATCTACACTGCTATCTCTATAAACATGGAAATATCTACACCGCCATCTGTATAAACATGGAAATATATACACCACCATCTGTATAATCATGGAAATATCTACACCGCCATCTGTGTAAACATGGAAATATCTACATTGCTATCTGTATAAACATGGAAATACCTAAACCTCCATCTGTATAAACATGGTAATATCTACACTGACATCTCTATACGCATGGAAATATCTACACAGTCATCTCTATAAACATGGAAATATCTACACCTCCATCTGTATAAACATGGAAATATCTACACTGCCATCTATACACACAAGGAAATATCTACATAGCCGTCAGTATAAACATGGAAATATCTACACCGCTAACTCCATATACATGGAAATACCTACACCGCTATCTCTATAAACATGGAAATATCTACACCGATATCTGTATAAACATGGAAATATCTACACCGCTATCTGTATATATATGGAAACAACTACAACGCTATCTGTATAAACTTGGAAATATCTACACCGCTTTCTGTATAAATATGGAAATATCTACACCGCTATCTCTATAAACATAGAAATGCGTACACCTCTATGTGTATAAACATGGAAATATCTACATGGCTATCTCTATAAACATGGAAATATCTACACAGCCATCTCTTTAAACATGGAAATATCTACATCGTTATCTGTATAAACATGGAAATAGCCACACCGCTGTCTGTCTAAACCTGCAAATATCTACACCGCCATTTGTAAAAACATAGAAATATCTACACAGTCATCTGTATAAACATGGAAATATCGACACCTCCACCTGTATAAACATGGAAATATCTACACTGCCATCTGTATACGCATGGAAATATCTACACAATCATCTGTATAACCATGGATATAACTACACGGTCATCTGTATAAACATGGAAATATCTACAGAGCCATCTCTTTAAACTTGGAATTTTCTACACTGCCATCTGTAAAAACATGGAAATATCTACATAGCCATCTCTATATACATGGAAATATCAACATCGCTATCTGTATAAACATGGAAATAGCCACACCATTATCTGTATAAACATGGAAATAGCTACACCGCCATCTGTAAAAACATGGAAATATCTAGACAGTCATCTGTATAAACCTGGAGGTATCTACACCTCCATCTCTATAAACATGGATATATCTACACTGCCATCTGTATACACGAGGAAATACCTACGCAGCCATTGTATAAACCTGGAAATGTCTACACCTATATCTCTATAAACATGGAAATACCTACAACGCTATCTGTATAAGCATGGATATATCTACACCGCTATCTGTATAAACATGGAAATATCTACACTGCAATCTGCATAAAGTTGGAAATATCTACACTGCGAGCTGTATAAACCTAGAAATATCTACAAAGCTCTCTGTATAAACATGGAATTGCCAACACCGCCGTCTGTATAAACATTGAAATATCTACAAGCCATCTGTATAAACATGGAAATATCTACACCACTATCTCTATAAACATGGAAATATCTACACCACTATCTCTATAAACATGGAAATACCTACACCGCCATCTCTATAAACATGCAATTATCTGCCGCGCTATCTCTATAAACATAGAAATATCTTCACCGCTATCCCTATAAACATGGAAATATCTACACCGCCATCTCTATGAACATGAAAATATCTACACTGACATCTCCATAAACATGGAACTATCTACACCAACATCTGTGTAAAAATGGAAATGCCTACACCGTTATCTGTATAAACATGGAAATATCTACACTGACATCTGTATAAAGATGGAAATATCTACATTGTGAGCTTTATAAACATGGAAATATCTACAAAGCTCTCTGTATAAACATGGAATTAAAAACAGCACCATCTGTATAAACATGGAAATATCTACACCGCCATCTGTATAAACATGGAAATATCTACACCACTATCTCTATAAACATGGAAATACCTACACCGACATCTCTATAAACATGGAATTATCTGCCCCGCTATCTCTATAAATATAGAAATATCTACACCGCCGTCTCTATAAACATGGAAATATCTACACCGCCATCTGTATAAACATGGAAATAACTACACCGCTATCTGTATAAACATGGAAATATCTGCACCGCCATCTGCATAAACATGGAAATATCTACACAGACATCTGTATGAACATGGAAACATCTACAATGTCATCTTTATAAACATGGAAATATCTACGCAGCCATCTCTATAAACATGGAAATATCTACACTGCTATCTGTGTAAAAGTAGAAATAGCCACACCGGTATCTGTATAAACATGGAAATATCTACACCGCCATCTGTAATAACATGAAAATATCTACACAGCCATCTGTATAAACGTGGAAATATCTACACCTCCATCTGCATAGACATGGAAATATCTACACAGCCATCTGTATACACATGGAAATATCTACACCGCTTTCTGAATAAACATGGAAATATGAACACCGCTATCTGTATAAACATGGAAAAATCTACACAGCTATCTGTAAACATGGAAACACCTACACCGCTATCCGTATAAATATGGAAATCTCTACACCGCTATCTCTATAAAGATGGAAATGTCTACACCGCTATCTATATAAACAAGGAAATATCTAAACTGCTATCTCAATAAACATGGAAATATTTACAATGCTATCTGTGTAAACATGGAAATATCTGCAGAGCTATCTGTGTAAACGTGGAAATATCTACACCGCTATATGTATAAACATGGAAATATCTACACCGCTATCTGTATAAATATGGAAATATCTACACCGCCATCTGTATAAACACTTAAATATCTACTCCGCTATCTGTACTAACATGGAAATATCTACATCGTTATCTGTATATACTTGGAAATATCTACACCGGATCTGTATAACATGGAAATATCTACACCGGCATCTGTATAATCATGGAAATACCTACAGCGCCATCTGTATAAACATAGAAATATCTGCACCGCTATCCGTATAAAGATGGAAATATCTACACCGCCATCTACATGAACTTGGAAATATATACACCGCCATCTGTATAAACATGGAAATATCTCCACCGCTATGTGTATAAACATGGAAATATCTCCACCACTATCTGTATAAAAATGGAAATATCTACAACGCTATCTGTATGAACATGGAAATATCTACACTGCTATCTCTATAAAGATGGAAATATGTACACCGCTATCTGTATAAACATGGATATATCTACATCGCTATCTGTATAAACATCGAAATATCTACACTGCCATCTACATAAACATGGAAATAGCCACACCGCTATTTGTATAAACATGGAAAAACCTACCCCGCCCTCTGAATAAACATGGAAATATCTACACCGCTATCTCTATAAACATGGAAATATCTACAACGCCATCTGTATAAACATGGAAATATATACACCACTATCTGTATAAACATGGAAATAACTTCACCGCAATCTGAATAAACAAGAAAATATCTACAGCGCTGTCTGTATAAACGTGGAAATATCTACACCGATATCTGTATAAATATGGAAATATCTGCACCGCTATCTCTATAAACATGGAAATCTCTACACCGCTATTTGTATAAGCATGGAAATATCTACACAGTCATCTGTATAAACATGGAAATAACTACACCACTATCTACATAAACATGGAAATATCTATACTGACATCTGTATAAATATGGAAATATCCACACATCCATCTCTGTAAACATGGAAATTTCTACACTGCCTTCTGTATAAACATGGAAATATGTACACAGCCATCTCTATAAACACGGAAATATCAACATCGCTATCTCTATAAACATGGAAATAGCCACACCGCTATCTCAATAAACATGGAAATATCTACACCGCCGTCTGTAAAAACCTGGAAATATCTATAGAGTCATCTGTATAAACATTGATGTATCAACACCTCCATCTGTATAAACATGGAAATATCTACACTTCAATCTGTACACACATGGAAATATCTACACAGTCATATGTATAAACCTGGAAATATCTACACAGCTATCTCTATAAACATGGAAATACCTACACCGCTATCTGTATAAACATGGAAATATCTACACCGCTATCTGTATAAACATGGAAATATCTACACCGCTATCTATAAACATGGAAATATCTACAACGCTATCTGTTTAAACTTGGAAATATCAACACCGCCATCTCTATAAACATGGAAATATATCCACCGCTATCTGTATAAACATGGAAATAACTACATCTCTATCTGCATAAACATGGAAATATCTACACTGCCATCTCTATAAACATGGAAATAGCCACACCGCTATCTGTATAAACATGAAAATATCTACACCGCCATCTAAATAGACATGGAAATATCTTCACGGCTATCTGTATAAATATGGAAATATCTTCACCGCTATCTATAAACATGGAAATATCTACACCGCTATTTCTATAAACATGGAAATATCTACACAGCTATCTCTATAAACATGGAAATATCTACAACACCATGTGTATAAACATGGAAATATATACACCACAGTCTGTATAAACATGGAAATAACTACACCGCTATCTGTATAAACATGGAAATATCTACACCGCCATCTGTAGAAACATGGAAATATCTACACAATCATCTGTATAAATATGGGAATACCTACACCTCCATCTGTATAAACATGGAAATATCTACACTGCCATCTGTATACACATTGAAATATCTACACAGCCATCAGTATAAACATGGAAATATCTACACCACTATCTCTATATACATGGAAATACCTATACCACTATCTGTATAAACTTGGAAATATCTACACTGCCACCTGTATAAACATGGAAATATCTACACAGCCATCTCTATAAACATGGAAATATCTACATCGCTATCTGTATAAACATAGAAATATCCACACCGCTATCTGTATAAACATGGAAATATCTACACCGCCATCTGTAAATACATGGAAATATCTACACAGTCATCTGTATAAACATGGAAGTATCTACATATCCAAGTGTATAAACATGTAAATATCTTCACTGCCATCTCTATACACATGGAAATATCTACACAGACATCTGTATAAACCTGGAAATATCTACACCGCCATCTCTATGAATATAGAAATATCTACAGCACCAACTCTATAAACATGGAAATATCTACACCGCCATCTTCATGAGGATGGAAATACCTACCCCGCTATCTGTATATACATGGAAATATCTACAATGCTGTCTGTAAAAAAACATGGAAATATCTACACCGCTATCTGTATAAACTTGGAAATATCTACACCGCCAACTCTATAAACATGGAAATATATCCACCGCTATCTGTATAAACATGGAAATATCTCCACTGCTATCTGTATAAACATGGAAATATCTACACCGCCATCTGTATAAACATGGATATACCTACACAGTCATCTGTATAAACATGGAAATATCTACACCACTATCTGTATAAACATGGAAATATCTACACTGCCATCTGTATAAACATGGAAATATCTACACAGCCATCTCTATAAACCTGGAAATATCTACATCGCTATCAGTATAAACATGAAAATAGCCACACTGCTATCTGTATAAACAATGAAATATCTACACCGCCATCTGAGAAAACATGGAAACATCTACACAGCCATCTGTATATACTTGGAAATCCCTACACTGCCATCTGTATAAACATGGAAATATCTCCACCTCTATCTACATAAACACGGAAATATCTCCACCGCTATCTCTATAAACATGGAAATATCTACATCGCTATCTCTGTAAAAATGGAAATATGTACACATCTATCTGTATAAACATAGAAATAACTACACCGCTATCTCTATGAACATGGAAATATCTACATCGCTATCTGTATAAACATGGAAATATCTACACTGCTATCTCTATACACGTGATAATATCTACACAGCTATCTGTATAAACATGGAAATATCTACAGTGGCATTTGTATAAACATGGAAGTATCTACACAGCCATGTCTATAAACCAGGATATATCTACATCGCAATCTGTATAAACACGGAAATAGCCACACCGCTATCTGTATAAACATGGAAATATCTACACCGCCATCTATAACAACATGGAAATAACTACACAGTCACCTGTATAAACATGGAAGTATCTACACCTCTAACTGTATAAACATGGAAATATCTGCACTACCATGTGTTTACACGTGGAACTATCTACACAGACATCTGAATAAACCTGGAAATATCTATACCTCTATCTCTATGAACATGGAAATACCTACACCGCTATCTGTATAAACATGGAAATATCTACACCGCTATCTGTGTAAACATAGAAATATATACACCGCGATCTGTATATACTTGTTAATATCTACACCGTCTTCTATATAAATATGGAAATGTCTACAACGCTGTCTGTATAAACATGGAAATATGTACGTCGCTATCTGTAGAAACATAGAAATATCTACACTGCCATCTGTATAAACATGGAAATAGCCACACCACTATCTGTATAAACATGGAAATATCTACACCGCCATCTGAATAAACACGGAAATATCTACACGGCTATCTGTATAAATATGGAAATAACTACACCGCTATCTCTGTAAACATGAAAATATCTACACAGCTATCTGTATAAACAGGGAAATATCTGCATCGCTATCTCTATAAACATGGAAATATCTTCATCGCCATCTGTATAAACATGGAAATATATACACAGTCATCTGAATAAACATGGAAATAATTTCACCGCTATCTGTATAAACATGGAAATAACTACACCGCTATGTGTATAAACATGGAAATATCTACACCGCTATATGTATAAATATGGAAATACCTACACAGCAATGTCTATAAACATGGAAATATCTACACTGCGATCTGTATGAACATGGAAATAACTACATGGCTGTCTCTATAAACATGGAAGTAT
Organism: Pan paniscus; assembly: GCF_029289425.2. Classification (NCBI taxonomy): domain Eukaryota; kingdom Metazoa; phylum Chordata; class Mammalia; order Primates; family Hominidae; genus Pan; species Pan paniscus. Next base: position 5,358,258 of record NC_073261.2, read on the forward strand.
CTAGACCGCCATCTTTATAAACATGGAAATACCTACATATTCATCTGTATGAACATGGAAATATCTACGCTAACATTTGTATACACATGGAAATATCTACACACCCATCGGTATAAACATGGAAATATCTACACCGCTATCTCTATTAAGATGGAAATACCTACACCGCTATCAGTATAAACATGGAAATATCTACACAGGCATCTGTATAAACATGGAAATATCTACACCGCTATCTCTATAAACATGGAAATATCTACACCGCTATCTCCATAAACATGGAAATATCTACACTGCCATCTGTATAAACATGGAAATATATACACAGTCATCTGTATAAACATGGAAATAACTACACCGCTATCCGTATAAACATGGAAATATGTACACCGCTATCTGTATAAACATGGAAATATCTACACCGCTATCTGTAGAAATATGGAAATATCTACACCGCTATCTCGATAAACATGGAAATGTCTACACCGCTATCAGTATAAACATGGAAATATCTACATGGCTATCTCTATAAACATGGAAATATCTACACTGCCATCTGTATAGACATGGAAATACCTACACAGTCTTCTGTATAAACATGGAAATATTTACACCACTATCTGTATAAAAGTGGAAATATCGACAATGCCATCTGTGTAAACTTGGAAATATCTACACAGCCATCCTTATAAACATGGAAAGATCAACATCGCTATCTGTATAAACATGGAAATAGCCACACCGCTATCAGTATAAACATGGAAATACCTACTCCGCCATCTGTAAAAACATGGAAGTATCTACACAGTCATCTGTATAAACATGGAAATATCTACACTTCCATCTGTTTAAACATGGAAATATCTACTCCGCCATCTGTATACGCATGGAAATATCTACAGAGCCATCTGTATACGCATGGAAATATCTACAGAGCCATCTGTATATAATTGGAAATATCTACACCAATATCTCTATAAACATAGAAATACCTACACCGCTACCTGTATAAACATGGAAATATCTGCACCGCTATCTGTATAAAGATGGAAATATCTACACCGCCATCTATATGAACTTGGAAATTTAAACACCGCCATCTGTATGAACATGGAAATATCTCCACCGCTATGTGTATAAACATGGAAATATCTCCAACACTATCTGTAAAAACATGGAAATATCTATAACGCTATCTGTATGAACATGGAAATATCTACACCGCTATCTCTATAAACATGGAAATATGTACACCGCTATCTGTATATACATGGAAATATCTTCATCGCTATCTGTATAAACATCGAAATATCTACACTGCCATCTGTATAAACATGGAAATATCCACACCGCTATCTGTATAAACATGGAAAAAGCTACAACGCCATCTGAATAAACATGGAAATATCCACATCGCAATCTGTATAAATATGGAAAAAACTACACCGCCATTTGAATAAACATGGAAATACCTACACGGCTATCTGTATAAATATGGAAATAACTACACCGCTGTCTCTATAAACATGGAAATACCTACAGAGCTATCTGTATAAACATGGAAATATATACACCATTATCTCTATAAACATGGAAATATCTACACCGCCATCTGTATAAACATGGAAATATCTACACCGCCATCTATATGAACTTGGAAATTTATACACCGCCATCTGTATGAACATGGAAATATCTCCACCGCTATGTGTATAAACATGGAAATATCTCCAACTCTATCTGTATAAACATGGAAATATCTATAACGCTATCTGTATGAACATGGAAATATCTACACCGCTATCTCTATAAACATGGAAATATGTACACCGCTATCTGTATATACATGGAAATATCTTCATCGCTATCTGTATAAACATCGAAATATCTACACTGCCATCTGTATAAACATGGAAATATCCACACCGCTATCTGTATAAACATGGAAAAACCTACAACGCCATCTGAATAAACATGGAAATATCCACATCGCAATCTGTATAAATATGGAAAAAACTACACCACCATTTGAATAAACATGGAAATACCTACACGGCTATCTGTATAAATATGGAAATATCTACACCGCTGTCTCTATAAACATGGAAATACCTACACAGCTATCTGTATAAACATGGAAATATATACACCATTATCTCTATAAACATGGAAATATCTACACCGCCATCTGTATAAACATGGAAATATCTACACCGCCATCTATATGAACTTGGAAATTTATACACCGCCATCTGTATGAACATGGAAATATCTCCACCGCTATGTGTATAAACATGGAAATATCTCCAACACTATCTGTATAAACATGGAAATATCTATAACGCTATCTGTATGAACATGGAAATATCTACACCGCTATCTCTATAAACATGGAAATATGTACACCGCTATCTGTATATACATGGAAATATCTTCATCGCTATCTGTATAAACATCGAAATATCTACACTGCCATCTGTAGAAACACGGAAATATCCACACCGCTATCTGTATAAACATGGAAAAACCTACAACGCCATCTGCATAAACATGGAAATATCCACATCGCAATCTGGATAAATATGGAAAAAACTACACCGCCATTTGAATAAACATGGAAATACCTACACGGCTATCTGTATAAATATGGAAATATCTACACCGCTGTCTCTATAAACATGGAAATACCTACACAGCTATCTGTATAAACATGGAAATATATACACCATTATCTCTATAAACATGGAAATATCTACACCGCCATCTGTATAAACATGGAAATATATACACCACCATCTGTATAAACATGGAAATAATTACACCACAATCTGAATAAACATGGAAATATCTACAGCGCTGTCTGTATAAACATGGAAATATCTACACCGCCTTCTGAATAAACATGGAAATATCTACACTGCGATCTGTATAAATATGGAAATATCTACACTGCTATCTGTATAAATATGGAAATACTTACACTGCTATCTGTATAAACTTGGAAATATCTGCACCGCTATGTGTATAAATATGGAAATATCCACACGGCTATCCCTATAAACATGGAAATGTCTACACCGCTATCTGTATAAACATGGAAATACCTAAACATTCATCTGTATAAACATGGAAATATCTCCACAACTATCTGTATAAACATGGAAATACCTACACTGCCATCTGTATAAACATGGAAATATCTACACAGCCAACACTATAAACATGGAAATATCTACATTGCTATCTGTATAAACATGGAAATAGCCACACCGCTATCTGTCTAAACATTCAAATATCTACACCGCCATCTGTAAAACATGGAAATATCTACACAGTCATTTCTAGAAACATGGAAATATCTACCCCTCCATCGGTATAAACATGCAAATATCTACACTGCCATCTGTATATGCATGGAAATATCTACACAGCCATCTGTATAAACTTGGAAATATCTACACCGATATGTCTATAAACATGGAAATACCTACACCGCTACCTCTTTGAACATGGAAATATCTACACCGCTATCTCTATAAACATGGAAATATCTACACCGCCATATATATGAACTTGGAAACATGTACACCGCCATCTGTATAAACATGTAAATATCTCCACCGCTATCTGTATAAACATGTAAATATCTCCACCGCTGTCTCTATAAACATGGAAATCCCTATAACGCTATCTGTATAAACATGGAAATATCTACACTTCTATCTCTGTAAACATGGAAATATGTACACCGCTATCTGTATAAACATGGAAATAGCCACACCACTATCTGTATAAATATGGAATTATCTACATCGCCATCTGCAATAAATGGAAATATCTACACAGACATCTGTATAAACATGGAAATAACTACACCTCCATCTGTATAAACATGGTAATATCTACACTGACATCTGTATACAAATGGAAATATATACACAGCCATCTGTATAAACATGGAAATATCTACACAGCTATCTCTATATACATGGAAATACCTACACCACTATCTGTATAAACATGGAAATGTCTACACAACCATCTGTATAAACATGGAAATATCTACATAGCCATCTGTATAAACATGGAAATATCTACATCGCTATCTGTTTAAACATGGAGATAGCCACACCGCTGTCTGTATACACATGGAAATAACTACAGCGCCATCTGTAAAAACATGGAAATATCTACGTAGTCATCTGTATAAACATGGAAGTATCTACACCGCTATCTGTATAAACATGGAAACATCTACACCGCTATCTGTATAAACTTGGAAATATATACACCGCTATCTGTATACACATGGAAACATCTACACCGCTATCTGTATAAACTTGGAAATATCTACACCGATATCTGTATACATATGGAAATATCTACACCGCCATCTCTAAACATGGAAATGTCTACACCGCCATTGTATAACCATGGAAATATCTACATGGGTGTCTCCGTATACATAGAAATATCTACACCGCCATCTGTATAAACATGGAAATACCTACACAGTCGTCTGTATAAACGTGAAAGTATCTACACCACTATGTGTATAAACATGGAAATATATACACTGCCATCTGTATAAACATGGAAATATCTACACCGCCTTCTGAATAAACATGGAAATACCTACACCGGTATCTCTATAAATGTGGAAATGTCTACACCGCTATCTGTATAAACATGGAAATACCTACACTGCTATCTGTATAAACATGGAAATACCTCCACCGCTATCTGTATTAACATGGAAACATCTACACCGCTATCTGTATAAACATGGAAATAACTACATCGCTATCTGTATACACATGGAAATATCTACAACGCTATCTGTGTAAACATGGAAGTATCTTCACAGCTATCTTTGTAAACATGGAAATATCTACACCGCTATCTGTATAAACATGGAAATATCTACACTGCTATCTGTATAAACATGAAAATATCTCCACCGCTATCTGTATTAACATGGAAACATCTACACCGCTATCTGTATAAACCTGGAAATATCTACATCGCTATCTATATAAACATGGAAATATCTCCACCTCTATCTCTATAAACATGGAAATATCTACACCGCCATCTGTATAAACATGGAAATATCTACACCGCCATCTGAATAAACATGGAAATATCTACAATGTTATCTGTGTAAACATGGAAATATCTACACAATGATCTGTATAAACATGGAAATATCTACACCACTATCTGTATAAATATGGAAATATTTGCAACGCTATCTCTATAAACATGGAAATAAATACACCGCTATCTGTATGAACATGGAAATATATACACCGCTATATCTATAAACATGGAAATATCTACACCACTATCTCTAAGGACATGGAAACAATTACACCGCCATCTGTAAAAACATGGAAATATCTAGACAGTTATCTGTATAAACATGGAAATACCTACACCAACATCTGTACAAACATGGAAATATATACACTGCCATCTGTATACAAATGGAAATATCTTCACAGCCATCTGTATAAACATGGAAATATCTACACCGATACCCCTACAAACATGGACATACCTACACTACTACCTCTACAAACATGGAAATATCTACACTGCTATCCCTATATACATGGAAATATCTACAACGCCATCTCTATAAACATTTAAATATCTACACTGCCATCTGCATAAACATGGAACAATCTACACCGCATTTGTATAAACATGGAAATATCTACACTGCCATCTGTATAAACATGGAAATATCTACACCGCGAGCTGTATAAACATGGAAATATCCACATCGTTATTTGTATAAACATAGAAATAGCAACACCGTGATCTGTATGAACGAGGAAATATCTACACCGCTATCTGTATAAACACGGAAATATCTACACCACGATCTCTATAAACATGGAAATATCTACACCGCAATCTGCATAAACACGGAAATATCTACACCACGATCTCCATAAACATGGAAATATCTACACTGCAGTCTGTATAAACATGGAAATATCTACACCGCTATCACTATAAACATGGTAATAACTACACCGCTATCTCTATAAAAAAGGAAATATCTTCCCCACCAACTCTATAACCATCAAAATATCTACACTGCCATTACCATAAACATGGAATTATCTATACCGCCATCTGTATAAACATGGAAATATCAACACCACCATCTGTATAAACATGGAAATATCTACACTGCCATCTGTATAAAAATGGAAATACAAACACCGCTATCTGTATAAACATGGAAATATCTACACCACTGTCTGTATAAACATGGATATATATACACCACAATCTCTATACACATGGAAATATCTATACCGTTAACTCTATGAACATGGAAAGATCTACACTTCTATCTCTATAAACAAGGAAATATGTACACGGCCATCTCTAAAAACATGGAAATGTCTGCACCAATATCTGTATAAACATGGAAATGTCTTCACCACCATGTGTAAAATTAAGGAAATAACTACACAGTCATCTGTATAAACTTGGAAATATCTACACCAACATTTGTATAAAGATGGAAATATCTACACTGCCATCTGCATACACATGGAAATATCTACACAGCCATCTGTATAAACATGGAAATACCTACACCGCTATCTCTATAAACATGGAAATAGCTACACCGCTATCTCTATAAACACGGAAACATCTACACAGCCATCTCTACAAACTTGGAAATATCTACAGCGCCATCTTCATAAACATGGAAATATCTACATCGCCATCAGCATAAACATGGAAATATCTACACCGCCATCTGTATAAACATGGAAAAATCTACACGGCCATCTGTATAAACATGGAAAAATCAACACCGCCATCTTTGTAAACATGGGAATGTCTCCACTGCAATCTCTATAAAGATGGAAATACCTACACCGCAAACTGTATAAACCTGGAAATATCTACACCGCTATTTGTATAAACATGGAAATACCAACAGCGCTATCTGTGTAAACTTGGAAATATCTACACGGCTACCTGTTTAAAGACGGAAATATCTACACTGAAATCTGTGCAAAGATGTAAATATCTACACCGCTATCTCTGTAAACATGGAAGTATCTACACCGCTATCTGTATGAACATGGAAATATCTACACTGCTATCTGAATAAACAAGGAAATATCTACAGCACCATCTGTATAAACATGGAAACATCTACACCGCCATCTGTATAAACATGGAGATATCTACTCCGCTATCTGTGTAAATATGATGGAAATAACCACACCGCTATCTCTACATACATGGAAATAACTACACCGCTGTCTTCATAAAAATGGAAATATCTACACTGTTATCTCTATGAACATGGAAATATCTACACCGCCATCTGTATAAACATGCAAATATCTACACAGTCATCTGCATAAACATGGAAATATCTACATCACCATCTCCATAAACATGGAAATAACTACACTGCCATCTGTATACACATGGAAATATCTACAGAGGCATTTGTATAAACATGGAATTATCTACACCGCTATCTGTATAAATATGGAAATAACTACACTCTATCTCTATAAACATGGAAATATCTACACCGCTATCTTTATAAACATGGAAATATGGGCACTGTTATCTCTATAAACATGGAAATATCCACACCGCCATCAGTATAAACATGCAAATATCTACACAGTCATCTGTATAAACATGGAAATATCTACACCACCATCTCTATAAACATGGAAATATCTACAGTGCCATCTGTATACACATGGAAATATCTTCACAGCCATCTGTATAAACATGGAAATATCTACACTGCCATCTCTATAAACATGGAAATACCTACACCGCTATCTCTACAAACATGGAAATATCTACACCGCAATCTCTAAAATCATGGAAATATCTACGCCTCCATCTCTATAAACATGAAAATACCTTCACCGCCATCTCCAGAAACATGGAACTACCTACACTGCAATCTGTATACACATGGAAATACCTACACCATTGTCTGTATAAACTTTGAAATATCTACCCCATGAGTTGTATAAACATGGAAATATCTACACCGCTATGTGTGTAAGCATGGAAGTAACAACACCGCTATCTGTATAAACATGCAAATAACTACACCGCAATCCCTATAAACATGGAAATAACTACACCGCTATCTCTATATACATGGAAACATCTACACCGCAATTTCTATAAGTATGGAAATATCTACACAGCCATCTCTATAAACCTGGAAATATCTACATCACAATCTTTATAAACACGGAAATATCTCCACCGCTATCAGTATAAACATGGAATTATCTACATCGCTCTCTGTATCAATATGGAAATATCTACACCGCTATCTGTATAAACATGGAAATATCTACAATGCTATCAGTTTAAACATGGAAATATCTACACAGCTATCGGTGTAACCTGGGAAATATCTACATATCTATATGTGTAAAGATGGAAATACCTACACCGCCATCTATATAAAGATGGAAATATCTACACCGCCAAATGTATAAACATGGAAATATCTACACTGCCATGAGTATACACATGGAAATATCTACACCACTATCTCTATAAACATGGAAATATCTACACCACTATCTCTATAAACATGGAAATACCTACACCGCCATCTCTATAAACATGCAATTATCTGCCGCGCTATCTCTATAAACATGGAAACACCTACATCGCTATCTCTATAAACATGGAAATATCTACCCCGCCATCTCTATAAACATGAAAATATCTACACTGCCATCTCCATAAACATGGAATTATCTACACCGTCATCTGTATAAACATGGAAATAACTACACCACCATCTGTATAAACATGGAAATATCTACACCGCCATCTGTATAAAAATGGAAATACCAACACCACTATCTTTATAAACATGGAAATATCTACACCACTGTCTGTATAAACATGGAAATGTATACACCGTGATCTGTGTAAATATGGAAATATCTACACTGCTATCTCTATAAACATGTAAATAACTACAGGGCTATCTGCATAAACATGGAAATATCTAAACTGCTATCTCTATAAACATGGAAATATCTTCACCGCCATCTGTAAAAACATGGAAATATCTTCACAGTCATCTGTATAAACATGGAAATATCTACACCACCATCTGTATAAACACGGAAATATCTACAACCCTATCTCTATAAACATGGAAATACCTACACCGCAATCTCTACAAACCTGGAAATATATACACCAGTATCTCAATAAACATGGAAATATCTACAACGCCATTTCTATAAACAAGAAAATATTTACACTGCCATCTCCATAAACATGGAATTATATACACCTCCATCTCTATAAACACTGAAATATCCACAGTGTCATTTGTATACAGATGTAAATATCTACACCGAGAGCTGCATAAACATGGAAATATCTCCACCGCTATCTGTATAAACATGGAAATACCAATACCGCTATCTGTGTAAACATGGAAATATCTACACCGCTATCTGTATAAACATGGATATATCTACAATGCTATCTCTATAAACATCGAAATAACTATACCGCTATCTCTATGAACATGGAAAGATCTACACCGCTATCTCTATAAACATGGAAATATATACACGGCCATCTCTACAAACATGGAAATATCTACACCGCCATCTACATAAACAAGGAAATATCTACACCGCCTTCTATGTAAACATGGAAATATCTACACCACTATCTCTATAAACATGGAAATATCTACAGCCCCATGTGTAAAATTAAGGAAATATCTATACAGTCATCAGTGTAAACATGGAAATATCTACACCACCATCTGTATAAACATGGAAATATCTACACTGCCGTCTGTATAAACATGGAAATATCTACACAGCCATCGGTATAAACATGGAAATATCAACAATGCTATCATTATAAACATGGAAATACCTACAACGCTATCTCTATAAACATGGAAATATCTACACTGCCATCTCTATAAACTTGGAAATATCTACACTGACATCTGCATAAACATGGAAATAACTACACCGCCATCTGCATAAAGATGGAAATACCTACACCGCCATCTGTATAAACATGGAAATATCTACACGGCCACCTGTATAGACATGGAAAAATCAACACCGCCTTCAGTGTAAACATGGGAATGTCTCCACTGCAATCTCTATAAAGATGGAACTATCTACACCGCGAACTGTATAAACCTGGAAATATCTACAACGCTATCTGTATAAACAAGGAAATAACAACAGCGCTGTCTGTACAAACATGTAAGTATCTACACCGCTATCTGTATAAACATGGAAATATCTACACAGCTATCTCTATAAACATGGAAATATCTACACCGATATCTTTATAAACATTGAAATATCTACATCTCTATCTCTATAAAAATGGAAATATATACACCGCCATCTCTATAAACATGGAAATATCTACACAGCCATCTACATAAACAAGGAAATATCTACACTGCCATTTATATAAATATGGAAATATCTACACCGATATATGTATAAACATGGAAATATCTACACTGCCATTAGTAGAAAGGTTCAAATAACTACACTGCGATCTGTATAAACATGGAAATATCTACAACGCTATCCGTATAAACATGGAAATATCTACACCGCTATCTGTGTAAACATGTAAATATCTGCACCGCTACCTGTATAAACTTGGAAATATCTACACTGCTATCTTTATAAACGTGGAAATATCTATACCACGATCTGTACAAACATGGAAATATCTATGCCGCTATCTATATAATCATGGGAATATCTACACCACTATCCCTATAAACATGGAAATGTCAACACCACTATCCGCATAAACATGGAAATACCTACTCCACTATCGGTATAAACATGGAAATATCTACACTGCTATCTGTATAAACATGGAAATATCTGCACTGTTATCTCTATAAACATGGAAGTATCTACACCGCCATGTGTATAAACATGCAAACATCTACACAGTCATCTGTATAAACATGGAGATATCTACACCACCATCTCTATAAACATGAAAATATCTACACTGCCATCTGTATACACGTGGAAATATCTTCACAGCCATTTGTATAAACATGGAAATATCTACACTGCTATCTCTATAAACATGGAAATACCTACACCGCTGTCTCTATAAACAAGGAAATATCTACAGCGCAATCTCTATAATCATGGAAATATCTACACCTCCATCTCTAAAACATAAAAATACATATACCGCCATCTCCAGAAACATGGAACTATCTACACCGCAATCTGTATAAACATGGAAATAACTACACCACTGTCTGTATAAACTTGGAAATATCTACACCGTGAGATGTATAAACATGGAAATATCTGCACCGCTATTTGTATAAACATGGAAATAACAAAACCGCTATCTGTATAAACATGAAAATATCTACACTGCAATCTCTATAAACATGGAAATAACTACACCGCTATCTCTATAAACATGGAAATATCTACACTGCAATTTCTATAAGCATGGAAACATCTACACAGCCATCTCTATCAACATGGAAACATCTACATCACAATCTCTATAAACACGGAAGTATCTCCACTGCTATCAGTATAAACATGGAAATATCTACATCGCTATCTGTATCAACATGGAAATATCTACACCGCTATCTGCATAAACATGGAAATATCTACAATGCTATCTGTGTATACATGGAAATATGTACACAGCTATCTGTGTAAACTGGGAAATATTTACATAGCTATATGTGTAAAGATGGAAATATCTACACCGCAATCTGTGCAAAGATGGAAATGTCTACACCGCTATCTCTGCAAACTTGGAAATATCTACACCGCCATCTGTATAAACATGGAAATATCTACACTTCGATCTCTATAAACATGGAAATATCTACACCGATATCTGTATAAACATGGAAATATCTACATCTCTATCTCTATAAAAATGGAAATACATACACCGCCATCTCTATAAACATGGAAATATCTACACAGCCATCTACATAAACAATGAAATATCTACACTGCCATCAATATAAAGATGGAAATATCTACACCGCTATATGTATAAACATGGAAATATCTACACTGCCATCAGTAGAAAGGTGCAAATATCTACACCGCGATCTGTATAAACATGGAAATATCTACACCGCGATCTGTACAAACATGGAAATATCTACATCGCTATCTGTATAAACATGGAAATATCTACACAATGATTTGTATAAACATGGAAATACCTACACCGCTATCCGTATAAACATGGAAACATCTACACCGCTACCTGTGTAAACATGGAAATACCTACACTGCTATCTGTATAAATATGGAAATATCTTCACCGCTATCTCTATAAACATGGAAATATCTACACCACGATCTGTATAACCATGGAAATATCTAAACCGCTACCTGTATAAACTTGGAAATGTCTACACCGCTATCTTTATAAACATAGAAATATCTGTACCACGGTCTGTATAAACATGGAAATATCCACGCCGCTATCTGTATAATCATGGAAATATCTACACCGCAATCCCTATAAACATGGAAATATCAACACCACTATCCGCATAAACATGGAAATACCTACATCGCTATCGGTATAAACATGGAAATATCAACACCGCTATCACTATAAACATGGAAATATCTACACCGCTATCTGTATAAACATGGAAATATCTACAATGCTATCTGTATAAACATGGAAATATCTATAATTCTATCTATGTAAACATGGAAATGTCTACACAGCTATCTGTGTAAACTTTGAAATATCTACACAGCTATCTCTTTAAAGATGGAAATATATACACTGCAATCTGTGCAAAGATGGAAATATCTACACCGCTATCTCTGTAAACATGGAAATATCTGCACGACGATCTCTGTAAACATGGAAATATCTACACCGCTATCTGTATAAACCTGGAAATATCTACACCGCTATCTGTGTAAATATGGAAATAACCACACCGCTATCTCTATATACATGGAAATATCTACACCGCTATCTTTATAAACATGGAAATATCTACACTGTTATCTCTATGAACATAGAAATATCTACACCGCCATCTGTATAAACATGCAAATATCTACACAGTCATCTGTATAAACATGGAAATATCTACAGCACCATCTCCATAAACATGGAAATATCTACACTGCCATCTGTATACACATGGAAATTTCTACAGAGCCATTTGTATAAACATGGAAATATCTACACCGCTATCTGTATAAATATGGAAATAACTACACCGCTATCTGTATAAACATGGAAATATCTACACTTCTATCTGAATAAACAAGGAAATATCTACATCACCATCTGTGTAAACATGGAAATATCTACACCGCCATCTGTGTAAACATGGAAATACCTACACCGCTATCGGTATAAACATGGAAATATCAACACCGCTCTCTGTATAAATATGGAAATATCTACAACGCTATCTGTATAAACATGGAAATATCTACAATGCTATCTGTGTAAACATGGAAATGTCTACACAGCTATCTGTGTAAACTTGGAAATATCTACACATCTGTTTAAAGATGGAAATATCTACACTGCAATCTGTGCAAAGATGGAAATATCTACACCGCTATCTCTGTAAACATGGAAATATTTGCACCGTGATCTCTGTAAACATGGAAATATCTACACCGCCATCTGTATAAACATGAAAATATCTTCACTGCTATCTGAATACACAAGGAAATATCTACACAACCATCTGTGTAAACATGGAAATATCTACACCGCTATCTGTGTAAATATGGAAATAACCACACCGCTATCTCTATATACATGGAAATATCTACACCGTTATGTTTATAAACATGGAAATATCTGCACTGATATCTCTATAAACCTGGAAATATATACACTGACATCTCTATAAACATGCAAACATCTTCACAGTCATCTGTATAAACATGGAAATATTTACACCGCGATCTGCATAACCATGGAAATATCTACACCGCTACCTGTATAAACTTGGAAATATGTACACCGCTATCTTTATAAACATAGAAATATCTATACCACGATCTGAATAAACATGGAAATATCTACGCAGCTATCTGTATAATCATGGATATATCTACACCGCTATCCCTATAAACATGGAAATATCAACAGCACTATCCGCATAAACATGGAAATATCTACACCGCTATCTGTATAAACATGGAAATATCAACACAGCTATCACTATATACATGGAAATACCTACACCGCTATCTGCATAAACATGGAATTATCTACACCGCTATCGGTATAAACATGGAAATATCTACAAAGCTATCTGTAAACATGGAAATATCTACAATGCTATCTGTGTAAACATGGAAATGTCTACACAGCTATCTGTGTAAACTTGGAAATATCTACACAGCCATCTGTTTAAAGATGGAAATATCTACACTGCAAACTGTGCAAAGATGGAAATATCTACAGCGCTATCTCTGTAAACATGGAAATATCTGCACCGCGATCTCTGTAAACATGGAAATATCTACAACACCGTCGGTATAAACATGGAAATATGTACACCGCTATATGTATAAATATGGAAATATCTACACCGCTTTCTCTATAAACTTGGAAATGTCTACACCGCTATCTCCATAAATATGGAAATATCTACAACGCAATCTCTATAAATATGGAAATATCTACACCGCTATCTCTATAAACATGAAAATGTCTACACCGGTATCTCTATAAACATGGAAATATCTACAACGCAATGCCTATAAACATGGAAATATCTACTCAGTCATCTGTATAAGCATGGAAATATCTACACCACAATCTCTATAAACATGGAAATATCTACACTGACATCTGTTTACACATGGAAATATCTACAGAGCCATCGGTATATACATGGAATTATCTACACCGCTATCTCTATAAACATGGAAATACCTACACTGGTATCTCAATACAGATGGAAATACCTACACCGACATGTCTATAAACAAGGAAATATCTACACCACCATCTCTATAAACATGAAAATATGTACAACGCCATCTCCGTAAACATGAAAATATCTACACGGCCATCTCCTGAAACATGGAAATATCTTCACCGCCATCTGTATAAACATGTTAATATCTACACCACTATCTGTATAAATATGGAAATATGTACAATGCCATCTGTATAAAGATAGAAATATCTACACCACGAACTGTATAAATATGGAAATATCTACCCCGCTATCTGTATAAACATGGAAATACCAACACCGCTATCTGTATAAACATGGAAATATCTACACCGCTATCTGTATAAACATGGAAATATCTTCACTACTATCTCTAAAAACAAGAAAAAACCTACACCGCCATACCTATACACATGGAAATATCTACGCCGCCATCTGTATAAACATGGAAATATCTACACGGCCATCTGTGTATAGATGGAAATATCAACAACACCATCTGTACAAACATGGAAATATCTACACCGCTATGTTTATAAACATGGAAATATCTGCACTGCCATCTGTAAAAACATGGAAATACCTATACAGTCATCTGTATAAACATGGAAATTTCTACAATGCCATCTGTATACACATGGAAATATCTACACAGCCATCTGTATAAACATGTAAATATTTACACTGCTATCTCTATAAACATGGAAATATCAACACTGCCATCTCTATAAACATGAAAACATCTGCACTGCCATCTCCATAAACATGGAACTAACTACTCCGCCATCTGTATAAACATGGAAACATCTACACAGCCATCTGTGTGAATAAGGAAATATCTACAATGCCATCTGTATAAAGATATAAATATCTGCACCACGAGCTGTATAAACATGGAAATATCTACATCGCTATCTGTATAAACGTGGAAATAACAACACCGCTATCGGTATAAACATGGAAATATCAACAACGCCATCTATATAAACATGGAAATATCTACACCGCTATGTCTATAACCATGGAAATACCTACACAGCTATCCCTATAAACGTGGAAATAACTACACCGCTATCTGTATAAACATGGAAATATCTACACCGCTATCTCTATAAACATGGAAATATCTACATCGCGATCTGTATAAACATGGAAATATCTACACCGCGGTCTGTATAAACATGGAAATATCTTCACCGCGATCTGTATAAACATGGAAATATCTACACCGCTACCTGTGTAAACATGGAAATACCTACACTGCTATCTGTACAAATATGGAAATATCTTCACCGCTATCTCTATAAACATGGAAATATCTACACCACGATCTGTATAACCATGGAAATATCTAAACCGCTACCTGTATAAATTTGGAAATGTCTACACCGCTATCTTTATAAACATAGAAATATCTGTACCACGGTCTGTATAAACATGGAAATATCCATGCCGCTATCTGTATAAACATGGAAATATCTACACTGCTATCTGAATAAACAAGGAAATATCTACACCACCATCTGTATAAACATGGAAATATCTACACCGCCATCTGTATAAACATGGAAATATCTACACCGCTATCAGTGTAAATATGGAAATAAACACACCGCTATCTCCATATACATGGAAATATCTACACCGATATCTTTATAAACAGGGAAATATCTACACTGTTATCACTATGAACATGGAAATATCTACACCGCCATCTGTATAAACATGCAAATATCTACACAGTCATCTGTATAAACATGGATATATCTATACCACCATCTCCATAAACATGGAAATATCTACACTGCCATCTGTATACACATGGAAATATCTACAGAGCCATTTGTATAAACATGGAAATATCTACACCGCTATCTGTATACATATGGAAATACCTACATTCTATCTCTATAAACATGGAAATATCTGAACTGTTATCTCTATAAACATGGAAATATCTACACCGCCATCTGTATAAACATGCAAATATCCACATAGTATTCTGTATAAACATGGAAATATCTACACCACCATCTCTAGAAACAAGGAAATATCTACTCTGCCATCTGTATACACATGGAAATATCATCACAGCCATCTGTATAAACATGGAAATATCGACACCACTATCTCTATAAACATAGAAATATCTACACCGCAATCTCTATAATCATGGAAATATCTACACCTGCATCTCTATAAACATGAAAATATCTACACCGCCATCTCCAGAAACATGGAACAAACTACACCGCAATCTGTATAAACATGGAAATACCTACACCACTGTCTGTATAAACTTGGAAATATCTACACCGTGAGCTGTATAAACATGTTAATATCTACACAGCTATGTGTATAAACATGGAAATAACAACACCGCTATTGGTATAAACATGCAAATATCTACACCGCAATCTCTATAAACAAGAAAATAACTACACTGCTATCTCTGTAAACATGGAAATATCTACATTGCAATTTCTATAAGCATAGAAATATCTACACAGCCATCTTTATAAACTTGGAAATATCTACAGCGCTATCTCTATAAAAATGGAAATACCTACACCACTATCTCTATAAACACGGTAATATCTACACTGCAATCTCTATATCCATGGAAATATCTACACCGCCATCTCTATGAACATGAAAATACCTACACAGCCATCTCCAGAAACATGGAACTGTCTACACCGCCATTTGAATAAACATGGAAATATCTACACCACTATCGGTATAAACATGGAAATATCTGCACTGCCATCTGTATAAATATGGAAATATCTACACCGTGACCTGTATAAACATGGAAATATCAACACCGCTATGTGTATATACATGGAAGTAACAACACCGCTATCTGTATAAACATGCAAATATCTACACCGCTTTCTATAAACATGGAAATACCTACAACGCTATCTCTATAAACATGGAAATATCTACACCGCAATCTCTATTAACATGGAAATATATAAACCGCCATCTCTATAAACATGGAAATATCTACATCGCAATCTTTATAAACATGGAAATATCTCCACCGCTATCATTATAAACATGGAAATATCTACACCGCAATCAGTATAAACATGGAAATATCTACACCGCTATCTGTATAAACATGGAAAAATCTACAACACTATCTGTGTACACATGGAAATATCTACACAGCTATCTGTGTAAACTGGGAAATATGTACATAGCTATCTGTGTAAAGATGGAAATATCTACACCGCAGTCTGTGCAAAGATGGAAATATCTACACGGTTATCTCTGTAAACATGGAAATATCTACACTGCTATCTGTATAAACATGGAAATATCTACACCGCTATCTGTATAAACAAGGAAATATCTACACCGCCATCTGTATAAACATGGAAATATCTACAACACCGTCGGTATAAACATGGAAATATGTACACCGCTATATGTATAAATATGGAAATATCTACACCGCTTTCTCTATAAACTTGGAAATGTCTACACCGCTATCTCCATAAATATGGAAATATCTACAACGCAATCTCTATAAATATGGAAATATCTACACCGCTATCTCTATAAACATGAAAATGTCTACACCGCTATCTCTATAAACATGGAAATATCTACAACGCAATGCCTATAAACATGGAAATATCTACTCAGTCATCTGTATAAGCATGGAAATATCTACACCACAATCTCTATAAACATGGAAATATCTACACTGACATCTGTTTACACATGGAAATATCTACAGAGCCATCGGTATATACATGGAATTATCTACACCGCTATCTCTATAAACATGGAAATACGTACACTGGTATCTCAATACAGATGGAAATACCTACACCGACATGTCTATAAACAAGGAAATATCTACACCACCATCTCTATAAACATGAAAATATGTACAACGCCATCTCCGTAAACATGAAAATATCTACACGGCCATCTCCTGAAACATGGAAATATCTTCACGGCCATCTGTATAAACATGTTAATATCTACACCACTATCTGTATAAATATGGAAATATGTACAATGCCATCTGTATAAAAATAGAAATATCTACACCACGAACTGTATAAATATGGAAATATCTACCCCGCTATCTGTATAAACATGGAAATACCAACACCGCTATCTGTATAAACATGGAAATATCTACACCGCTATCTGTATAAACATGGAAATATCTTCACTACTATCTCTAAAAACAAGAAAAAACCTACACCGCCATACCTATACACATGGAAATATCTACGCCGCCATCTGTATAAACATGGAAATATCTACACGGCCATCTGTGTATAGATGGAAATATCAACAACACCATCTGTACAAACATGGAAATATCTACACCGCTATGTTTATAAACATGGAAATATCTGCACTGCCATCTGTAAAAACATGGAAATACCTATACAGTCATCTGTATAAACATGGAAATTTCTACAATGCCATCTGTATACACATGGAAATATCTACACAGCCATCTGTATAAACATGTAAATATTTACACTGCTATCTCTATAAACATGGAAATATCAACACTGCCATCTCTATAAACATGAAAACATCTGCACTGCCATCTCCATAAACATGGAACTAACTACTCCGCCATCTGTATAAACATGGAAACATCTACACAGCCATCTGTGTGAATAAGGAAATATCTACAATGCCATCTGTATAAAGATATAAATATCTGCACCACGAGCTGTATAAACATGGAAATATCTACATCGCTATCTGTATAAACGTGGAAATAACAACACCGCTATCGGTATAAACATGGAAATATCAACAACGCCATCTATATAAACATGGAAATATCTACACCGCTATGTCTATAACCATGGAAATACCTACACAGCTATCCCTATAAACGTGGAAATAACTACACCGCTATCTGTATAAACATGGAAATATCTACACCGCTATCTCTATAAACATGGAAATATCTACATCGCGATCTGTATAAACATGGAAATATCTACACCGCGGTCTGTATAAACATGGAAATATCTTCACCGCGATCTGTATAAACATGGAAATATCTACACCGCTATCTGTATAAACATGGTAATATCTACACCACCATCTATATAAACATGGAAATATCTACACCACCATCTGTATGAACATGGAAATATCTACAATGCCATCTGTAGAAAAATGGAAATATCTACACCGCAATCGGTGTAAACATGGAAATATCTACATCGATATCTGTAAAAACATGGAAATATCTACACCGCTGTCTGTATAAACATGGAAATATCTACAGCGCGATCTGTATAAACATGGAAATATCTACACCGCGATCTGTATAAACATGGAAATATCTACACCTCTATCTGTATAAACATGGAAATATCTACACAGCTATCTCTATAAACATGGAAATATCTACACCGCCATCTGTATAAACATGGAAATACCTACAAACTCATCTGTATAAACATGGAAATATCTACAAAGCCATCTGTATAAACATGGAAATATCTACACAGACATCTGTATATACATGGAAATACTTACATCACTTTCAGCATAAACATGGAAATAACTTAACCGCTATATGTATAAACAAGGAAATATTTACACCGCTGTCTGTATACTCATGGAAATTTCTACACCGTTATCTGTATAAATATGGAAATATCTACACCGCTATTTCTATAACCATGGAAATGTCTACACCGCCATCAGTAAAAACATGGAAATACCTATATAGACATCTGTGTAAACATGGAAATATCTACACCGCTATCTTTATAAACATGGAAATATCTACATGGTGCTCTGTATAAATATGGAAATATCTACACCGTGATCTGTATAAACATGGAAATATCTTCACCGCGATCTGTATAAACATGGAAATATCTACACCACTATCTGTATAAACATGGTAATATCTACACCACCATGTATATAAACATGGAAATATCTACACCGCCAACTGTATAAACATGGAAATATCTACAATGCCATCTGTAGAAAGATGGAAATATCTACACCGCAATCTGTGTAAACAGGGAAATATCTACACCGATATCTGTAAAAACATGGAAATATCTACACCGCTATCTGTATATACATGGAAATATCTACACCGCGCTCTGTATAAACATGGAAATATCTACAGCGTCATCTCCATAAACATTGAAATATCTACACTGCCATCTGTAAAAACATGGAAATATCTACACAGTCATCTGAATAAACACGGAAATATCTACACCACCATCTGTATAAACATGGAAATATCTACACCGCTATCTGTATAAACACGGAAATATCTACACCACCATCTGGGTAAACATGGAAATATCTACACCGCTATCTGTATAAACATGGAAATAACTATACCGCCATCTGCATGTCCATGGAAATATCTATGCCGCCATCTGTATAAACATGGAAATATCTTCACGGCCATCTGTGTATAGATGGACATATCAACACGGCCATCTGTACAAACATGGAAATATCTACACCGCTATCCCTATAAACATGGAAATATCTGCACTGCCATCTCTAAAAACATGGAAATATCTATACAGTCATCTGTTTAAACATGGAAATATCTACAATGCCATCTGTATACACATGCAAATATCTACACAGCCATCTGTATAAACATGTAAATATCTACACTGCTATTTGTATAAACATGGAAATATCTACACCGCCATCTCTATAAACATGAAAATATCTACACTGCCATCTCCATAAATATGGAACTAACTACTCCGCCATCTGTATAAACATGGAAACATCTACACCGCCATCAGTGTGAATAAGGAAATATCTACAATGCCATCTGTATAAAGGTATAAATACCTGCACCGCGAGCTGTATAAACATGGAAATATCTACATCGCTATCTGTATAAACGTGAAAATACCAACACCGCTATTGGTATAAACATGGAAATATCTACACCGCTATGTCTATAAACATGGAAATACCTACACCGCTATCTCTATAAACATGGAAATATCTACACCGCTATCTCTATAAACATGGAAATATCTCCACCGCGATCTGTATAAACATGGAAATATCTCCACCCCGATCTTTATAAACATGGAAATATCTTCACCGCGATCTGTATAAACATGGAAATATCTACACCGCTATCTGTATAAACATGGTAATATCTACACAACCATCTATATAAACATGGAAATATCTACACCGCCATCAGTATAAACATGGAAATATCTACAATGCCATCTGTAGAAAGATGGAAATATCTACACCGCAATCTGTGTAAACATGGAAATATCTACACCAATATCTGTAAATACATGGAAATATCTACACCGCAATCTGTATAAACATGGAAATATCTACACCGAGATCTGTATGAACATGGAAATATCTACAGCGCCTTCTCTATAAACATTGAAATATCTACACTGTCGTCTGTAAAAATATGGAAATAACTACACAGTCATCTGAATAAACATGGAAATATCTACACCACCATCTGTATAAACATGGAAATAACTACAGTACCATCTGTATACACATGGAAATATCTACACAGACATCTGTATAAATATTTAAATATCTACACCGCCATCTGTATAAACGTGGAAATATCTACGCTGCCATCTGTAGAAAGATGGAAATATCTACACCGCTATCTCTATAAATATGGAAATATCTACACCGCCAACTCTATAAACATGAAAATAACTACACTGCCATCTCCATAAAGATGGAAGTATCTACTCCGCCATGTGTATAAACACGGAAATATCTACACCACCATCTGTGTAAACATGGAAATATCTACACCGCCATCTGTATAAACATGGAAATATCTACAGCGCCATCTCTATAAACATTGAAATATCTACACTGCCATCTGTAAAAACATGGAAATATCTACACAGTCATCTGAATAAACATGGAAATATCTACACCACTATCTGTATAAACACGGAAATATCTACACCAACATCTGTGTAAACATGGAAATAACTACACCGCTATCTGTATAAACATGGAAATATCTACACCACCATCTGCATGTCCATGGAAATACCTATGCCGCCATCAGTATAAACATGGAAATATCTACACGGCCATCTGGGTATAGATGGAAATATCAACACCGCCATCTGTACAAACATGGAAATATCTACACCACTATCTCTATAAACATGGAAATATCTGCACTGCCATCTGTAAAAACATGGAAATACCTATACAGTCATCTGTATAAACATGGAAATATCTACAATGCCATCTGTGTAAACATGGAAATATCTTCACTGCCATCTGTAATAACATGGAAATACCTATACAGTCATCTCTATAAACATGGAAATATCTACAATGCCATCTGTATACACATGGAAATATCTACACAGCCATCTGTATAAACATGTAAATATCTACATTGCTATCTGTATAAACATGGAAATATCTACACCGCCATCTCTATAAACATGAAAATATCTACAATGCCATCTCCATAAACATGGAAATAACTACTCCGCCATCTATATAAACATGGAAACATCTACACCGCCATCTGTGTGAATAAGGAAATATCTACAATGCCATCTGTATAAAGATATAAATATCTGCACCGCGAGCTGTATAAACATGGAAATATATACATCTCTATCTGCATAAACGTGGAAACACCAACACCGCTATCGGTATAAACATGGAAATATCTACAACGCCATCTATATAAACATGGAAAAATCTTCACCGCTATGTCTATAAACATGGAAATACCTACACAGCTATCTCTATAAATATGGAAATATCTACACCGCTATCTGTATAAACATGGAAATATCTACACCGCTATCTGTATAAACATGGAAATATCTACATCGCGATCTGTGTAAACATGGAAATATCTACACCGCGATCTG
The DNA here is from genome assembly GCF_029289425.2 of Pan paniscus. Classification (NCBI taxonomy): domain Eukaryota; kingdom Metazoa; phylum Chordata; class Mammalia; order Primates; family Hominidae; genus Pan; species Pan paniscus. Next base: position 5,382,195 of record NC_073261.2, read on the forward strand.
TATAAACATGGAAATATCTACACAGCGGTCTGTATAAACATGGAAATATCTTCACCACGAATTGTATAAACATGGAAATATCTACACCACCATCTATATAAACATGGAAATATCTACACCGCCATCTGTATAAACATGGAAATGTCTACAATGCCATCTGTAGAAAGATGAAAATGTCTACACCGCAATCTGTGTAAACATAGAAATATCTACACCGATATCTGTATAAACATGGAAATATCTACACAGCCAGGTGTATATACATGGAAATATCGACACCACTATCTATGTAAACATGGAAATAACTACACCGCTATCTGTATAAACATGGAAATATCTACACCGCCATCTACATATCCATGGAAATATCTGCGCCGACATCTGTATAAACATGGTAATATCTACACGGTCATCTGTGTATAGATGGAAATATCAACAACGCAATCTGTACAAACATGGAAATATCTGCACCGCTATCTGTATAAACTTGGAAATATCTACACCGCGGTCTGTATAAACATGGAAATATCTACACCGCTATCTGTATAAACATGGAAATATCTACATCGCTATCTCTATAAACATGGAAATATCTACAAAGACATCTGTATAAACATGGAAATACCTACACAGTCATGTGTAGGAACCTTTAAATATCTATACTGCCATCTGTAATAAACATAGAAATATCTACACAGCCCTCTGTATAAATATGGAAATATCTGCATAGGCATCTGTGTAAACCTGCAAATATCTGCACCGCTATCTGTATAAACATGGAAATACCTACACCGCTGTCTCTATAAACATGGAAATATCTACACCGGTATCTGTATAAACATGGAAATATCTACACAACGATCTGTATAAACATGGAAATATTTACACCGATATCTGTATAAACATGGAAATTTCTACTCCGTTATCTGTATAAATATGGAAATATCTAAACCGCTTTCTCTATAAACATGGAAATATCTACATCACCATCTGTATAAACATGGAAATACCTATACAGTCATCTGTGTAAACATGGAAATATCTAAACCACCATCTGTATAAACATGGAAATGTCTACAATGCCATCTGTTCACACATGGAAATACCTACACGGCAATCTGTATATAGATGGAAACATCAACACCGTCATCTGTACAAACATGGAAATATCTACACTGCTATCTCTATAAACATGGAAATATCTACACTGCGGTCTGTATAAACATGGAAATATCTACACCGGTATCTGTATATACATGGAAATATCTACCCCACGATCTGTATAAACATGGAAATATATACACCGCTATCTGTATAAACTTGGAAATATCTGCACCGCTATCTCTATAAACATGGAAATATCTACAAAGCCATCTGTATAAACTTGGAAATACCTACACAGTCATGTGTAGGAACATGGAAATATCTACACTGCCATCTGTATAAACATAGAAGTATCTACACAGCCCTCTGTATAAATATGGAAATATCTGCATAGGCGTCTGTATAAACATGGAAATATCTGCACCACTATCTGTATCTATAAACTATCTGTATCTATAAACATGGAAATATCTACACTGCCATTTGTAGAAAGATGGAAATATCTCCACTACTATCTCTATAAACATGGAAATAACTACACCGCTATCTGTATAAACATGGAATTATCTACAACGCCGTCTACATATCCATGGAAATATCTGCGCCTCCGTCTGCATATACATGGAAATATATACAAGGTCATCTGTATATAGATGGAAATATCAATACCACCATCTGTACACACATGGAAATATCTACACTGCTATCTCTATAAACATGGAAATATCTACACTGTGGTGTGTATAAACATGGATATATCTACACCGCTATCTCTATAAACATGGAAATATCTACACCGTGATCTGTATAAACATGGAAATATTTACACGGCTATCTGTATAAACATGGAAATATGTACACCGTTATCTGTATAAATATGGAAATACCTACACCGCTATCTCTATAAACATGGAAATATCTACACCGCCATCTGTATAAACATGGAAATTTCTACACCACGATCTGTATAAACATGGAAATATCTACACCGCTATCTCTATAAACATGGAAATATCTACAAAGCCATCTGTATAAACATGGAAATACCAACAGAGTCATGTGTAGGAACATGGAAATATCTACACCGCGATCTGTATAACATGGAAATATCTACACCGCTATCTGTATAAACATGGAAATATCTACACAGCTGTCTCTATAAACATGGAAATATCTACAACACAATCTGTATAAACATGGAAATAGCTACAAAGTTACCTGTTTAAACATGGAAATATCTACACAGCCATCTGTATAAACATGGAAATATCTACACAGCCGTCTGTATATACATGGAAATATCTACACCGCTATCTGTATAAACATGGAAATAAATACACCACTATTTGTATAAACAAGGAAATATCTACACCACCATCTGTTTAAACATGGAAATATCTACAGAGACATCTGTTTATACATGGAAATATCTACACCGCTATCTGTATAAACATTGAAATATCTTCACCACCATGTCTATAAACATGAAAATATCTACACTGCCATCTCCATAAACATGGAAGTAACGACTCCGCCATCTATATAAACATTGAAACATCTACACCGCCATCTCTGTGAATAAGGAAATATCTACAATGCCATCTGTATAAAGATATAACTATCTGCACCGCGAGCTGTATACACATCGAAATTTCTACATCGTTATCTGTATAAACGTGGAAATACCAACACCGCTATCGGTATAAACATGGAAATATCTACAACGCCATCTTTATAAGCATGGAAATATCTACACCGCTATGTCTATAAACATGGAAATAGCTACACCGCTATCTCTATAAACATGGAAATATCCACACCGCCATCTGCATATCCATGGAAGTATCTACAACACCATCTGTATAAAGATGGAAATATCTACACGGCAATCTGTGTACAGATGGAAATATCAACACCGCCATCTGAACCAACATGCAAATATCTACACCGCTATCTGTATAAACATAGAAATACCTAAACCGCAGTCTGTATAAACATGGAAATATCTACAACGGTATCTGTATAAACATGGAAATATCTACACCACGATCTGTATAAACATGGAAGTATTTACAAAACTATCTGTATAAACCTGGAAATATCTACACTGCTATCTCTATAAATATGGAAATATCTACACCGCCATCTGTATAAACATGGAAATAACTACACAGACATGTGTAGGAACATGGAAATATCTACACCACCGTTTGTATAAAGATGGAAAAATCTACAACGTTATCTGTATAAACATGGAAATATCTACGCAGTGATCTGTATAAACATGGAAATATGTACAGCACTCTCTGAATAAAGATGGAAATATCTACACCGCTATCTGTAAAAACATGGAAATATCTAAACCACTATCTGTCTAAATATGGAAATATTTACACCGCTCTCTCAATAAACATGGAAATATCTACACCGCTATCTCTATAAACATGGAAATATCTACACCGCCATCTGTATAAACATGGAAATATCTACACCGCTATCTGTATAAACATGGAAATATCTACACCGTGATCTGTATAAACATGGAAATATCTACAACGCGATCTGTATAAACATGGAAACACCTACACAGTCATGTGTAGGAACATTAAAATATCTACACTGCCATCTGTATACACATAGAAATATCTACACAGCCCTCTGTATAAATATGGCAATATCTGCATAGGCATCTAGGTAAACCTGGAAATATCTGCACCGCTATCTGTATAAACATGGAAATACATACACCACTGTCTGTATAAACATGGAAATATGTACACCGCTATGTGTATAAACATGGAAATGTCTCCACTGTTCTCTTTATAAACATGGAAATATCTCCACCCTTATCTGTATAAACATGGAAATATCTACAGTGCTATCTCTATAAACATTGACAAATCTACACTGCCATCTGTAAAAACATGGAAATATCTACACAGTCATCTGAATAAACATGGAAATATCTACACCACCATCTGTATAAACATGGAAATACCTACAATACCATCTGTATACACATGGAAATATCTACACCGCTACCTCTATAAATATGGAAATATCTACACCGCCATCTCTATAAACATGAAAATATCTACACTGCCATCTACATAAAGATGGAAGTATCTACTCCGCCATGTTTATAAACACGGAAATATCTCCACCACCATCTGTATAAACATGGAAATATCTACACTGCTATCTGTATAAACATGGAAATATCTACACCGCCATCTGTATAAACATGCAAACATCTACACGACCATCTGTGTATAGATGGAAATATCAACACCGCCATCAGTACAAACATGGAAATATCTACACCGCTATCTCTATAAACATGGAAATATTTGCACTGCCATCTGTAAGAACATGGAAATACCTATACAGTCATCTGTATAAACATGGAAATATCTACAATGCCATCTGTATACACATGGAAATATCTACACAGCCATCTGTATAAACATGTAAATATCTAAACTGCTATCTCTATAAACATGGAAATATCTACACCGCCATCTCTATAAACATGAAAATATCTACACTGCCATCTCCATAAACATGGAACTAACTACTCCGCCATCTGTATAAACATGGAAACATCTACACCGCCATCTGTGTGCATAAGGAAATATCTACAATGCCCTCTGTATAAAGATATAAATATCTGCACCGCGAGCTTTATAAACATGGAAATATCTACATCGATATCTGTATAAACATGGAAATACCAACACCGCTATCAGTATAAACATAGAAATATCTACAACGCCGTCTATATAAGCATGGAAATATCTACACCGCTATGTCTATAAACATGAAAACAACTACACCGCTATCTCTATAAACATGGAAATAACTACACCGTTATCTGTATAAACATGGAAATATCTACACCGCAATCTGTATAAACATGGAAATATCTCCACTGCTGTCTCTATAAACATCGAAAAATCTACACCGCCATCTGAATAAACATGGAAATGCTTACAAAGTTATCTGTATAAACATGGAAATATCTACACCGCCATCTGTATAAACATGAAAATATCTACACAGGCATGTGTATATATATGGAAATATCTACACCGCCATCTGTATAAACATGGAAATAACTTCAAAGCCATGTGTACATACATGGAAATATCTACACTGCTCTCTATATAAACATGGAAATAAGTACAGCGCTATCTATATATCCATGGAAATATCTACACCACCATCTACATATCCATAGAAATATCTGTGCCGCCATCTGTGTAAACATGGAAATATCTACACGGTCATCTGTGTATAGATGGAAATATCAATACCGCCATCTGTACAAACATGGAAATATCTGCACCGCCATCTGTATAAACATGGAAATACCTACACCATGGTCTGTATAAACATGGAAATATCTACTCCGCTATCTGTATAAACATGGAAATATCTACACCGCTATCTCTATAAACATGGAAATATCTACACCGTGATCTGTATAAACATGGAAATATTTACACCGCTATCTGTATAAACATGGAAATTTCTACACCGTTGTCTGTATAAATATGGAAATATCTTCACCGCCATCTGTATAAACAAGGAAATACCTATACAGTCATCTGTGTAAACATGGAAATATCCACACCACCATCTGTATAAACATGGAAATATCTAAAATGCCATCTGTATACACATGGAAATACCTACACGGCAATCTGTGTATAGATGGAAACAACAACACCGCCATCTGTACAAACATGGAAATATCTCCACTTCTCTCTATAAACACGGAAATATCTACACTGCTAACTCTATAAACATGGAAATATCTACACCACTTGAACTATACACATGGAAATATCTACACCGCAATTTCTGTGAACATGGAAATATCTACACCGCCATCTATGTAAACATGAAAACATCTACACTGCCATATTCAGAAACATGGCTGTATCTACACCGCTATGTCTATAAACATGGAAATATCTACACCGACATCTATATTAACATGGAAATATCTGCACATTCATCTGTGTAAACCTGGAAATATCTACACTGTCATCTATATAAACATGGAAATATCTACAGAGAACTCTGTATAAACATGGAAATATCGGCACAGCCATCAGTATAAACATGGAAATATCTACACCGCTATCTGTATAGACATGCTAATAACTACACCGCTATCTGTATAAATGTGGAATTATTTGCACCGCTATCCCTATAAACATGGTAATATCAACACCGCGATCTGTATAAAGATGGAAATATCTACACCATGATCTGTATAAACATGGAAATATCTACACCGTGATCTGTACAAACATGGAAATATCTGCACCGCTATCTGTATAAACATGGAAATATCTACACCGCGGTCTTTATAAACATGGAATTATCTACTCCGCTATCCATATAAACATGGAAATATCTACACCGCTATCTCTATAAACATGGAAATATCTACACCGTAATCTGTATAAATATGGAAATATCTACACCGTTATCTCTATAAACATGGAAATATCTACACCGCGATCTGTATAAACATGGAAATACCTATACAGTCATCTGTGTAAACATGGAAATATCTACTCCACCATCTGTATAAACATGGAAATATCTACAAAGACATCTGTATAAACATGGAAATACCTACATAGTCATGGGTAGGAACATTTAAATATCTACACTGCCGTCTGTATAAACATAGAAATATCTACACAGCCCTCTGTATAAATATGGAAATATCCACATAGGCATCTGTGTAAACCTGGGAATATCTGCACCGCTATCTGTATAAACATGGAAATGCCTACACCGCTGTCTCTATAAACATGGAAATATGTACACGGCTATGTGTATAAACATGGAAATATCACCACTGCTCTCTGTATAAACATGGAAATATCTCCACCGTTTTCTGTATAAACATGGAAATATCTACAGCGCCATCTCTATATACATTGACAAATCTACACTACCCTCTGTAAAAACATGGAAATATCTACACAGTCATCTGAATAAACATGGAAATATCTACACCACCATCTGTATAAACATGGAAATAACTACAATACCATCTTTATACACATGGAAATATCTACACCGCTATCTGTACAAACATGGAAATATCTACACCACGATCTGTATAATCATGGAAATATCTACACCGCGATCTGTATAAACATGGAAATATCTTCACCGTGATCTGTATTAACATGGAAATATCTACACTGCTATCTGTATAAACATGGTAATATCTACACCACCATCTATATAAACATGGAAATATCTACATCGCCATCTGTATAAACATGGAAATATCTACAATGCCATCTGTAGAAAGATGGAAATATCTACACCGCAATCTGTGTAAACATGGAAATATCTACACCGATATCTGTAAGAATATGGAAATATCTACACCGCTATCTGTATAAACATTGAAATACCTACACCACGATCTGTATAAACATGGAAATATCTACACCGCGATCTGCATAAACATGGAAATATCTACACCGCTATCTGTATAAACATGGAAATATCTACACAGCTATCTCTATAAACATGGAAATATCTACACCGCCATCTGTATAAACATGGAAATACCTACAAAGTCATCTGTATAAACATGGAAATATCTACAGCGCCATCTCTGTATACATGGAGAAATCTAAACTGCCATCTCTAAAAACATGGAAATATCTACACAGTCTTCTGAGTAAACATGGAAATATCTACACCACCATCTGTGTAAACATGGAACTACCTACGATATCATCTGTATACACATGGAAATATCTACACAGACATCTGTATAAATATGGAAATATCTACACGGCCATCTGTATAAACATGGAATTATCTACACTGCCATCTGTAGAAAGATGGAAATATCTACACCGCTATCTCTATAAGTACTGAAATATCTACACTGCCATCTCTATAAACATGAAAATATCTACACTGCCGTCTCCATAAAGATGGAAGTATCTACTCCGCCATGTGTATAAACACGGAAATATCTACACCACCATCTGTTTAAACATGGAAATATCTATGCCGCCATCTGTATAAACATGGGAATATCTACACGGCCATCTGTGTATAGATGGAAATATCAACACCGTCATCTGTACAAACACGGAAATATCTACACCGCTATCTGTATAAACATGGAAATAAATACACCGCTATCTGTATAAACATGGAAATATCTACACCGCGATCTGTATAAACATGGAAATATCTACACAGCTATCTCTATGAACATGGAAATATCTACACCGCCATCTGTATAAACATGGAGATACCTACAAAGTCATCTGTATAAACATGGAAATATCTACACAGCCATCTGTATAAACATGGAAATATCTACACAGCTATATCTATAAACTTGGAAATATCTACACCGCCATCGGTACAAACATGGAAATACCTAGAAAGTCATCTGTATAAACATGGAAATATCTACACAGCCATCTGTATAAACATGGAAATATCTACACAGCCATCTGTATATACATGGAAATATCTACACTGCTCTCTGTATAAACATGGGAATAACAACACCGCTATTTGTATAAACAAGCAAATATCTACACCGTGATCTGTATAAACATGGAAATATCTACACCCCTATCTGTATAAACATGGAAATATCCACACCGCTATCTCTATAAACATGGAAAAATCAACACCGCTATCTCTATGAACATGGAAATATCTACACCACCATCTCTATAAACATGGAAATATCTACACCACGATCAGTATAAACATGGAAATATCAACACCGCTATCTGTATAAACATGGAAATATCTACACCGCGATCTGTATAAACATGGAAATATCAAGACCGCGATCTGTATAAACACGGAAATATCTTCACCACGATCTGAATAAACATGGAAATATGTACACCGCTATCTGTATAAACATGGTAATACTTGCTATGTCATCTGTATAAACATGGAAATATCTACAAGGCCATCTGTATAAACATGGAAATATCTACACAGCCATCTGTATATACATGGAAATATCTACACCGCTATCAATATAAATATGGAAATATCTACACCGCCATCTCTATAAACATGAAAATATCTACACTGCCATCTCCATAAAGATGGAAGTATCTACTCCACCATGTGTATAAACACGGAAATATCTAAACCACCATCTGTGTAAACATGGAAATATCTACACCGCTATCTGTATAAACATGGAAATATCTACACCGCTATCTGCATGTCCATGGAAATATCTATGCCGCCCTCTGTATAAACATGGAAACGTCCACACGACCATCTGTGTATAGATGGAAATATCAACACCACCATCTGTACAAACATGGAAATATCTACAATGATTTCTCTATAAACATGGACATATCTGCACTGCCATCTGTAAAAACATGGAAATACCTATACAGTCATCTGTATAAACATGCTAATACCTACACCACCATCTGTATAAACATGGTAATACCTACACCACCATCTATATAAACATGGAAATATCTACACCGCCATCTGTATAAACATGGATATATCTTCAATGCCATGTGTAGAAAGATGGAAATATCTACACCTCAATCAGTGCAAACATGGAAATATCTACACCGATATCTGTAAAAACATGGAAATATCTACAACCCTATCTGTATAAACATGGAAATATCTACACCGCTATCTCTATAAACATGGAAAAATTAACACCGCTATCTCTATGAACATGGAAATATCTACACCGCCATCTCTATAAACATGCAAATACTTACAAAGTAATCTGTATAAACATGGAAATATCTACACCGCCATCTGTATAAACATGGAAATATCTACACAGCCATGTGTATATACATGGTAATATCTACACCGCTATCTATATAAACATGGAAATAACTACACCGCTATTTGTATAAACATGGAAATATCTACACCACCATCTACATATCCATGGAAATATCTGCGCCGCCATCTGTATAAACATGGAAATATCTACACGGTCATCTGTGTATAGATGGAAATATCAACACCGCCATCTGTACAAACATGGAAATATCTGCACCGCTATCTGTATAAACATGGAAATATCTACACAGCGGTGTGTATAAACATGGAAATATCTACACCGCTATCTGTATAAACATGGAAATATCTACACCGCTATCTCTATAAACATGGAAATATCTACACCGTGATCTGTATAAACATGGAAATTTCTACACCGTTATCAGTATTAATATGGAAATATCTTCACCGCTATCTCTATAAACATGGAAATATCTACTCCGCCTTCTGTATAAACATGGAAATACCTATACAGTCATCTGTGTAAACATGGAAATACCTACACCACCATCTGTATAAACATGGAAATATCTACAATGCCATCTGTATACACATGGACATACCTACACGGCAATCTGTGTATAGATGGAAACATCAACACCGCCATCTGTACAAACATGGAAATATCTACACCGCTATCTCTATAAACATGGAAATATCTGCACTGCCATCTGTAAAAACATGGAAATACCTGTACAGTCATCTGTGTAAACATGGAAATATCTTCAATGCCATCTGTATACACATGGACATACCTACACGGCAATCTGTGTATAGATGGAAACATCAACACCGCCATCTGTACAAACATGGAAATATCTGCACCGCTATTTGTATAAACTTGGAAATATCTACACCGCGGGCTGTGTAAACATGGAAATATCTACACCACTATCTGTATAAACCTGGAAATATCTACACCGCTATCTGTATAAACATGGAAATGTCTGCACCGCTATCTCTATTAACATGGATATATCTACAAAGACATCTGTATAAACATGGAAATACCTACACAGTCATGTGTAGGAACATTTAAATATCTACACTGTCTTCTGTATAAACATAGAAATATCTACACAGCCCTCTGTATAAATATGGAAATATCTGCATAGGCATCTGTGTAAACATGGAAATATCTGCACCGCTATCTGCATAAACATGGAAATACCGACACCGCTGTCTCTATAATCATGGAAATATGTACACCGCTATGTGTATAAACATGGAAATATCTCCACTGATCTCTGTATAAACATGGAAATATCTCCACCGTTATCTGTATAAACATGGAAATATCTACAGCGCCATCTCTATAAACATTGAAATATCTACACTGCCATCTATAAAAACAAGAAAATATCTACACAGTCATCTGAATAAACATGGAAATATCTTCACCGCCATCTATATAAACATGGAAATACCTACAATACCATCTGAATACACATGGAAATATCTACACAGACATCTGTATAAATATTGAAATATCTACACCGCCATCTGTATAAACATGGAAATATCTACACTGCCATCTGTAGAAAGTTGGAAATATCTACACCGCTATCTCTATAAATATGGAAATATCTACACCGCCATCTCTATAAACATGAAAGTATCTACACTGCCATCTCCATAAAGATGGAAATATCTACTCTGCCATGTGTATAAACACGGAAATATCTACACCACTATCTGTGTAAACATGGAAATATCTACACCGCTATCTGTTTAAACATGGAAATATCTACACCGCCATCTGCATGTCCATGGAAATATCTACGCCACCATCTGTATAAACATGGAAATATCTAAACGGCCATCTGTGTATAGATGGAAATATCAACACCGCCATCTGTAGAAACATGGAAATATCTACACCGCTATCTCTATAAACATGGAAATATCTGCACTGCCATCTGTAAAAACATGGAAATACGTATACATTCACCTGTATAAACATGGAAATATCTACAATGCCATCTGTACACACATGGAAATATCTACACAGCCATCTGTATAAACATGTAAATATCTACATGGCTATCTCTATAAACATGGAAATATCTACACCGCCTTCTCTATAAACATGAAAATATCTACACTGCCATCTCCATAAATATGGAACTAACTACTCCGCCATCTGTATAAACATGGAAACATCTACACCGCCATCTGTGTGAACACGGAAATATCTACAATACCATCTTATAAAGATATAAATATCGGCACCGCGAGCTGTATAAACATGGTAATATCTACACCACCATCTATATAAACATGGAAATATCTACACCGCGATTTGTATAAACATGGAAATATCTTCACCACGATTTGTATATACATGGAAATATCTACACCGCTATCTGTATAAACGTAATATCTACACCACCATCTATATAAACATGGAAATGTCTACACCGCCATCTATATAAACATGGAAATATCTACAATGCCATCTGTAGAAAGATGGAAATATCTACCCCGCAATCTGTGTAAACATGGAAATATCTACACCGATATCTGCAAAAACATGGAAATATCTACACCGCTATCAGTATAAACATGGAAATATCTACACCGCGATCTGTATAAACATGGAAATATCTACACCGCGATCTGTATAAACATGGAAATATCTACACCGCTATCTGTATAAACATTGAAATATCTACACAGCTATCTCTATAAACATGGAAATATCTACACCGCCAACTGTATAACCATGGAAATACCTAAAAAGTCTTCTGTATAAACATGGAAATATCTACACAGCCATTGGTATAAACGTGGAAATATCTACACAGCCATTTGTATATACATGGAAATATCGACACCGCTATCTGTATAAACATGGAAATAACTTCAAAGCCATGTGTACATACATGGAAATATCTACACTGCTCTCTATATAAACATGGAAATAAGTACAGCGCTATCTATATATCCATGGAAATATCTACACCACCATCTACATATCCATAGAAATATCTGTGCCGCCATCTGTGTAAACATGGAAATATCTACACGGTCATCTGTGTATAGATGGAAATATCAATACCGCCATCTGTACAAACATGGAAATATCTGCACCGCCATCTGTATAAACATGGAAATACCTACACCATGGTCTGTATAAACATGGAAATATCTACTCCGCTATCTGTATAAACATGGAAATATCTACACCGCTATCTCTATAAACATGGAAATATCTACACCGTGATCTGTATAAACATGGAAATATTTACACCGCTATCTGTATAAACATGGAAATTTCTACACCGTTGTCTGTATAAATATGGAAATATCTTCACCGCCATCTGTATAAACAAGGAAATACCTATACAGTCATCTGTGTAAACATGGAAATATCCACACCACCATCTGTATAAACATGGAAATATCTAAAATGCCATCTGTATACACATGGAAATACCTACACGGCAATCTGTGTATAGATGGAAACAACAACACCGCCATCTGTACAAACATGGAAATATCTCCACTTCTCTCTATAAACACGGAAATATCTACACTGCTAACTCTATAAACATGGAAATATCTACACCACTTGAACTATACACATGGAAATATCTACACCGCAATTTCTGTGAACATGGAAATATCTACACCGCCATCTATGTAAACATGAAAACATCTACACTGCCATATTCAGAAACATGGCTGTATCTACACCGCTATGTCTATAAACATGGAAATATCTACACCGACATCTATATTAACATGGAAATATCTGCACATTCATCTGTGTAAACCTGGAAATATCTACACTGTCATCTATATAAACATGGAAATATCTACAGAGAACTCTGTATAAACATGGAAATATCGGCACAGCCATCAGTATAAACATGGAAATATCTACACCGCTATCTGTATAGACATGCTAATAACTACACCGCTATCTGTATAAATGTGGAATTATTTGCACCGCTATCCCTATAAACATGGTAATATCAACACCGCGATCTGTATAAAGATGGAAATATCTACACCATGATCTGTATAAACATGGAAATATCTACACCGTGATCTGTACAAACATGGAAATATCTGCACCGCTATCTGTATAAACATGGAAATATCTACACCGCGGTCTTTATAAACATGGAATTATCTACTCCGCTATCCATATAAACATGGAAATATCTACACCGCTATCTCTATAAACATGGAAATATCTACACCGTAATCTGTATAAATATGGAAATATCTACACCGTTATCTCTATAAACATGGAAATATCTACACCGCGATCTGTATAAACATGGAAATACCTATACAGTCATCTGTGTAAACATGGAAATATCTACTCCACCATCTGTATAAACATGGAAATATCTACAAAGACATCTGTATAAACATGGAAATACCTACATAGTCATGGGTAGGAACATTTAAATATCTACACTGCCGTCTGTATAAACATAGAAATATCTACACAGCCCTCTGTATAAATATGGAAATATCCACATAGGCATCTGTGTAAACCTGGGAATATCTGCACCGCTATCTGTATAAACATGGAAATGCCTACACCGCTGTCTCTATAAACATGGAAATATGTACACGGCTATGTGTATAAACATGGAAATATCACCACTGCTCTCTGTATAAACATGGAAATATCTCCACCGTTTTCTGTATAAACATGGAAATATCTACAGCGCCATCTCTATATACATTGACAAATCTACACTACCCTCTGTAAAAACATGGAAATATCTACACAGTCATCTGAATAAACATGGAAATATCTACACCACCATCTGTATAAACATGGAAATAACTACAATACCATCTTTATACACATGGAAATATCTACACCGCTATCTGTACAAACATGGAAATATCTACACCACGATCTGTATAATCATGGAAATATCTACACCGCGATCTGTATAAACATGGAAATATCTTCACCGTGATCTGTATTAACATGGAAATATCTACACTGCTATCTGTATAAACATGGTAATATCTACACCACCATCTATATAAACATGGAAATATCTACATCGCCATCTGTATAAACATGGAAATATCTACAATGCCATCTGTAGAAAGATGGAAATATCTACACCGCAATCTGTGTAAACATGGAAATATCTACACCGATATCTGTAAGAATATGGAAATATCTACACCGCTATCTGTATAAACATTGAAATACCTACACCACGATCTGTATAAACATGGAAATATCTACACCGCGATCTGCATAAACATGGAAATATCTACACCGCTATCTGTATAAACATGGAAATATCTACACAGCTATCTCTATAAACATGGAAATATCTACACCGCCATCTGTATAAACATGGAAATACCTACAAAGTCATCTGTATAAACATGGAAATATCTACAGCGCCATCTCTGTATACATGGAGAAATCTAAACTGCCATCTCTAAAAACATGGAAATATCTACACAGTCTTCTGAGTAAACATGGAAATATCTACACCACCATCTGTGTAAACATGGAACTACCTACGATATCATCTGTATACACATGGAAATATCTACACAGACATCTGTATAAATATGGAAATATCTACACGGCCATCTGTATAAACATGGAATTATCTACACTGCCATCTGTAGAAAGATGGAAATATCTACACCGCTATCTCTATAAGTACTGAAATATCTACACTGCCATCTCTATAAACATGAAAATATCTACACTGCCGTCTCCATAAAGATGGAAGTATCTACTCCGCCATGTGTATAAACACGGAAATATCTACACCACCATCTGTTTAAACATGGAAATATCTATGCCGCCATCTGTATAAACATGGGAATATCTACACGGCCATCTGTGTATAGATGGAAATATCAACACCGTCATCTGTACAAACACGGAAATATCTACACCGCTATCTGTATAAACATGGAAATAAATACACCGCTATCTGTATAAACATGGAAATATCTACACCGCGATCTGTATAAACATGGAAATATCTACACAGCTATCTCTATGAACATGGAAATATCTACACCGCCATCTGTATAAACATGGAGATACCTACAAAGTCATCTGTATAAACATGGAAATATCTACACAGCCATCTGTATAAACATGGAAATATCTACACAGCTATATCTATAAACTTGGAAATATCTACACCGCCATCGGTACAAACATGGAAATACCTAGAAAGTCATCTGTATAAACATGGAAATATCTACACAGCCATCTGTATAAACATGGAAATATCTACACAGCCATCTGTATATACATGGAAATATCTACACCGCTATCAATATAAATATGGAAATATCTACACCGCCATCTCTATAAACATGAAAATATCTACACTGCCATCTCCATAAAGATGGAAGTATCTACTCCACCATGTGTATAAACACGGAAATATCTAAACCACCATCTGTGTAAACATGGAAATATCTACACCGCTATCTGTATAAACATGGAAATATCTACACCGCTATCTGCATGTCCATGGAAATATCTATGCCGCCCTCTGTATAAACATGGAAACGTCCACACGACCATCTGTGTATAGATGGAAATATCAACACCACCATCTGTACAAACATGGAAATATCTACAATGATTTCTCTATAAACATGGACATATCTGCACTGCCATCTGTAAAAACATGGAAATACCTATACAGTCATCTGTATAAACATGCTAATACCTACACCACCATCTGTATAAACATGGTAATACCTACACCACCATCTATATAAACATGGAAATATCTACACCGCCATCTGTATAAACATGGATATATCTTCAATGCCATGTGTAGAAAGATGGAAATATCTACACCTCAATCAGTGCAAACATGGAAATATCTACACCGATATCTGTAAAAACATGGAAATATCTACAACCCTATCTGTATAAACATGGAAATATCTACACCGCTATCTCTATAAACATGGAAAAATTAACACCGCTATCTCTATGAACATGGAAATATCTACACCGCCATCTCTATAAACATGCAAATACTTACAAAGTAATCTGTATAAACATGGAAATATCTACACCGCCATCTGTATAAACATGGAAATATCTACACAGCCATGTGTATATACATGGTAATATCTACACCGCTATCTATATAAACATGGAAATAACTACACCGCTATTTGTATAAACATGGAAATATCTACACCACCATCTACATATCCATGGAAATATCTGCGCCGCCATCTGTATAAACATGGAATTATCTACACGGTCATCTGTGTATAGATGGAAATATCAACACCGCCATCTGTACAAACATGGAAATATCTGCACCGCTATCTGTATAAACATGGAAATATCTACACAGCGGTGTGTATAAACATGGAAATATCTACACCGCTATCTGTATAAACATGGAAATATCTACACCGCTATCTCTATAAACATGGAAATATCTACACCGTGATCTGTATAAACATGGAAATTTCTACACCGTTATCAGTATTAATATGGAAATATCTTCACCGCTATCTCTATAAACATGGAAATATCTACTCCGCCTTCTGTATAAACATGGAAATACCTATACAGTCATCTGTGTAAACATGGAAATACCTACACCACCATCTGTATAAACATGGAAATATCTACAATGCCATCTGTATACACATGGACATACCTACACGGCAATCTGTGTATAGATGGAAACATCAACACCGCCATCTGTACAAACATGGAAATATCTACACCGCTATCTCTATAAACATGGAAATATCTGCACTGCCATCTGTAAAAACATGGAAATACCTGTACAGTCATCTGTGTAAACATGGAAATATCTTCAATGCCATCTGTATACACATGGACATACCTACACGGCAATCTGTGTATAGATGGAAACATCAACACCGCCATCTGTACAAACATGGAAATATCTGCACCGCTATTTGTATAAACTTGGAAATATCTACACCGCGGTCTGTGTAAACATGGAAATATCTACACCACTATCTGTATAAACCTGGAAATATCTACACCGCTATCTGTATAAACATGGAAATGTCTGCACCGCTATCTCTATTAACATGGATATATCTACAAAGACATCTGTATAAACATGGAAATACCTACACAGTCATGTGTAGGAACATTTAAATATCTACACTGTCTTCTGTATAAACATAGAAATATCTACACAGCCCTCTGTATAAATATGGAAATATCTGCATAGGCATCTGTGTAAACATGGAAATATCTGCACCGCTATCTGCATAAACATGGAAATACCGACACCGCTGTCTCTATAATCATGGAAATATGTACACCGCTATGTGTATAAACATGGAAATATCTCCACTGATCTCTGTATAAACATGGAAATATCTCCACCGTTATCTGTATAAACATGGAAATATCTACAGCGCCATCTCTATAAACATTGAAATATCTACACTGCCATCTATAAAAACAAGAAAATATCTACACAGTCATCTGAATAAACATGGAAATATCTTCACCGCCATCTATATAAACATGGAAATACCTACAATACCATCTGAATACACATGGAAATATCTACACAGACATCTGTATAAATATTGAAATATCTACACCGCCATCTGTATAAACATGGAAATATCTACACTGCCATCTGTAGAAAGTTGGAAATATCTACACCGCTATCTCTATAAATATGGAAATATCTACACCGCCATCTCTATAAACATGAAAGTATCTACACTGCCATCTCCATAAAGATGGAAATATCTACTCTGCCATGTGTATAAACACGGAAATATCTACACCACTATCTGTGTAAACATGGAAATATCTACACCGCTATCTGTTTAAACATGGAAATATCTACACCGCCATCTGCATGTCCATGGAAATATCTACGCCACCATCTGTATAAACATGGAAATATCTAAACGGCCATCTGTGTATAGATGGAAATATCAACACCGCCATCTGTAGAAACATGGAAATATCTACACCGCTATCTCTATAAACATGGAAATATCTGCACTGCCATCTGTAAAAACATGGAAATACGTATACATTCACCTGTATAAACATGGAAATATCTACAATGCCATCTGTACACACATGGAAATATCTACACAGCCATCTGTATAAACATGTAAATATCTACATGGCTATCTCTATAAACATGGAAATATCTACACCGCCTTCTCTATAAACATGAAAATATCTACACTGCCATCTCCATAAATATGGAACTAACTACTCCGCCATCTGTATAAACATGGAAACATCTACACCGCCATCTGTGTGAACACGGAAATATCTACAATACCATCTTATAAAGATATAAATATCGGCACCGCGAGCTGTATAAACATGGTAATATCTACACCACCATCTATATAAACATGGAAATATCTACACCGCGATTTGTATAAACATGGAAATATCTTCACCACGATTTGTATATACATGGAAATATCTACACCGCTATCTGTATAAACGTAATATCTACACCACCATCTATATAAACATGGAAATGTCTACACCGCCATCTATATAAACATGGAAATATCTACAATGCCATCTGTAGAAAGATGGAAATATCTACCCCGCAATCTGTGTAAACATGGAAATATCTACACCGATATCTGCAAAAACATGGAAATATCTACACCGCTATCAGTATAAACATGGAAATATCTACACCGCGATCTGTATAAACATGGAAATATCTACACCGCGATCTGTATAAACATGGAAATATCTACACCGCTATCTGTATAAACATTGAAATATCTACACAGCTATCTCTATAAACATGGAAATATCTACACCGCCAACTGTATAACCATGGAAATACCTAAAAAGTCTTCTGTATAAACATGGAAATATCTACACAGCCATTGGTATAAACGTGGAAATATCTACACAGCCATTTGTATATACATGGAAATATCGACACCGCTATCTGTATAAACATGGAAATAACTACACCGCTATTTGTATAAACAAGCAAATATCTACACCGTGATCTGTATAAACATGGAAATATCTACTCCGCCATCTCTATAAACATGGAAATATCTACACCCCTATCTGTATAAACATGGAAATATCCACAGCGCTATCTCTATAAACATGGAAAAATCAGTACCGCTACCTCTATGAACATGGAAATATCTACACCGCCATCTCTATAAACATGGAAATATCTACACCACGATCAGTATAAACATGGAAACATCTACACCGCTATCTGTATAAACATGGAAATATCTCCACTGCTATCTCTATAAACATCGAAATATCTACACCGCCATCTGTATAAACATGGAAATACTTACAAAGTTATCTGTATAAACATGGAAATATCTACACCACCATCTGTATAAACATGGAAATATCTACACAGCCATGTGTATATACATGGAGATATCTACACCGATATCTATATAAACATGGAAATAACTACACCGCTTTCTGTATAAACATGGAAATATCTACACCACCATCTACATATCCATGGAAATATCTGCACCGCCATCTGTATAAACATGGAAATATCTACACGGTCATCTGTGTATAGATGGAAATATCAACACCGCCATCTGTACAATCATGGAAATATCTGCACCGCTATCTGTATAAACCTGGAAATATCTACACCGCGGTCTGTATAAACATGGAAATATCTACACCACTATCTGTATAAACATTTAAATATCTACACCGCTATCTGTATAAACATGGAAATGTCTGCACCGCTATCTCTATTAACATGGATATATCTACAAAGACATCTGTATAAACATGGAAATACCAACACAGTCATGTGGAGGAACATTTAAATATCTACACTGTCTTCTGTATAAACATAGAATTATCTACACAGCCCTCTGTATAAATATGGAAATATCTGCATAGGCATCTGAGTAAACATGGAAATATCTGCACCGCTATCTGCATAAACATGGAAATACCTACACCGCTGTCTGTATAATCATGGAAATATGTACACCGCTATGTGTATAAACATGGAAATATCTCCACTGCTCTCTGTATAAACATGGAAATATCTCCACCGTTATCTGTATAAACATGGAAATATCTACAGCGCCATCTCTATAAACATTGAAATATCTACACTGCCATCTGTAAAAACATGGAAATATCTACACAGTCATCTGAATAAACATGGAAATATCTTCACCACCATCTATATAAACATGGAAATACCTACAATACCATCTGAATACACATGGAAATATCTACACAGACATCTGTATAAATATGGAAATATCTACACCGCCATCTGTATAAACATGGAAATATCTACACTGCCATCTGTAGAAAGATGGAAATATCTACACCGCTATCTCTATAAATATGGAAATATCTACACCGCCATCTCTAAAAACATGAAAATATCTACACTGCCATCTCCATAAAGATGGAAGTATCTACTCTGCCATGTGTATAAACACGGAAATATCTACACCACTATCTGTGTAAACATGGAAATATCCACACCGCTATCTGTTTAAACATGGTAATATCTACACCGCCATCTGCATTTCCATGGAAATATCTACGCCGCCATCAGTATAAACATGGAAATATCTACACGGCCATCTGTGTATAGATGGAAATATCAACACCGCCGTCTGTAGAAACATGGAAATATCTACACCGCTATCTCTATAAACATGGAAATATCTGCACTGCCATCTGTAAATACATGGAAATACCTATACAGTCATCTGTATAAACATGGAAATATCTACAATGCCATCTGTATACACATGGAAATATCTACACAGCCGTCTGTATAAACATGTAAATATCTACACTGCTATCTCTATAAACATGGAAATATCTACACCGCCATCTCTATAAACATGAAAATATCTACACTGCCATCTCCATAAACATGGAACTAACTACTCCGCCATCTGTATAAACATGGAAACATCTACACCGCCATCTGTGTGAATAAGGAAATATCTACAATGCCATCTGTATAAAGATATAAATATCTGCACCGCGAGCTGTATAAACATGGAAATATCTACATTGCTATCTGTATAAACGTGGAAATACCAACACCGCTATCGGCATAAACATAGAAATATCTACAATGCCGTCTATATAAACTTGGAAATATCTACACCGCTATGTCTATAAACATGGAAATAACTACACCGCTATCTCTATAAACATGGAAATATCTACACCGCTATCTCTATAAACATGGAAATATCTACACCGCCATCTGTATAAACATGGAAATACCTACAATGTCATCTGTGTAAACATGGAAATATCTACAAAGCCATCTGTATAAACATGGAAATATCTACACAGCCATCTGTATATACATGGAAATATCTACACCACTATCTGTATAAACATGGTAATAACTACACCGCTATTTGTATGAACAAGGAAATACCTACACCGCTGTCTCTATAAACATGGAAATATCTACACCGGTATCTGTATAAACATGGAAATATCTACACAACGATCTGTATAAACATGGAAATATTTACACCGATATCTGTATAAACATGGAAATTTCTACTCCGTTATCTGTATAAATATGGAAATATCTAAACCGCTTTCTCTATAAACATGGAAATATCTACATCACCATCTGTATAAACATGGAAATACCTATACAGTCATCTGTGTAAACATGGAAATATCTAAACCACCATCTGTATAAACATGGAAATGTCTACAATGCCATCTGTTCACACATGGAAATACCTACACGGCAATCTGTATATAGATGGAAACATCAACACCGTCATCTGTACAAACATGGAAATATCTACACTGCTATCTCTATAAACATGGAATATCTACACTGCGGTCTGTATAAACATGGAAATATCTACACCGGTATCTGTATATACATGGAAATATCTACCCCACGATCTGTATAAACATGGAAATATATACACCGCTATCTGTATAAACTTGGAAATATCTGCACCGCTATCTCTATAAACATGGAAATATCTACAAAGCCATCTGTATAAACTTGGAAATACCTACACAGTCATGTGTAGGAACATGGAAATATCTACACTGCCATCTGTATAAACATAGAAGTATCTACACAGCCCTCTGTATAAATATGGAAATATCTGCATAGGCGTCTGTATAAACATGGAAATATCTGCACCACTATCTGTATCTATAAACTATCTGTATCTATAAACATGGAAATATCTACACTGCCATTTGTAGAAAGATGGAAATATCTCCACTACTATCTCTATAAACATGGAAATAACTACACCGCTATCTGTATAAACATGGAATTATCTACAACGCCGTCTACATATCCATGGAAATATCTGCGCCTCCGTCTGCATATACATGGAAATATATACAAGGTCATCTGTATATAGATGGAAATATCAATACCACCATCTGTACACACATGGAAATATCTACACTGCTATCTCTATAAACATGGAAATATCTACACTGTGGTGTGTATAAACATGGATATATCTACACCGCTATCTCTATAAACATGGAAATATCTACACCGTGATCTGTATAAACATGGAAATATTTACACGGCTATCTGTATAAACATGGAAATATGTACACCGTTATCTGTATAAATATGGAAATACCTACACCGCTATCTCTATAAACATGGAAATATCTACACCGCCATCTGTATAAACATGGAAATTTCTACACCACGATCTGTATAAACATGGAAATATCTACACCGCTATCTCTATAAACATGGAAATATCTACAAAGCCATCTGTATAAACATGGAAATACCAACAGAGTCATGTGTAGGAACATGGAAATATCTACACCGCGATCTGTATAACATGGAAATATCTACACCGCTATCTGTATAAACATGGAAATATCTACACAGCTGTCTCTATAAACATGGAAATATCTACAACACAATCTGTATAAACATGGAAATAGCTACAAAGTTACCTGTTTAAACATGGAAATATCTACACAGCCATCTGTATAAACATGGAAATATCTACACAGCCGTCTGTATATACATGGAAATATCTACACCGCTATCTGTATAAACATGGAAATAAATACACCACTATTTGTATAAACAAGGAAATATCTACACCACCATCTGTTTAAACATGGAAATATCTACAGAGACATCTGTTTATACATGGAAATATCTACACCGCTATCTGTATAAACATTGAAATATCTTCACCACCATGTCTATAAACATGAAAATATCTACACTGCCATCTCCATAAACATGGAAGTAACGACTCCGCCATCTATATAAACATTGAAACATCTACACCGCCATCTCTGTGAATAAGGAAATATCTACAATGCCATCTGTATAAAGATATAACTATCTGCACCGCGAGCTGTATACACATCGAAATTTCTACATCGTTATCTGTATAAACGTGGAAATACCAACACCGCTATCGGTATAAACATGGAAATATCTACAACGCCATCTTTATAAGCATGGAAATATCTACACCGCTATGTCTATAAACATGGAAATAGCTACACCGCTATCTCTATAAACATGGAAATATCCACACCGCCATCTGCATATCCATGGAAGTATCTACAACACCATCTGTATAAAGATGGAAATATCTACACGGCAATCTGTGTACAGATGGAAATATCAACACCGCCATCTGAACCAACATGCAAATATCTACACCGCTATCTGTATAAACATAGAAATACCTAAACCGCAGTCTGTATAAACATGGAAATATCTACAACGGTATCTGTATAAACATGGAAATATCTACACCACGATCTGTATAAACATGGAAGTATTTACAAAACTATCTGTATAAACCTGGAAATATCTACACTGCTATCTCTATAAATATGGAAATATCTACACCGCCATCTGTATAAACATGGAAATAACTACACAGACATGTGTAGGAACATGGAAATATCTACACCACCGTTTGTATAAAGATGGAAAAATCTACAACGTTATCTGTATAAACATGGAAATATCTACGCAGTGATCTGTATAAACATGGAAATATGTACAGCACTCTCTGAATAAAGATGGAAATATCTACACCGCTATCTGTAAAAACATGGAAATATCTAAACCACTATCTGTCTAAATATGGAAATATTTACACCGCTCTCTCAATAAACATGGAAATATCTACACCGCTATCTCTATAAACATGGAAATATCTACACCGCCATCTGTATAAACATGGAAATATCTACACCGCTATCTGTATAAACATGGAAATATCTACACCGTGATCTGTATAAACATGGAAATATCTACAACGCGATCTGTATAAACATGGAAACACCTACACAGTCATGTGTAGGAACATTAAAATATCTACACTGCCATCTGTATACACATAGAAATATCTACACAGCCCTCTGTATAAATATGGCAATATCTGCATAGGCATCTAGGTAAACCTGGAAATATCTGCACCGCTATCTGTATAAACATGGAAATACATACACCACTGTCTGTATAAACATGGAAATATGTACACCGCTATGTGTATAAACATGGAAATGTCTCCACTGTTCTCTTTATAAACATGGAAATATCTCCACCCTTATCTGTATAAACATGGAAATATCTACAGTGCTATCTCTATAAACATTGACAAATCTACACTGCCATCTGTAAAAACATGGAAATATCTACACAGTCATCTGAATAAACATGGAAATATCTACACCACCATCTGTATAAACATGGAAATACCTACAATACCATCTGTATACACATGGAAATATCTACACCGCTACCTCTATAAATATGGAAATATCTACACCGCCATCTCTATAAACATGAAAATATCTACACTGCCATCTACATAAAGATGGAAGTATCTACTCCGCCATGTTTATAAACACGGAAATATCTCCACCACCATCTGTATAAACATGGAAATATCTACACTGCTATCTGTATAAACATGGAAATATCTACACCGCCATCTGTATAAACATGCAAACATCTACACGACCATCTGTGTATAGATGGAAATATCAACACCGCCATCAG
Source organism: Pan paniscus (assembly GCF_029289425.2). Lineage (NCBI taxonomy): Eukaryota > Metazoa > Chordata > Mammalia > Primates > Hominidae > Pan > Pan paniscus. The sequence continues at coordinate 5,408,207 of NC_073261.2, forward strand.
TACAAACATGGAAATATCTACACCGCTATCTCTATAAACATGGAAATATTTGCACTGCCATCTGTAAGAACATGGAAATACCTATACAGTCATCTGTATAAACATGGAAATATCTACAATGCCATCTGTATACACATGGAAATATCTACACAGCCATCTGTATAAACATGTAAATATCTAAACTGCTATCTCTATAAACATGGAAATATCTACACCGCCATCTCTATAAACATGAAAATATCTACACTGCCATCTCCATAAACATGGAACTAACTACTCCGCCATCTGTATAAACATGGAAACATCTACACCGCCATCTGTGTGCATAAGGAAATATCTACAATGCCCTCTGTATAAAGATATAAATATCTGCACCGCGAGCTTTATAAACATGGAAATATCTACATCGATATCTGTATAAACATGGAAATACCAACACCGCTATCAGTATAAACATAGAAATATCTACAACGCCGTCTATATAAGCATGGAAATATCTACACCGCTATGTCTATAAACATGAAAACAACTACACCGCTATCTCTATAAACATGGAAATAACTACACCGTTATCTGTATAAACATGGAAATATCTACACCGCAATCTGTATAAACATGGAAATATCTCCACTGCTGTCTCTATAAACATCGAAAAATCTACACCGCCATCTGAATAAACATGGAAATGCTTACAAAGTTATCTGTATAAACATGGAAATATCTACACCGCCATCTGTATAAACATGAAAATATCTACACAGGCATGTGTATATATATGGAAATATCTACACCGCCATCTGTATAAACATGGAAATAACTTCAAAGCCATGTGTACATACATGGAAATATCTACACTGCTCTCTATATAAACATGGAAATAAGTACAGCGCTATCTATATATCCATGGAAATATCTACACCACCATCTACATATCCATAGAAATATCTGTGCCGCCATCTGTGTAAACATGGAAATATCTACACGGTCATCTGTGTATAGATGGAAATATCAATACCGCCATCTGTACAAACATGGAAATATCTGCACCGCCATCTGTATAAACATGGAAATACCTACACCATGGTCTGTATAAACATGGAAATATCTACTCCGCTATCTGTATAAACATGGAAATATCTACACCGCTATCTCTATAAACATGGAAATATCTACACCGTGATCTGTATAAACATGGAAATATTTACACCGCTATCTGTATAAACATGGAAATTTCTACACCGTTGTCTGTATAAATATGGAAATATCTTCACCGCCATCTGTATAAACAAGGAAATACCTATACAGTCATCTGTGTAAACATGGAAATATCCACACCACCATCTGTATAAACATGGAAATATCTAAAATGCCATCTGTATACACATGGAAATACCTACACGGCAATCTGTGTATAGATGGAAACAACAACACCGCCATCTGTACAAACATGGAAATATCTCCACTTCTCTCTATAAACACGGAAATATCTACACTGCTAACTCTATAAACATGGAAATATCTACACCACTTGAACTATACACATGGAAATATCTACACCGCAATTTCTGTGAACATGGAAATATCTACACCGCCATCTATGTAAACATGAAAACATCTACACTGCCATATTCAGAAACATGGCTGTATCTACACCGCTATGTCTATAAACATGGAAATATCTACACCGACATCTATATTAACATGGAAATATCTGCACATTCATCTGTGTAAACCTGGAAATATCTACACTGTCATCTATATAAACATGGAAATATCTACAGAGAACTCTGTATAAACATGGAAATATCGGCACAGCCATCAGTATAAACATGGAAATATCTACACCGCTATCTGTATAGACATGCTAATAACTACACCGCTATCTGTATAAATGTGGAATTATTTGCACCGCTATCCCTATAAACATGGTAATATCAACACCGCGATCTGTATAAAGATGGAAATATCTACACCATGATCTGTATAAACATGGAAATATCTACACCGTGATCTGTACAAACATGGAAATATCTGCACCGCTATCTGTATAAACATGGAAATATCTACACCGCGGTCTTTATAAACATGGAATTATCTACTCCGCTATCCATATAAACATGGAAATATCTACACCGCTATCTCTATAAACATGGAAATATCTACACCGTAATCTGTATAAATATGGAAATATCTACACCGTTATCTCTATAAACATGGAAATATCTACACCGCGATCTGTATAAACATGGAAATACCTATACAGTCATCTGTGTAAACATGGAAATATCTACTCCACCATCTGTATAAACATGGAAATATCTACAAAGACATCTGTATAAACATGGAAATACCTACATAGTCATGGGTAGGAACATTTAAATATCTACACTGCCGTCTGTATAAACATAGAAATATCTACACAGCCCTCTGTATAAATATGGAAATATCCACATAGGCATCTGTGTAAACCTGGGAATATCTGCACCGCTATCTGTATAAACATGGAAATGCCTACACCGCTGTCTCTATAAACATGGAAATATGTACACGGCTATGTGTATAAACATGGAAATATCACCACTGCTCTCTGTATAAACATGGAAATATCTCCACCGTTTTCTGTATAAACATGGAAATATCTACAGCGCCATCTCTATATACATTGACAAATCTACACTACCCTCTGTAAAAACATGGAAATATCTACACAGTCATCTGAATAAACATGGAAATATCTACACCACCATCTGTATAAACATGGAAATAACTACAATACCATCTTTATACACATGGAAATATCTACACCGCTATCTGTACAAACATGGAAATATCTACACCACGATCTGTATAATCATGGAAATATCTACACCGCGATCTGTATAAACATGGAAATATCTTCACCGTGATCTGTATTAACATGGAAATATCTACACTGCTATCTGTATAAACATGGTAATATCTACACCACCATCTATATAAACATGGAAATATCTACATCGCCATCTGTATAAACATGGAAATATCTACAATGCCATCTGTAGAAAGATGGAAATATCTACACCGCAATCTGTGTAAACATGGAAATATCTACACCGATATCTGTAAGAATATGGAAATATCTACACCGCTATCTGTATAAACATTGAAATACCTACACCACGATCTGTATAAACATGGAAATATCTACACCGCGATCTGCATAAACATGGAAATATCTACACCGCTATCTGTATAAACATGGAAATATCTACACAGCTATCTCTATAAACATGGAAATATCTACACCGCCATCTGTATAAACATGGAAATACCTACAAAGTCATCTGTATAAACATGGAAATATCTACAGCGCCATCTCTGTATACATGGAGAAATCTAAACTGCCATCTCTAAAAACATGGAAATATCTACACAGTCTTCTGAGTAAACATGGAAATATCTACACCACCATCTGTGTAAACATGGAAATACCTACGATATCATCTGTATACACATGGAAATATCTACACAGACATCTGTATAAATATGGAAATATCTACACGGCCATCTGTATAAACATGGAATTATCTACACTGCCATCTGTAGAAAGATGGAAATATCTACACCGCTATCTCTATAAGTACTGAAATATCTACACTGCCATCTCTATAAACATGAAAATATCTACACTGCCGTCTCCATAAAGATGGAAGTATCTACTCCGCCATGTGTATAAACACGGAAATATCTACACCACCATCTGTTTAAACATGGAAATATCTATGCCGCCATCTGTATAAACATGGGAATATCTACACGGCCATCTGTGTATAGATGGAAATATCAACACCGTCATCTGTACAAACACGGAAATATCTACACCGCTATCTGTATAAACATGGAAATAAATACACCGCTATCTGTATAAACATGGAAATATCTACACCGCGATCTGTATAAACATGGAAATATCTACACAGCTATCTCTATGAACATGGAAATATCTACACCGCCATCTGTATAAACATGGAGATACCTACAAAGTCATCTGTATAAACATGGAAATATCTACACAGCCATCTGTATAAACATGGAAATATCTACACAGCTATATCTATAAACTTGGAAATATCTACACCGCCATCGGTACAAACATGGAAATACCTAGAAAGTCATCTGTATAAACATGGAAATATCTACACAGCCATCTGTATAAACATGGAAATATCTACACAGCCATCTGTATATACATGGAAATATCTACACTGCTCTCTGTATAAACATGGGAATAACAACACCGCTATTTGTATAAACAAGCAAATATCTACACCGTGATCTGTATAAACATGGAAATATCTACACCCCTATCTGTATAAACATGGAAATATCCACACCGCTATCTCTATAAACATGGAAAAATCAACACCGCTATCTCTATGAACATGGAAATATCTACACCACCATCTCTATAAACATGGAAATAACTACACCACGATCAGTATAAACATGGAAATATCAACACCGCTATCTGTATAAACATGGAAATATCTACACCGCGATCTGTATAAACATGGAAATATCAAGACCGCGATCTGTATAAACACGGAAATATCTTCACCACGATCTGAATAAACATGGAAATATGTACACCGCTATCTGTATAAACATGGTAATACTTGCTATGTCATCTGTATAAACATGGAAATATCTACAAGGCCATCTGTATAAACATGGAAATATCTACACAGCCATCTGTATATACATGGAAATATCTACACCGCTATCAATATAAATATGGAAATATCTACACCGCCATCTCTATAAACATGAAAATATCTACACTGCCATCTCCATAAAGATGGAAGTATCTACTCCACCATGTGTATAAACACGGAAATATCTAAACCACCATCTGTGTAAACATGGAAATATCTACACCGCTATCTGTATAAACATGGAAATATCTACACCGCTATCTGCATGTCCATGGAAATATCTATGCCGCCCTCTGTATAAACATGGAAACGTCCACACGACCATCTGTGTATAGATGGAAATATCAACACCACCATCTGTACAAACATGGAAATATCTACAATGATTTCTCTATAAACATGGACATATCTGCACTGCCATCTGTAAAAACATGGAAATACCTATACAGTCATCTGTATAAACATGCTAATACCTACACCACCATCTGTATAAACATGGTAATACCTACACCACCATCTATATAAACATGGAAATATCTACACCGCCATCTGTATAAACATGGATATATCTTCAATGCCATGTGTAGAAAGATGGAAATATCTACACCTCAATCAGTGCAAACATGGAAATATCTACACCGATATCTGTAAAAACATGGAAATATCTACAACCCTATCTGTATAAACATGGAAATATCTACACCGCTATCTCTATAAACATGGAAAAATTAACACCGCTATCTCTATGAACATGGAAATATCTACACCGCCATCTCTATAAACATGCAAATACTTACAAAGTAATCTGTATAAACATGGAAATATCTACACCGCCATCTGTATAAACATGGAAATATCTACACAGCCATGTGTATATACATGGTAATATCTACACCGCTATCTATATAAACATGGAAATAACTACACCGCTATTTGTATAAACATGGAAATATCTACACCACCATCTACATATCCATGGAAATATCTGCGCCGCCATCTGTATAAACATGGAAATATCTACACGGTCATCTGTGTATAGATGGAAATATCAACACCGCCATCTGTACAAACATGGAAATATCTGCACCGCTATCTGTATAAACATGGAAATATCTACACAGCGGTGTGTATAAACATGGAAATATCTACACCGCTATCTGTATAAACATGGAAATATCTACACCGCTATCTCTATAAACATGGAAATATCTACACCGTGATCTGTATAAACATGGAAATTTCTACACCGTTATCAGTATTAATATGGAAATATCTTCACCGCTATCTCTATAAACATGGAAATATCTACTCCGCCTTCTGTATAAACATGGAAATACCTATACAGTCATCTGTGTAAACATGGAAATACCTACACCACCATCTGTATAAACATGGAAATATCTACAATGCCATCTGTATACACATGGACATACCTACACGGCAATCTGTGTATAGATGGAAACATCAACACCGCCATCTGTACAAACATGGAAATATCTACACCGCTATCTCTATAAACATGGAAATATCTGCACTGCCATCTGTAAAAACATGGAAATACCTGTACAGTCATCTGTGTAAACATGGAAATATCTTCAATGCCATCTGTATACACATGGACATACCTACACGGCAATCTGTGTATAGATGGAAACATCAACACCGCCATCTGTACAAACATGGAAATATCTGCACCGCTATTTGTATAAACTTGGAAATATCTACACCGCGGTCTGTGTAAACATGGAAATATCTACACCACTATCTGTATAAACCTGGAAATATCTACACCGCTATCTGTATAAACATGGAAATGTCTGCACCGCTATCTCTATTAACATGGATATATCTACAAAGACATCTGTATAAACATGGAAATACCTACACAGTCATGTGTAGGAACATTTAAATATCTACACTGTCTTCTGTATAAACATAGAAATATCTACACAGCCCTCTGTATAAATATGGAAATATCTGCATAGGCATCTGTGTAAACATGGAAATATCTGCACCGCTATCTGCATAAACATGGAAATACCGACACCGCTGTCTCTATAATCATGGAAATATGTACACCGCTATGTGTATAAACATGGAAATATCTCCACTGATCTCTGTATAAACATGGAAATATCTCCACCGTTATCTGTATAAACATGGAAATATCTACAGCGCCATCTCTATAAACATTGAAATATCTACACTGCCATCTATAAAAACAAGAAAATATCTACACAGTCATCTGAATAAACATGGAAATATCTTCACCGCCATCTATATAAACATGGAAATACCTACAATACCATCTGAATACACATGGAAATATCTACACAGACATCTGTATAAATATTGAAATATCTACACCGCCATCTGTATAAACATGGAAATATCTACACTGCCATCTGTAGAAAGTTGGAAATATCTACACCGCTATCTCTATAAATATGGAAATATCTACACCGCCATCTCTATAAACATGAAAGTATCTACACTGCCATCTCCATAAAGATGGAAATATCTACTCTGCCATGTGTATAAACACGGAAATATCTACACCACTATCTGTGTAAACATGGAAATATCTACACCGCTATCTGTTTAAACATGGAAATATCTACACCGCCATCTGCATGTCCATGGAAATATCTACGCCACCATCTGTATAAACATGGAAATATCTAAACGGCCATCTGTGTATAGATGGAAATATCAACACCACCATCTGTAGAAACATGGAAATATCTACACCGCTATCTCTATAAACATGGAAATATCTGCACTGCCATCTGTAAAAACATGGAAATACGTATACATTCACCTGTATAAACATGGAAATATCTACAATGCCATCTGTACACACATGGAAATATCTACACAGCCATCTGTATAAACATGTAAATATCTACATGGCTATCTCTATAAACATGGAAATATCTACACCGCCTTCTCTATAAACATGAAAATATCTACACTGCCATCTCCATAAATATGGAACTAACTACTCCGCCATCTGTATAAACATGGAAACATCTACACCGCCATCTGTGTGAACACGGAAATATCTACAATACCATCTTATAAAGATATAAATATCTGCACCGCGAGCTGTATAAACATGGTAATATCTACACCACCATCTATATAAACATGGAAATATCTACACCGCGATTTGTATAAACATGGAAATATCTTCACCACGATTTGTATATACATGGAAATATCTACACCGCTATCTGTATAAACGTAATATCTACACCACCATCTATATAAACATGGAAATGTCTACACCGCCATCTATATAAACATGGAAATATCTACAATGCCATCTGTAGAAAGATGGAAATATCTACCCCGCAATCTGTGTAAACATGGAAATATCTACACCGATATCTGCAAAAACATGGAAATATCTACACCGCTATCAGTATAAACATGGAAATATCTACACCGCGATCTGTATAAACATGGAAATATCTACACCGCGATCTGTATAAACATGGAAATATCTACACCGCTATCTGTATAAACATTGAAATATCTACACAGCTATCTCTATAAACATGGAAATATCTACACCGCCAACTGTATAACCATGGAAATACCTAAAAAGTCTTCTGTATAAACATGGAAATATCTACACAGCCATTGGTATAAACGTGGAAATATCTACACAGCCATTTGTATATACATGGAAATATCGACACCGCTATCTGTATAAACATGGAAATAACTACACCGCTATTTGTATAAACAAGCAAATATCTACACCGTGATCTGTATAAACATGGAAATATCTACTCCGCCATCTCTATAAACATGGAAATATCTACACCCCTATCTGTATAAACATGGAAATATCCACAGCGCTATCTCTATAAACATGGAAAAATCAGTACCGCTATCTCTATGAACATGGAAATATCTACACCGCCATCTCTATAAACATGGAAATATCTACACCACGATCAGTATAAACATGGAAACATCTACACCGCTATCTGTATAAACATGGAAATATCTCCACTGCTATCTCTATAAACATCGAAATATCTACACCGCCATCTGTATAAACATGGAAATACTTACAAAGTTATCTGTATAAACATGGAAATATCTACACCACCATCTGTATAAACATGGAAATATCTACACAGCCATGTGTATATACATGGAGATATCTACACCGATATCTATATAAACATGGAAATAACTACACCGCTTTCTGTATAAACATGGAAATATCTACACCACCATCTACATATCCATGGAAATATCTGCACCGCCATCTGTATAAACATGGAAATATCTACACGGTCATCTGTGTATAGATGGAAATATCAACACCGCCATCTGTACAATCATGGAAATATCTGCACCGCTATCTGTATAAACCTGGAAATATCTACACCGCGGTCTGTATAAACATGGAAATATCTACACCACTATCTGTATAAACATTTAAATATCTACACCGCTATCTGTATAAACATGGAAATGTCTGCACCGCTATCTCTATTAACATGGATATATCTACAAAGACATCTGTATAAACATGGAAATACCAACACAGTCATGTGGAGGAACATTTAAATATCTACACTGTCTTCTGTATAAACATAGAATTATCTACACAGCCCTCTGTATAAATATGGAAATATCTGCATAGGCATCTGAGTAAACATGGAAATATCTGCACCGCTATCTGCATAAACATGGAAATACCTACACCGCTGTCTGTATAATCATGGAAATATGTACACCGCTATGTGTATAAACATGGAAATATCTCCACTGCTCTCTGTATAAACATGGAAATATCTCCACCGTTATCTGTATAAACATGGAAATATCTACAGCGCCATCTCTATAAACATTGAAATATCTACACTGCCATCTGTAAAAACATGGAAATATCTACACAGTCATCTGAATAAACATGGAAATATCTTCACCACCATCTATATAAACATGGAAATACCTACAATACCATCTGAATACACATGGAAATATCTACACAGACATCTGTATAAATATGGAAATATCTACACCGCCATCTGTATAAACATGGAAATATCTACACTGCCATCTGTAGAAAGATGGAAATATCTACACCGCTATCTCTATAAATATGGAAATATCTACACCGCCATCTCTAAAAACATGAAAATATCTACACTGCCATCTCCATAAAGATGGAAGTATCTACTCTGCCATGTGTATAAACACGGAAATATCTACACCACTATCTGTGTAAACATGGAAATATCCACACCGCTATCTGTTTAAACATGGTAATATCTACACCGCCATCTGCATTTCCATGGAAATATCTACGCCGCCATCAGTATAAACATGGAAATATCTACACGGCCATCTGTGTATAGATGGAAATATCAACACCGCCGTCTGTAGAAACATGGAAATATCTACACCGCTATCTCTATAAACATGGAAATATCTGCACTGCCATCTGTAAATACATGGAAATACCTATACAGTCATCTGTATAAACATGGAAATATCTACAATGCCATCTGTATACACATGGAAATATCTACACAGCCGTCTGTATAAACATGTAAATATCTACACTGCTATCTCTATAAACATGGAAATATCTACACCGCCATCTCTATAAACATGAAAATATCTACACTGCCATCTCCATAAACATGGAACTAACTACTCCGCCATCTGTATAAACATGGAAACATCTACACCGCCATCTGTGTGAATAAGGAAATATCTACAATGCCATCTGTATAAAGATATAAATATCTGCACCGCGAGCTGTATAAACATGGAAATATCTACATTGCTATCTGTATAAACGTGGAAATACCAACACCGCTATCGGCATAAACATAGAAATATCTACAATGCCGTCTATATAAACTTGGAAATATCTACACCGCTATGTCTATAAACATGGAAATAACTACACCGCTATCTCTATAAACATGGAAATATCTACACCGCTATCTCTATAAACATGGAAATATCTACACCGCCATCTGTATAAACATGGAAATACCTACAATGTCATCTGAGTAAACATGGAAATATCTACAAAGCCATCTGTATAAACATGGAAATATCTACACAGCCATCTGTATATACATGGAAATATCTACACCACTATCTGTATAAACATGGTAATAACTACACCGCTATTTGTATGAACAAGGAAATATCTCCACCGTGAGTTGTATAAACATGGAAATATTTACACCGCTATCTGTATAAACATGGAAATTTCTACACCGTTATCTGTATAAATATGGAAATATCTACACCGCTTTCTCTATAAACATGGAAATATCTACACCGCCATTTGTATAAACATGGAAATACCTATACAGTCATCTGTGTAAACATGGAAATATCTACACCACCATCTGTATAAACATGGAAATATCTACAATGCCATCTGTATAGACATGGAAATACCTACACAGCAATCTGTGTATAGATGGAAACATCAACACCGCCATCTGTACAAACATGGAAATATCTACAATGCTATCTCTAAAAACATGGAAATATCTACAACTGTATCTGTATAAACATGGAAATATCAACACCATGATCTGTATAAACATGGAAATATACACACCGCTATCTGTATAAACATGGAAATGTCTCCACCTCTATCTCTATAAACATGGAAATATCTACAAAGACATCTGTATAAACATGGAAATACCTACACAGTCATGTGTAGGAACATTTAAATATCTACACTGCCATCTTTATAAACATAGAAATATCTACACAGCCCTCAGTATAAATATGGAAATATCTGCATAGGCATCTGTGTAAACCTGGAAATATCTGCACCGCTATCTGTACAAACATGGAAATACCTACACCACTGTCTCTATAAACATGGAGATATGTACACCGCTATGTGTACAAGCATGGAAATATCTCCACTGCTCTCTGTATAAACATGGAAATAACTCCACCGTTATCTGTATAAACATGGAAATATCTACACCGCCATCTGCATATCCAGGGAAATATCTACGCCTCCATCTGTATAAACATGGAAATATCTTCACGGCCATCTGTGTATAGATGGAAATGTCAACACCACCATCTGTACTAACATGGAAATATCTACACCGCTATCTCTATAAACATGGAAATATCTGCACTGCCATCTGTAAATACATGGAAATACCTATACAGTCATCTGTATAAACATGGAAATATCTACAATGCCATCTGTATACACATGGAAATATCTACACAGCCATCTGTATAAACATGTAAATATCTACACTGCTATCTCTATAAACATGGAAATATCTACACCGCCATCTCTATAAACATGAAAATATCTACACTGCCATCTCCATAAACATGGAACTAACTACTCCGCCATCTGTATAAACATGGAAACATCTACACCGCCATCTGTGTGAATAAGGAAATATCTACAATGCCATCTGTATAAAGATATAAATATCTGCAACGCGAGCTGTATAAACATGGAAATATCTACATCGCTATCTGTATAAACGTGGAAATACCAACACCCCTATCGGTATAAACATAGAAATATCTACAATGCCATCTATATAAATATGGAAATATCTACACCGCTATGTCTATAAACATGGAAATAAGTACACCGCTATCTCTATAAACATGGAAATATCTACACCGCTATCTCTATAAACATGGAAATATCTACACCGCCATCTGTATAAACATGGAAATACCTACAATGTCATATATATAAACATGGAAATATCTACAAAGCCATCTGTATAAACATGGAAATATCTACACAGCCATCTGTATATACATGGAAATATCTACACCACTATCTGTATAAACATGGTAATAACTACACCGCTATTTGTATGAACAAGGAAATATCTACACCGTGACTTGTATAAACATGGAAATATTTACACCGCTATTTGTATAAACATGGAAATTTCTACACCGTTATCTGTTTAAATATGGAAATATCTACACTGCTTTCTCTATAAACATGGAAATATCTACACCGCCATCTGTATAAACATGGAAATACCTATACAGTCATCTGTGTAAACATGGAAATATCTACACCACCATCTGTATAAACATGGAAATATCTACCATGCCATCTGTATACACATGGAAATAACTACACAGCAATCTTTGTATTGATGGAAACATCAACACCGCCATCAGTACAAACATGGAAATATCTACAATGCTATCTCTAAAAACATGGAAATATCTACAACTGTATCTGTATAAACATGGAAATATCAACACCATGATCTGTATAAACATGGAAATATACACACCGCTATCTGTATAAACATGGAAATGTCTCCACCGCTATCTCTATAAACATGGAAATAACTACAAAGACATCTGTATAAACATGGAAATACCTACACAGTCATGTGTAGGAACATTTAAATATCTACACTGCCATCTGTATAAACATAGATATATCTACACAGCCCTCTGTATAAATATGGAAATATCTGCATAGGCATCTGTGTAAACCTGGAAATATCCGCACCGCTATCTGTATAAACATGGAAATACCTACACCACTGTCTCTATAAACATGGAAATATGTACACCGCTATGTGTACAAACATGGAAATATCTCCACTGCTCTCTGTATAAACATGGAAATATCTCCAGCGTTATCTGTATAAACATGGAAATATCTACAGCGCCATCTCAATAAACATTGAAAAACCTACACTGCCATCTGTAAAAACATGGAAATATCTACACAGTCATCTGAATAAACGTGGAAATATCTACACCACCATCTGTATAAATATGGAAATACCTACAATACCATCTGTATACACATGGAAATATCAACATGGCCATCTCTATAAACATGAAAATATCTACACTGCCATCTCCATAAAGATGGAAGTATCTACTCCGCCATGTGTATAAGCACGGAAATATCCACACCACCATCTGTTTAAACATGGAAATATCTACACCGCTATCTGTATAAACATGGAAATATCTACACCGCCATCTGCATATCCATGGAAATATCTACGCCTCCATCTGTATAAACATGGAAATATCTACACGGCCATCTGTGTATAGATGGAAATATCAACACCGCCATCTGTACAAACATGGAAATATCTACACCGCTATCTATATAAACATGGAAATATCTGCACTGCCATCTGTAAAAACATGGAAATACCTATACAGTCATCTGTATAAACATGGAAATAGGTACAATGCCATCTGTATACACATGGAAATATCTACACAGCCATCTGTATAAACATGTAAATATCTACACTGCTATCTCTATAAACATGGAAATATCAACACCGCCATCTCTATAAACATGAAAATATCTACACTGCCATCTCCATAAACATGGAACTAACTACTCCGCCATCTGTATAAACATGGAAACATCTACACAGCCATCTGTGTGAATAAGGAAATATCTACAATACCATCTGTATAAAGATATAAATATCTGCACCGCGAGCTGTAAAAACATGGAAATATCTACAATGCCATCTGTATAAAGATATAAATATCTGCACCGCGAGCTGTAAAAACATGGAAATATCTACATCGCTATCTGTATAAACTTGGAAATACCAACACCGCTATCAGTATAAACATAGAAATATCTACAATGCCATCTATATAAACATGGAAATATCTACACCGCTATGTCTATAAACATGGAAATAACTACACCGCTATCTCTATAAACATGGAAATATCTACACCACTATCTGTATAAACATGGAAATATCTACACCGCTATCTGTATAAACATGGAAATATGTACACCGCGATCTGTATAAACATGGAAATATCTACAAAGCTATCTCTATAAACATGGAAATATCTACACCACCATCTGTAAAAACATGGAAATACCTACAATGTCATCTGTATAAACATGGAAATATCTACAAAGCCATGTGTATAAACATGGAAATATCTACACCGCTATCTGTATAAACATGGAAATATCTACACTGCGATCTGTATAAACATGGAAATATCTACAAAGCTATCTCTGTAAACATGGAAATATCTACACCGCCAACTGTATAAACATGGAAATACCTACAATGTCATTTGTATAAACTTGGAAATATCTGCAAAGCCATCTGTATAAACATGGAAATATCTACACAGCCATCTGTATATACATGGAAATGTCTACACCACTATCTGAATAAACATGGAAATAACTACACCGCTATTTTTATGCACAAGGAAATATCTACACCTTGACTTGTATAAACATGGAAATATTTACACCGCTATCTGTATAAACATGGAAATTTCTACACCGTTATCTGTATAAATATGGAAATATCTACACCGCTATCTCTATAAACATGGAAATATCTACACCGCCAGCTGTATAAACATGGAAATACTTATACAGTCATCTGTGTAAACATGGAAATATCTACACCACCATCTGTATAAACATGGAAATATCTACAATGCCATCTCTATACACATGGAAATTCCTACACAGAAATCTGTGTATAGATTTAAACATCAACATCGCCATCTGTACAAACATGGAAATATCTACACTGCTATCTCTATAAACATGGGAATATTTACACTGCGGTCTGTATAAACATGGAAATAACTACACCGGTATCTGTATAAACATGGAAATATCTACACCATGATGTGTATAAACATGGAAATATATACACCGCTATCTGTATAAAAATGGAAATGTCGGCACCGCTATCTCTACGAACATGGAAATATCTACAAAGACATCTGTATAAACATGGAAATACCTACACAGTCATGTGTAGGAACATTTAAATATCTACACTGCCATCTGTATAAACATAGAAATATCTACACAGCCCTCTGTATAAATATGGAAATATCTGCATAGGCATCTGTGTAAACCTGGAAACATCTGCACCTCTTTCTGTATAAACATGGAAATACCTACACTGCTGTCTCTATAAACATGGAAATATGTACACCGCTATGTGTATAAACATGGAAATATCTCCACTGCTCTCTGTATAAACATGGAAATATCTCCACCGTTATCTGTATAAACATGGAAATATCTACAGCGCCATCTCTATAAACATTGACAAATCTACACTGCCATCTGTAAAAACATGGAAATATCTACACAGTCATCTGAATAAACGTGGAAATACCTACACCACCATCTGTATAAACATGGAAATCCCTACAAAGTCATCTGTATAAACATGGAAATATCTACAAAGCCATCTGTATAAACATGGAAATATCTACACAGCCATCTGTATATACATGGAAATATCTACGCCGCTATCTGTGTAAACATGGAAATAACTACTCCGCTATTTGTATAAACAAGGAAATATCTACACCGTGACTTGTACAAACATGGAAATATTTACACCGCTATCTGTATAAACATGGAAATTTCTACACCGTTATCTGTATAAATATGGAAATATCCTCACCGCTATCTCTATAAACATGGAAATATCTACACCGCCATCTGTATAAACATGGAAATACCTATACAGTCATCTGTGTAAACATGGAAATATCTTCACCACCATCTGTATAAACATGGAAATATCTACAATGCCATCTGTATTCACATGGAAATACCTACAAGGCAATCTGTGTATAGATGGAAACATCAACAGCGCCATCTGTACAAACTTGGATATATCTACACTTCTATCTCTATAAACATGGAAATATATACACTGCGGTCTGTATAAACATGGAAATATCTGCACCGCTATCTCTATAGACATGGAAATATCTACAAAGCCATCTGTATAAACATGGAAATACCTACACAGTCATGTATAGGAACATGGAAATATCTACACTGCCATCTGTATACACATAGAAATATCTACACAGCCCTCTGTATAAATATGGAGATATCTACATAGGCATCTGTATAAACATAGAAATATCTACACAGCAATCTGTATAAACATGGAAATATCTACACCGCTATCTGTATAAATATGAAATATCTAAACCGCTATCTCTATAAAAGTGGAAATATCTCCACTGCTATCTGTATAAACATGGAAATATCTTCAATTCTATCTGTATAAACATGGAAATATCTACACCGCCATCTGTATAAACATGGAAATATCTCCACTGCTATCTCTATAAACATCGAAATATCTACACCGCCATCTGTATAAACATGGAAATAGTTACAAAGTTATCTGTATAAACATGGAAATATCTACACCGCTATCTGTATAAACATGGAAATATCTACACAGCCATGTGTATATACATGGAAATATCTACACCGCCATCTATATAAACATGGAAATAACTACACCGCTATCTGTATAAACATGGAAATATCTACACCGCCATCTACATATCCATGGAAATATCTGCGCCGCCATCTGTATAAACATGGAAATATCTACACGGTCATCTGTGTATAGATGGAAATAACAACACCGCCATCTGTACAAACATGGAAATATCTACACCGCTATCTGTATAAACATGGAAATATCTACACCGCTATCTGTATAAACACGGAAATATGTACACCGCGATCTGTATATACATGGAAATATCTACAAAGCTATCTCTATAAACATGGAAATATCTACAACACCATCTGTAAAAACATGGAAATACCTACAATGTCATCTGTATAAACATGGAAATATCTACAAAGCTATGTGTATAAACATGGAAATATCTACACCGCTATCTGTATAAACATGGAAATATCTACACCGCGATCTGTATAAACATGGAAATATCTACAAAGCTATCTCTGTAAACATGGAAATATCTACACCGCCATCTGTATAAACATGGAAATACCTACAATGTCATCTGTATAAACTTGGAAATATCTGCAAAGCCATCTGTATAAACATGGAAATATCTACACAGCCATCTGTATATACATGGAAATGTCTACACCACTATCTGAATAAACATGGAAATAACTACACCGCTATTTTTATGCACAAGGAAATATCTACACTGTGACTTGTATAAACATGGAAATATTTACACCGCTATCTGTATAAACATGGAAATTTCTACACCGTTATCTGTATAAATATGGAAATATCTACACCGCTATCTCTATAAGCATGGAAATGTCTACACCGCCATCTGTATAAACATGGAAATACTTATACAGTCATCTGTGTAAACATGGAAATATCTACACCACCATCTGTATAAACATGGAAATATCTACAATGCCATCTGTATACACATGGAAATACCTACACAGAAATCTGTGTATAGATTTAAACATCAACACCGCCATCTGTACAAACATGGAAATATCTAAACTGCTATCTCTATAAACATGGGAATATTTACACTGCGGTCTGTATAAACATGGAAATAACTACACCGGTATCTGTATAAACATGGAAATATCTACACCATGATGTGTATAAACATGGAAATATATACACCGCTATCTGTATAAACATGGAAATGTCTGCACCGCTATCTCTAAAAACATGGAAATATCTACAAAGACATCTGTATAAACATGGAAATACCTACACAGTCATGTGTAGGAACATTTAAATATCTACATTGCCATCTGTATAAACACAGAAATATCTACACAGCCCTCTGTATAAATATGGAAATATCTGCATAGGCATCTGTGTAAACCTGGAAACATCTGCACCTCTTTCTGTATAAACATGGAAATACCTACACCGCTGTCTCTATAAACATGGAAATATGTACACCGCTATGTGTATAAACATGGAAATATCTCCACTGCTCTCTGTATAAACATGGAAATATCTCCGCCGTTATCTGTATAAACATGGAAATATCTACAGCGCCATCTCTATAAACATTGACAAATCTACACTGCCATCTGTAAAAACATGGAAATATCTACACAGTCTTCTGAATAAACGTGGAGATACCTACACCACCATCTGTATAAACATGGAAATACCTACAAAGTCAGCTGTAGAAACATGGAAATATCTACAAAGCCATCTGTATAAACATGGAAATATCTACACAGACATCTGTATATACATGGAAATATCTACGCCGCTATCTGTATAAACATGGAAATAACTACACCGCTATTTGTATATACAAGGAAATATCTACACCGTGACTTGTACAAACATGGAAATATTTACACCGCTATCTGTATAAACATGGAAATTTCTACACCGTTATCTGTATAAATATGGAAATAACCTCACCGCTATCTCTATAAACATGGAAATATCTACACCGCCATCTGTATAAACATGGAAATACCTATACAGTCATCTGTGTAAACATGGAAATATCTACACCACCATCTGTATAAACATGGAAATATCTACAATGCCATCTGTATTCACATGGAAATACCTACAAGGCAATCTGTGTATAGATGGAAACATCAACAGCGCCATCTGTACTAACTTGGATATATCTACACTTCTATCTCTATAAACATGGAAATATATACACTGCCGTCTGTATAAACATGGAAATATCTGCACCGCTATCTCTATAGACATGGAAATATCTACAAAGCCATCTGTATGAACATGGAAATACCTACACAGTCATGTGTAGGAACATGGAAATATCTACACTGCCATCTGTATACACATAGAAATATCTACACAGCCCTCTGTATAAATATGGAGATATCTGCATAGGCATCTGTATAAACATGGAAATATCTACACAGCAATCTGTATAAACATGGAAATATCTACACCGCTATCTGTATAAATATGAAATATCTAAACCGCTATCTCTATAAAAGTGGAAATATCTCCACTGCTATCTGTATAAACATGGAAATATCTTCAATTCTATCTGTATAAACATGGAAATATCTACAGCGCCATCTCAATAAACATTGACAAATCTACACTGCCATCTGTAAAAACATGGAAATATCTACACAGTCATCTGAATAAACGTGGAAATATCTACACCACCATCTGTATAAATATGGAAATACCTACAATACCATCTGTATACACATGGAAATATCAACATGGCCATCTGTATAAACATGGAATTATCTACACTGCCATCTGTAGAGAGATGGAAATATCTACACCGCTATCTCTATAAATATGGAAATATCTACACCGTCATCTCTATAAACATGAAAATATCTACGCTGCAATCTCCATAAAGATGGAAGTATCTACTCCGCCATGTGTATAAGCACGGAAATATCTACACCACCATCTGTTTAAACATGGAAATATCTACACCACTATCTGTATAAACATGGAAATATCTACACCTCCATCTGCATATCCATGGAAATATCTACGCCTCCATCTGTATAAACATGGAAATATCTACACGGCCATCTGTGTATAGATGGAAATATCAACACCGCCATCTGTACAAACATGGAAATATCTACACCGCTATCTCTATAAACATGGAAATATCTGCACTGCCATCTGTAAAAACATGGAAATACCTATACAGTCATCTGCATAAACATGGAAATATGTACAATGACATCTGTATACACATGGAAATATCTACACAGCCATCTGTATAAACATGAAAATATCTGCACTGCCATCTCTATAAACATGGAAATATCAACACCGCCATCTCTATAAACATGAAAATATATACACTGCCATCTCCATAAACATGGAACTAACTACTCCGCCATCTGTATAAACATGGAAACATCTACACCGCCATCTGTGTGAATAAGGAAATATCTACAATGCCATCTGTATAAAGATATAATTATCTGCACCGCGAGCTGTAAAAACATGGAAATATCTACATCGCTATCTGTATAAACGTGGAAATACCAACACCGCTCTCAGTATAAACATAGAAATATCTACAATGCCATCTATATAAACATGGAAATATCTACACCGCTATGTCTATAAACATGGAAATAACTACATCGCTATCTCTATAAACATGGAAATATCTACACCGCTATCTGTATAAACATGGAAATATCTACACCGCTATCTGTATAAACATGGAAATATGTACACCGCGATCTGTATAAACATGGAAATATCTACAAAGCTATCTCTATAAACATGGAAATATCTACACCACCATCTGTAAAAACATGGAAATACCTACAATGTCATCTGTATAAACATGGAAATATCTACAAAGCCATGTGTATAAACATGGAAATATCTACACCGCTATCTGTATAAACATGGAAATATCTACACCGCGATCTGTATAAACATGGAAATATCTACAAAGCTATCTCTGTAAACATGGAAATATCTACACCGCCATCTGTATAAACATGGAAATTCCTACAATGTCATCTGTATAAACTTGGAAATATCTGCAAAGCCATCTGTATAAACATGGAAATATCTACACAGCCATCTGTATATACATGGAAATGTCTACACCACTATCTGAATAAACATGGAAATAACTACACCGCTATTTTTATGCACAAGGAAATATCTACACCTTGACTTGTATAAACATGGAAATATTTACACCACTATCTGTATAAACATGGAAATTTCTACACCGTTATCTGTATAAATATGGAAATATCTACACCGCTATCTCAATAAACATGGAAATATCTACACCGCCATCTGCATAAACATGGAAATACTTATACAGTCATCTGTGTAAACATGGAAATATCTCCACCACCATCTGTATAAATATGGAAATATCTACAATGCCATCTCTATACACATGGAAATACCTACACAGAAATCTGTGTATAGATTTAAACATCAACATCGCCATCTGTACAAACATGGAAATATCTACACTGCTATCTCTATAAACATGGGAATATTTACACTGCGGTCTGTATAAACATGGAAATAACTACACCGGTATCTGTATAAACATGGAAATATCTACACCATGATGTGTATAAACATGGAAATATATACACCGCTATCTGTATAAACATGGAAATGTCTGCACCGCTATCTCTATAAACATGGAAATATCTACAAAGACATCTGTATAAACATGGAAATACCTACACAGTCATGTGTAGGAACATTTAAATATCTACACTGCCATCTGTATAAACATAGAAATATCTACACAGCCCTCTGTATAAATATGGAAATATCTGCATAGGCATCTGTGTAAACCTGGAAACATCTGCACCTCTTTCTGTATAAACATGGAAGTACCTACACTGCTGTCTCTATAAACATGGAAATATGTACACCGCTATGTGTATAAACATGGAAATATCTCCACTGCTCTCTGTATAAACATGGAAATATCTCCACCGTTATCTGTATAAACATGGAAATATCTACAGCGCCATCTCTATAAACATTGACAAATCTACACTGCCATCTGTAAAAACATGGAAATATCTACACAGTCATCTGAATAAACGTGGAAATACCTACACCACCATCTGTATAAACATGGAAATCCCTACAAAGTCATCTGTATAAACATGGAAATATCTACAAAGCCATCTGTATAAACATGGAAATATCTACACAGCCATCTGTATATACATGGAAATATCTACGCCGCTATCTGTGTAAACATGGAAATAACTACTCCGCTATTTGTATAAACAAGGAAATATCTACACCGTGACTTGTACAAACATGGAAATATTTACACCGCTATCTGTATAAACATGGAAATTTCTACACCGTTATCTGTATAAATATGGAAATATCCTCACCGCTATCTCTATAAACATGGAAATATCTACACCGCCATCTGTATAAACATGGAAATACCTATACAGTCATCTGTGTAAACATGGAAATATCTACACCACCATCTGTATAAACATGGAAATATCTACAATGCCATCTGTATTCACATGGAAATACCTACAAGGCAATCTGTGTATAGATGGAAACATCAACAGCGCTATCTGTACAAACTTGGATATATCTACACTTCTATCTCTATAAACATGGAAATATATACACTGCGGTCTGTATAAACATAGAAATATCTACACCGCAATCTGTATAAACATGGAAATATCTACACCGCTATCTGTATAAATATGAAATATCTAAACCGCTATCTCTATAAAAGTGGAAATATCTCCACTGCTATCTGTATAAACATGGAAATATCTTCAATTCTATCTGTATAAACATGGAAATATCTACACCGCCATCTGTATAAACATGGAAATATCTCCACTGCTATCTCTATAAACATCGAAATATCTACACCGCCATCTGTATAAACATGGAAATAGTTACAAAGTTATCTGTATAAACATGGAAATATCTACACCGCTATCTGTATAAACATGGAAATATCTACACAGCCATGTGTATATACATGGAAATATCTACACCGCCATCTATATAAACATGGAAATAACTACACCGCTATCTGTATAAACATGGAAATATCTACACCGCCATCTACATATCCATGGAAATATCTGCGCCGCCATCTGTATAAACATGGAAGTATCTACACGGTCATCTGTGTATAGATGGAAATATCAACACCGCCATCTGTACAAACATGGAAATATCTACACCGCTATCTGTATAAACATGGAAATATCTACACCGCTATCTGTATAAACATGGAAATAGGTACACCGCGATCTGTATATACATGGAAATATCTACAAAGCTATCTCTATAAACATGGAAATATCTACAACACCATCTGTAAAAACATGGAAATACCTACAATGTCATCTGTATAAACATGGAAATATCTACAAAGCCATGTGTATAAACATGGAAATATCTACACCGCTATCTGTATAAACATGGAAATATCTACACCGCGATCTGTATAAACATGGAAATATCTACAAAGCTATCTCTGTAAACATGGAAATATCTACACCGCCATCTGTATAAACATGGAAATACCTACAATGTCATCTGTATAAACTTGGAAATATCTGCAAAGCCATCTGTATAAACATGGAAATATCTACACAGCCATCTGTATATACATGGAAATGTCTACACCACTATCTGAATAAACATGGAAATAACTACACCGCTATTTTTATGCACAAGGAAATATCTACACTGTGACTTGTATAAACATGGAAATATTTACACCGCTATCTGTATAAACATGGAAATTTCTACACCGTTATCTGTATAAATATGGAAATATCTACACCGCTATCTCTATAAGCATGGAAATGTCTACACCGCCATCTGTATAAACATGGAAATACTTATACAGTCATCTGTGTAAACATGGAAATATCTACACCACCATCTGTATAAACATGGAAATATCTACAATGCCATCTGTATACACATGGAAATACCTACACAGAAATCTGTGTATAGATTTAAACATCAACACCGCCATCTGTACAAACATGGAAATATCTAAACTGCTATCTCTATAAACATGGGAATATTTACATTGCGGTCTGTATAAACATGGAAATAACTACATCAGTATCTGTATAAACATGGAAATATCTACACCATGATGTGTATAAACATGGAAATATATACACCGCTATCTGTATAAACATGGAAATGTCTGCACCGCTATCTCTAAAAACATGGAAATACCTACAAAGACATCTGTATAAACATGGAAATACCTACACAGTCATGTGTAGGAACATTTAAATATCTACACTGCCATCTGTATAAACATAGAAATATCTACACAGCCCTCTGTATAAATATGGAAATATCTGCATAGGCATCTGTGTAAACCTGGAAACATCTGCACCTCTTTCTGTATAAACATGGAAATACTTACACCGCTGTCTCCATAAACATGGAAATATGTACACCGCTATGTGTATAAACATGGAAATATCTCCACTGCTCTCTGTATAAACATGGAAATATCTCCACCGTTATCTGTATAAAGATGGAAATATCTACAGCGCCATCTCTATAAACATTGACAAATCTACACTGCCATCTGTAAAAACATGGAAATATCTACACAGTCATCTGAATAAACGTGGAAATACCTACACCACCATCTGTATAAACATGGAAATATCTACACAGCCATGTGTATATACATGGAAATATCTACACCGCCATCTATATAAACATGGAAATAACTACACCGCTATCTGTATAAACATGGAAATATCTACACCGCCATCTACATATCCATGGAAATATCTGCGCCGCCATCTGTATAAACATGGAAGTATCTACACGGTCATCTGTGTATAGATGGAAATATCAACACCGCCATCTGTACAAACATGGAAATATCTACACCGCTATCTGTATAAACATGGAAATATCTACACCGCTATCTGTATAAACATGGAAATAGGTACACCGCGATCTGTATATACATGGAAATATCTACAAAGCTATCTCTATAAACATGGAAATATCTACAACACCATCTGTAAAAACATGGAAATACCTACAATGTCATCTGTATAAACATGGAAATATCTACAAAGCCATGTGTATAAACATGGAAATATCTACACCGCTATCTGTATAAACATGGAAATATCTACACCGCGATCTGTATAAACATGGAAATATCTACAAAGCTATCTCTGTAAACATGGAAATATCTACACCGCCATCTGTATAAACATGGAAATACCTACAATGTCATCTGTATAAACTTGGAAATATCTGCAAAGCCATCTGTATAAACATGGAAATATCTACACAGCCATCTGTATATACATGGAAATGTCTACACCACTATCTGAATAAACATGGAAATAACTACACCGCTATTTTTATGCACAAGGAAATATCTACACTGTGACTTGTATAAACATGGAAATATTTACACCGCTATCTGTATAAACATGGAAATTTCTACACCGTTATCTGTATAAATATGGAAATATCTACACCGCTATCTCTATAAGCATGGAAATGTCTACACCGCCATCTGTATAAACATGGAAATACTTATACAGTCATCTGTGTAAACATGGAAATATCTACACCACCATCTGTATAAACATGGAAATATCTACAATGCCATCTGTATACACATGGAAATACCTACACAGAAATCTGTGTATAGATTTAAACATCAACACCGCCATCTGTACAAACATGGAAATATCTAAACTGCTATCTCTATAAACATGGGAATATTTACATTGCGGTCTGTATAAACATGGAAATAACTACATCAGTATCTGTATAAACATGGAAATATCTACACCATGATGTGTATAAACATGGAAATATATACACCGCTATCTGTATAAACATGGAAATGTCTGCACCGCTATCTCTAAAAACATGGAAATATCTACAAAGACATCTGTATAAACATGGAAATACCTACACAGTCATGTGTAGGAACATTTAAATATCTACACTGCCATCTGTATAAACATAGAAATATCTACACAGCCCTCTGTATAAATATGGAAATATCTGCATAGGCATCTGTGTAAACCTGGAAACATCTGCACCTCTTTCTGTATAAACATGGAAATACTTACACCGCTGTCTCCATAAACATGGAAATATGTACACCGCTATGTGTATAAACATGGAAATATCTCCACTGCTCTCTGTATAAACATGGAAATATCTCCACCGTTATCTGTATAAAGATGGAAATATCTACAGCGCCATCTCTATAAACATTGACAAATCTACACTGCCATCTGTAAAAACATGGAAATATCTACACAGTCATCTGAATAAACGTGGAAATACCTACACCACCATCTGTATAAACATGGAAATACCTACAAAGTCATCTGTATAAACATAGAAATATCTACAAAGCCATCTGTATAAACATGGAAATATCTACACAGCCATCTGTATATACATGGAAATATCTACGCCGCTATCTGTATAAACATGGAAATAACTACACCGCTATTTGTATAAACAAGGAAATATCTACACTGTGACTTGTACAAACATGGAAATATTTACACCGCTATCTGTATAAACATGGAAATTTCTACACCGTTATCTGTATAAATATGGAAATAACCTCACCGCTATCTCTATAAACATGGAAATATCTACACCGCCATCTGTATAAACATGGAAATACCTATACAGTCATCTGTGTAAACATGGAAATATCTACACCACCATCTGTATAAACATGGAAATGTCTACAATGCCATCTGTACTCACACGGAAATACCTACAAGGCAATCTGTGTATAGATGGAAACATCAACAGCGCCATCTGTACAAACTTGGATATATCTACACTTCTATCTCTATAAACATGGAAATATATACACTGCGGTCTGTATAAACATGTAAATATCTGCAGCGCTATCTCTATAGACATGGAAATATCTACAAAGCCATCTGTATAAACACGGAAATACCTACACAGTCATGTGTAGGAACATGGAAATATCTACA
Organism: Pan paniscus; assembly: GCF_029289425.2. Lineage (NCBI taxonomy): Eukaryota > Metazoa > Chordata > Mammalia > Primates > Hominidae > Pan > Pan paniscus. Next base: position 5,435,228 of record NC_073261.2, read on the forward strand.
CTGCCATCTGTATACACATAGAAATATCTACACAGCCCTCTGTATAAATATGGAGATATCTGCATAGGCATCTGTATAAACATGGAAATATCTACACCGCAATCTGTATAAACTTGGAAATATCTACACCGCTATCTGTATAAATATGAAATATCTAAACCGCTATCTCTATAAAAGTGGAAATATCTCCACTGCTATCTGTATAAACATGGAAATATCTTCAATTCTATCTGTATAAACATGGAATTATCTACACCGCCATCTGTATAAACATGGAAATATCTCCACTGCTATCTCTATAAACATCGAAATATCTACACCGCCATCTGTATAAACATGGAAATAGTTACAAAGTTATCTGTATAAACATGGAAATATCTACACCGCTATCTGTATAAACATGGAAATCTCTACACAGCCATGTGTATATACATGGAAATATCTACACCGCTATCTATATAAACATGGAAATAACTACACCGCTATCTGTATAAACATGGAAATATCTACACCGCCATCTACATATCCATGGAAATATCGGCGCCGCCATCTGTATAAACATGGAAATATCTACACTGTCATCTGTGTATAGATGGAAATATCAACACCGCCATCTGTAAAAACATAGAAATATCTGCACCGCTATCTGTATAAACATGGAAATATCTACACCACGGTCTGTATAAACATGGAAATATCTACACCACTATCTGTATAAACATGGAAATATCTACAAAGCTATCTCTATAAACATGGAAATATCTACACAGTTATCTGTATAAACATGGAAATATTTACACCGCTATCTGTATAAACAAGGAAATTTCTACACCGTTATCTGTATAAATATGGAAATATCTTCACGGCTATCTCTATAAAGATGGAAATATCTACACCGCCATCTGTATAAACATGGAAATACCTATACAGTCATCTGTGTAAACATGGAAATATCTACACCACCATCTGTATAAACATGGAAATATCTACAATGCCATCTGTATACACATGGAAATACCTACACGGCAATCTGTGTATAAATGGAAACATCAACACCTCCATCTGTACAAACATGGAAATATCTGCACTGCTATCTCTATAAACACGGAAATATCTACACTGCGGTCTGCATAAACATGGAAATATCTACACCGGTATATGTATAAACATGGAAATATCTACACCATGATCTGTATAAACATGGAAATATATACACCGCTATCTGTATAAACATGGAAATATCTGCACCGCTATCTCTATAAACATGGAAGTATCTACAAAGACATCTGTATAAACATGGAAATACCTACACAGTCATGGGTAGGAACATTTAAATATCTACACTGCCATCTGTATAAACATAGAAATATCTACACAGCCCTCTGTATAAATATGGAGATATCTGCATAGGCATCTATGTAAACCTGGAAATATCTGCACCGCTATCTGTATAAACATGGAAATACCTACACCGCTGTCTCTATAAACATGAAAATATGTACACCGTTATGTGTATAAACGTGGAAATATCTCCACTGCTCTCCGTATAAACATGGAAATATCTCCACCGTTATCTGTATAAACATGGAAATATCTACAGCGCCATCTCTATATACATTGACAAATCTACACTGCCATCTGTAAAAACATGGAAATATCTGCACAGTCATCTGAATAAACATGGAAATATCTACACCACCATCTGTATAAACATGGAAATAACTACAATACCATCTGTATACACATGGAAATATCTACACCGCGATCTGTATAAACATGGAAATATCTTCACCGTGATCTGTATAAACATGGAAATATCTACTCTGCTATCTGTATAAACATGGTAATATCTACAACACCATCTATATAAACATGGAAATATCTGCACCGCCATCTGTATAAACAGGGAAATATCTACAATGCCATCTGTAGAAAGATGGAAAGATCTACACCGCAATCTGTGTAAACATGGAAATATCTACACCGATATCTGTAAGAATATGCAAATATCTACATCGCTATCTGTATAAACATTGAAATAACTACACCGCGATCTGTATAAACATGGAAATATCTACACCGCGATCTGTATAAACATGGAAATATCTACACAGCTATCTCTATAAACATGGAAATATCTACACCGCCATCTGTATAAACATGGAAATACCTACAAAGTCATTTGTATAAACATGGAAATATCTACAGCGCCATCTCTATAAACATTGAGAAATCTAAACTGCCATCTCTAAAAACATGGAAATATCTACACAGTCATCTGAATAAACATGGAAATATCTACACCACCATCTGTGTAAATATGGAAATACCTACGATACCATCTGTATACACATGGATATATCTACACAGACATCTGTATAAATATGGAAATATCTACACGGCCATCTGTATAAACATGGAATTATCTAAACTGCCATCTGTAGAAAGATGGAAATATCTGCACCGTCATCTGTACAAACATGGAAATATCTGCACCGCTATCTGTATAAACATGGAAATATCTACACCGCGGTTTGTATAAACATGGAAATATCTACACCGCTATCTGTATAAAAATGGAAATATCTACACCGCTATCTATATAAACATGGAAATATGTACACTGTGATCTGTATAAACATGGAAATTTCTGCACCGTTATCTGTATAAATAAGGAAATACCTGCACCGCTATCTCTATAAACATGGAAATATCTACACCGCCTTCTGTATAAACATGGAAATACCTATACAGTCATCTGTGAAAAGATGGAAATACCTACAACGCTATCTCTGTAAACATGGAAATATCTTCACCGATATCAGGATAAACATGGAAATATCAACACTGCCATCTGTATAAACATGGAAATATCTGCAGCGCCATCTGTATAAACATGGAAATATCTATACCGCCATCTGTACACACATTTAAATATCTACACAGCCATCTGTATAAACATGGAAATATATACACTGGAATCTCTATAATCATGGAAATATCTACACCGCTATCTTTATAAACATGGAAATATCTACATCGCTATCTGTATAATCAGGGAAATATCTCCACCGCTATCTGTATAAACATGGAAATATCTATGCCGCTATCTTTATAAACATGGAAATATCTACACCGCTATCTGTATAAACATGGAAATATCTACAAATCTATGTGTGTAAACATGGAAATATCTACACAGCTCTCTGTGTAAACTTGGAAATATCTACACAGCTATGTGAGTAAAAATGGAAATATCTACACAGCAATCTGTGCAAAGATGGAAATATCTACACTGCTATCTCTGTAAACATGGAAATATCTACACCGCTATCTGTATAAACATGGAAATATCTATACCGCAGTCTCCATAAACATGGGAATATCTCCACCATTATCTGTATAAACATGAAAATATCTACACTGCTTTCTGTATAGACATGGACATATCAACACCGCAATCTGTATAAACATGGAAATATCTACAACGCTATGTGTGTAAACATGGAAATATCTACACATCTATCTGTGTAAACTTGGAAATATCTACACAGCTATCTGCGTAAACATGGAAATATCTACACGGCAATCTGTGCAAAGATGGAAATAAGTACACCGCTATCTCTGTAAACGTGGAAATATCTACACCGCTACCAGTATAAACATGGAAATATCTACACCGCTGTCTGTATAAACAAGGAAATATCTACAGCGCCGTCTGTAGAAACATGGAAATATCTACACCGCAATCTGTATAGTCATGGAAATACCTACACCGATATCTGTATAAATATGGAAATATCTACACCGCTTTCTCTATAAACATGGAAATACCTACACCACTTTCTCTATAAACATGGAAATATCTACACTGCAATCTCTATATACATGGAAATATCTACACCGCCATCTCTATAAATATGAAAATATCTACACCGCCATCTTCAGAAACATGGATGTATCTACACCGCCATCTGTATAAACTTGGAAATATCTACACCACTATCTGTATAAACATGGAAATATCTTCAATTCCATCTGTATAAACATGGAAATATCTACACCGCCATCTGTATAAAGATGGAAATATCTACACCGCAATCTGTATAAATATGGAAATACCTACACCGCTATCTCTATACACATGGAAATATCTACACCGCTATCTGTATATACATGGAAATATCTCCACTCCCATCTGTATAAAGATGGAAATATCTACACAGCGAGCTGTATAAACATGGAAATATCTACACCGCTATCTGTATAAACATGGAAGTAGCAACACCGCTACCTGTATAAACATGGTAATATCTACACCGCTATCTCTATAAACATGAAAATACTTACACCACCAAATCTATAAACATGGAAATATTTACACCGCTATCTCTATAAACATAGAAATAACTACACCGCCATCTCTATAAATCTGGAAATATCTACACCGCCATCTGCATAAACATGGAAATATATACACAGACATCTGTATAAACTTGGAAATATCTGCACTGACATCTTCAGAAAGATGGAAATATCTACAAAGCGATCTGTATAAACATTTGAATTCCTACACCGCTACCAGTATAAACATGGAAGTATCTCCACTGCTATCATTATAAACACGGAAATACCTACACCGGTATCTTTAAAAACATGGAAATACCTACACCGCTATCTCTATAAACAATGAAATATCTACAACGCTATCTATGTAAACATGGAAATATCTACACAGCTATCTGTGTAAACTTGGAAATATATACACCGCAATATGTGTAAGCATGGAAATATCTACACAGCTATCTGTAAAACGTGGAAATATCTACACCACTATCTGTATAACCCTGATAATATCTACACCGCTATCTGTATCAACATGTAAATAACTACACCGCTATCTGTATAAACATGGAAATATCTACAATGATATCTCTGTAAACATGGAAATATCGACAAAGCTATCGTTGTAAACTTGGAAATATCTACACCGCAATCTGTGTAAAGTTTGCAATGTCTACACCGCAGTGTGCGCAAAGATGGAAATATCTTTACCGCTATATCTGTAAACATGGAAATATCTACACCGATATATGTGTAAACATGGAAATATCTACACTGACATCTGTATACCCATGGAAATATCTACACAGCCATCTCTATAAACATGGAAATATCTACACCGCTATCTGTACAAACATAGAAATATCTAAATCGCTATCTGTAGAAACAGGGAAATATCTCCACCGCTATCTGTGTAAACATGGAAAAATCTACACCGCTATCTGCATATACATGGAAATATCTACACGGCTATCTGTATAAACAAGGAAATATCTACATCGCCATCTTTAGAAACATGGAAATATCTACACCGCCATCTGTATAAACATGGAAATACCTACACCGCTACCTGTATAAATATGGAAATGTCTACACTGCTATCTCTATAAACATGGAAATAACTACACCACTTGCACTATACACATGGAAATATCTACACCGCAATCTCTGTAAACATGGAAATATCTACACCACCATCTATGTAAACATGAAAATATTTACACTGCCATATTCAGAAACATGGCTGTATCTACACCGCCATCTGTATAAACATGGAAATAACTACACCACTATCTGTATAAAGATGGAAATATTTAAACCGCTATCCCTATAAACATGGAAATATCTATACCGCTATCTTGATAAACATGGAAATACCTACACCGCCATCTGTATTAACATGGAAATAGCTACACAGTCATCTGTATAAACGTGGAAATATCTACACTGTCATCTATATAAACATGGATATATCTACAGAGAACTCTGTATAAACATGGAAATATCGGCACAGCCACCTGTATAAACATGGAAATATCTACACCGCAATCTGTATAAACATGGAAATATCTACACCGCTATGTGTATTAACGTGGAAATATCTCCATTGCTATCTGTATAAACATGGACAAATATGCACCGCAATATGTATAAACATGAAAATATCTACACCGTTATCTCTATACACATGGAAATATCTACACTGCCATCTGTAAAAACATGGAAATATCTACACAGTCATCTGTAGAAACATGGAAATATCTGCAACGCTATCTCTATAAACATGGAAATAAGTACACCGCTATCTCTATAAACATGGAAATATCTACACCGCTATCTCCATCAACATGGAAATATACACACAGCCATCTTTTTAAACATGGAGGTATCTACAACGCCATCTACATAAACAAGAAAATATTTACACTGCCATCTATATAAACATGGAAATATCTACACCGCCATCTCTATAAACATGGAAATATCTACACTGCCATTTGTAGAAAGACGGAAATATCTACACCGCCATCTGTATAAGCGTGGAGATATCTACACCGCTATCTGTATAAACATGGAAATATCTACACCGCGATCTGTATAAACATGGAAATATCTACACCGCGATCTGTATAAACATGGAAATATCTAAACCGCAATCTCTGTAAACATTGAAATATCCACACAGCTATCTCTAAAAACATGGAAATATCTACACCGCCATCTGTATAAACATGGAAATACCTACAAAGTCATCTGTATAAACATGTAAATATCTAAACAGCCATCTGTATAAACATGGAAATATCTACACAGCCATCTGTATATACATGGAAATATCTACACAGCCATCTGTATATACATGGAAATATCTACACCGCTATCTGTATAAACATGGAAATATCTACACCGCTATTTCTATAAACAAGGATATATCTACACCGCCATCTGTTTAAACATGGAAATATATACACAGACATCTGTTTATACATGGAAATATCTACAACGCTATCTGTATAAACATGCTAATAACTACACCGCTATCTGTATAAATGTGGAAATATTTACACCGCTATCCCTATAAACATGGTAATATCAACACCGCGATCTGTATAAACATGGAAATATCTTCACCATGATCTGTATAAACATGGAAATATCTACACCGCGATCTGTATAAACATGGAAATATCCACACCGTGATCTGAATAAACATGGAAATATCTACACCGCCATCTCTATAAACATGGAAATATCTACACCCCTATCTGTACAAACATGGAAATATCCGCACAGCTATCTCTATAAACATGGAAAAATCAACACCGCTATCTCTATGAACATGGAAATATCTACACCACCAACTCTATAAACATGGAAATATCTACAACGCGATCAGTATAAACAGGGAAATATCTACACTGCTATCAGTATAAACATGGAAATATCTCCACTGCTATCTCTATAAACATCGAAATATCTACACCGCTATCTGTATAAACATGAAAATACTTACAAAGTTATCTGTACAAACATGGAAATATTTACACCGCCATCTGTATAAACATGGAAATATCTACACAGCCATGTGTATATACATGGAAATATCTACACCGCTATCTATATAAACATGGAAATAACTACACCGCTATCAGTATAAACATGGAAATATCTACACCACCATCAACATAACCTTAGAAATATCTGTGCCGCCATCTGTATAAACATGGAAATATCTACACGGTTATCTGTATATAGATGGAAATATCAACACTGCCATCTGTACAAACACAGAATTATCTGCACTGCTATCTGTAAAAACATGGAAATATCTACACCGCGGTCTGTATAAAGATGGAAATATCTACACCGCTATCTGTATAAACATGGAAATATCTACACCGCTATCTCTATAAAGATGGAAATATCTACGAAGCCATCTGCATAAACATGGAAATACCTACACAGTTATGTGTAGGAACATGGAAATATCTACACTGCCATCTGTAGAAACATGGAAATATCTACACAGCCCTCTGTATAAATATGGAAATATCTGCATAGGCATCTGTATAAACATGGAAATATCTGCACCGCTATCTGTACAAACATGGAAATACCAACACCGCTGTCTCTATAAACATGGGAATATGTACACCGCTATGTGTATAAACATGGAAATATCTCCACTGCTGTCTGTATAAACATGGAAATATCTACAACGCGATCTGTATAAACATGGAAATATCTACACCGTTATCTGTATAAACATGGAAATAACTACACCGCAATCTGTATAAACACGGAAATATCTACAATGCTATCTCTGTAAACATGGTAATATCAACACAGCTATCTGTGTAAACTTGGAAATATCTACACCGCTATCTGTGTAAATTTGGCAATAACTACACCACAATCTGAGCAAAGATGGAAATACCTACACCTATATCTCGATAAACATGGAAATATCTACACCGATATCTGTATAAACATGGAAATATCTACACTGCCATCTGTATAAACATGGAAATATCTACAGCGCCATCTGTATAAACATGGAAATATCTTCAAAGCCATCTGTATAAACATGGAAATATCTACACTGCTATCTCTATAAACATGGAAATATCTACACCGCTATCTGTAGAAACATGGAAATATCTACATCGCTATCTGTATAAACAGGGATATATCTCCACCGCTATCTGTATAACATGGAAATATCTACAACGCTATCTGTATAAACATGGAAATATCTACACCACTATCTGTATAAACATGGAAATATCTACAACGCTATCTGTGTAAACATGGAAATATCTACACAGCTATCTGTGTAAACTTTGAAATATCTACACAGCTGTCTGTGTAAAAACGGAAATATCTACACAGCAATCTGTGCAAAGATGGAAATATCTACACTGCTATCTCTGTAAACATGGAAATATCTACACCGCTATCTGTATAAACATGGAAATATCTATACCGCAGTCTCTATAAACATGGCAATATCTCCACCGCTATCTGTATAAACATGAAAATATCTACAACGCTTTCTGTATAAACATGGACATATCTACACCGCAGTATGTATAAACATGGAAATATCTACAACGCTATGTGTGTAAACATGGAAATATCTACACAGCTATCTGTGTAAACTTGGAAATATCTACACAGCTATCTGCGTAAACATGGAAATATCTACACGGCAATCTGTGCAAAGATGGAAATAACTACACCGCTATCTCTGTAAACATGGAAATATCTACACCGCTACCTGTATAAACATGGAAATATCTACACCGCTGTCTGTATAAACAAGGAAATATCTGCACCGCCATCTGTAGAAACATGGAAATATCTACGCCGCAATCTGTATAAACATGGAAATACCTAAACCGCTATCTCTTTAAAAATGGAAATATCTATACCACTATCTCTATATACATGGAAATATCTACACCGTCATCTCTATAAACATGAAAATAACTACACGGCCATCTTCAGAAACATGGATGTATCTACACCGCCATCTCTATAAACTTGGAATTATCAACGCCACTATCTGTATAAACATGGAAATATCTTCACTTCTATCTGTATAAACATGGAAATATCTACACCGCCATCTGTATAAAGATGGAAATACCTACACCGCAATCTGTATAAATATGGAAATACCTACACCGCTACCTCTATACACATGTAAATACATACACCGCTATCTGTATAAACATGGAAATATCTACACTGCCATCTGTATAAAGATGGAAATATCTACACCGCTATCTGTATAAACAGGGAAATATCTCCACCACTATCTGTATAAACTTGGAAATATCTACACCGCTTTCTGTATAAACATGGAAATATCTACACCGCAATCTGCATAAACATGGAAATATATACAATGCTATCTGCGTAAAGATGGAAATATCTACACCGCTATCTCTATAAACATGGAAATACCAACACCGTTATCTGTATAAAGATGGAAATATCTACACCGCTAAATCTATAAACATGAAACTACTTGCACCACCATCTCTATAAGCATGGAAATATTTACACCGCTATCTCTATAAAGATAGAAATAACTACACCGCCATCCCTATAAACAAGGAAATATCTACACCGCCATCTGCATATACATGGAAATATCTACAAACACATCTGTATAAACATGGAAATATCTACACTGCCATCTGTATAAACTTGGAAATATCTACACTGACATCTGTAGAAAGATGGAAATGTCTACAAAGCGATCTGTATAAACATGGGAATTTCTACACCGCTACCTGTATAAACATCGAAATATCTACACCACTTTCTGTATAAACATGGAAATATCTACACCGCTATCTGTATAAACATGGAAATATATACAATGCTATCTGCGTAAACATGGAAATATCTACACCGCTATCTCTATAAACATGGAAATAGCGACACCGTTATCTATATAAACATGGAAATATCTACACCGCTAAATCTATAAACATGAAAACACTTACACCACCATCTCTATAAGCATGGAAATATTTACACCGCTATCTCTATAAACATAGAAATAACTACACCGCCATCCCTATAAACAAGGAAATATCTACACCGCCATCTCTATAAACATGGAAATATCTACACTGCCATTTGTAGAAAGACGGAAATATCTACACCGCCATCTGTATAAGCGTGGAGATATCTACACCGCTATCTGTATAAACATGGAACTATCTACACCGCGATCTGTATAAACATGGAAATATCTACACCGCGATCTGTATAAACATGGAAATATCTAAACCGCAATCTGTGTAAACATGGAAATATCCACACAGCTATCTCTACAAACATGGAAATATCTACACCGCCATCTGTATAAACATGGAAATACCTACAAAGTCATCTGTATAAACATGTAAATATCTAAACAGCCATCTGTATAAACATGGAAATATCTACACAGCCATCTGTATATACATGGAAATATCTACACAGCCATCTGTATATACATGGAAATATCTACACCGCTATCTGTATAAACATGGAAATATCTACACCGCTATTTCTATAAACAAGGATATATCTACACCGCCATCTGTTTAAACATGGAAATATATACACAGACATCTGTTTATACATGGAAATATCTACAACGCTATCTGTATAAACATGCTAATAACTACACCGCTATCTGTATAAATGTGGAAATATTTACACCGCTATCCCTATAAACATGGTAATATCAACACCGCGATCTGTATAAACATGGAAATATCTACACCATGATCTGTATAAACATGGAAATATCTACACCGCGATCTGTATAAACATGGAAATATCCACACCGTGATCTGAATAAACATGGAAATATCTACACCGCCATCTCTATAAACATGGAAATATCTACACCCCTATCTGTACAAACATGGAAATATCCGCACAGCTATCTCTGTAAACATGGAAAAATCAACACCGCTATCTCTATGAACATGGAAATATCTACACCACCAACTCTATAAACATGGAAATATCTACAACGCGATCAGTATAAACAGGGAAATATCTACACTGCTATCAGTATAAAGATAGAAATATCTCCACTGCTATCTCTATAAACATCGAAATATCTACACCGCTATCTGTATAAACATGAAAATACTTACAAAGTTATCTGTACAAACATGGAAATATTTACACCGCCATCTGTATAAACATGGAAATATCTACACAGCCATGTGTATATACATGGAAATATCTACACCGCTATCTATATAAACATGGAAATAACTACACCGCTATCAGTATAAACATGGAAATATCTACACCACCATCAACATAACCTTAGAAATATCTGTGCCGCCATCTGTATAAACATGGAAATATCTACACGGTTATCTGTATATAGATGGAAATATCAACACTGCCATCTGTACAAACACAGAATTATCTGCACTGCTATCTGTAAAAACATGGAAATATCTACACCGCGGTCTGTATAAAGATGGAAATATCTACACCGCTATCTGTATAAACATGGAAATATCTACACCGCTATCTCTACAAAGATGGAAATATCTACGAAGCCATCTGCATAAACATGGAAATACCTACACAGTTATGTGTAGGAACATGGAAATATCTACACTGCCATCTGTAGAAACATGGAAATATCTACACAGCCCTCTGTATAAATATGGAAATATCTGCATAGGCATCTGTATAAACATGGAAATATCTGCACCGCTATCTGTACAAACATGGAAATACCAACACCGCTGTCTCTATAAACATGGGAATATGTACACCGCTATGTGTATAAACATGGAAATATCTCCACTGCTGTCTGTATAAACATGGAAATATCTACAACGCGATCTGTATAAACATGGAAATATCTACACCGTTATCTGTATAAACATGGAAATAACTACACCGCAATCTGTATAAACACGGAAATATCTACAATGCTATCTCTGTAAACATGGTAATATCAACACAGCTATCTGTGTAAACTTGGAAATATCTACACCGCTATCTGTGTAAATTTGGCAATAACTACACCACAATCTGAGCAAAGATGGAAATACCTACAACTATATCTCGGTAAACATGGAAATATCTACACCGATATCTGTATAAACATGGAAATATCTACACTGCCATCTGTATAAACATGGAAATATCTACAGCGCCATCTGTATAAACATGGAAATATCTTCAAAGCCATCTGTATAAACATGGAAATATCTACACTGCTATCTCTATAAACATGGAAATATCTACACCGCTATCTGTAGAAACATGGAAATATCTACATCGCTATCTGTATAAACAGGGATATATCTCCACCGCTATCTGTATAACATGGAAATATCTACAATGCTATCTGTATAAACATGGAAATATCTACACCGCTATCTGTATAAACATGGAAATATCTACAACGCTATCTGTGTAAACATGGAAATATCTACACAGCTATCTGTGTAAACTTTGAAATATCTACACAGCTGTCTGTGTAAAAACGGAAATATCTACACAGCAATCTGTGCAAAGATGGAAATATCTACACTGCTATCTCTGTAAACATGGAAATATCTACACCGCTATCTGTATAAACATGGAAATATCTATACCGCAGTCTCTATAAACATGGCAATATCTCCACCGCTATCTGTATAAACATGAAAATATCTACAACGCTTTCTGTATAAACATGGACATATCTACACCGCAGTATGTATAAACATGGAAATATCTACAACGCTATGTGTGTAAACATGGAAATATCTACACAGCTATCTGTGTAAACTTGGAAATATCTACACAGCTATCTGCGTAAACATGGAAATATCTACACGGCAATCTGTGCAAAGATGGAAATAACTACAAGGCTATCTCTGTAAACATGGAAATATCTACACCGCTACCTGTATAAACATGGAAATATCTACACCGCTGTCTGTATAAACAAGGAAATCTCTACACCGCCATCTGTAGAAACATGGAAATATATTCAAAGCCATCTGTATAAACATGGAAATATCTCCACTGCTATCTCTATAAACATGGAAATATCTACACCGCTATCTGTATAAACATGGAAATATCTAAACCGCAGTCTCTATAAACATGGAAATATCTCCACCGCTATCTGTTTAAACATGAAAATATCTACACCGCTATCTGTATAATCATGGACATATCTAAACCGCAGTCTGTATAAACATGGAAATATATACCACGGTATGTGTGTAAACATGGAAATATCTACACAGCTATCTGTGTAAACTTGAAAATATCTACACAACTATCTGCGTAAACATGGAAATATCTACATGGCAATCTGTGCAAAGATGGAAATAACTACAACGCTATCTCTGTAAACTTGGAAATAACTACCCCGCTACCTGTATAAACATGGAAATATCTACACCGCTGTCTGTATAAACAAGGAAATATCTACACCGCCATCTGTAGAAACATGGAAATATCTACACCACTATCTGTATAAATATGGAAATAACTACACCGCTATCTCTATAAACATGGAAATACCTACACCGCTTTATCTATAAACATGAAAATATCTACACTGCTATCACTATATACATGGAAATATCTACACCTCCATCTCTATAAACATGAAAATATCTACCCCGCCATCTTCAGAAACATGAATGTATCTACACCGCCATCTGTATAAACATGGAAATATCTACACCACTATCTGTATAAACATGGAAATATCTTCACTGCCATCTGTATAAACATGGAAATATCTACACCGCCATCTGTATAAAGATGGAAATATCTACACCGCAATCTGTATAAATATGGAAATAACTACACCGCTATCTCTATACACATGGAAATATCTACACCGCTATCTGTATAAACATGGAAATATCTACACTGCCATCTGTATAAAGATGGAAATATTTACACCGCGAGCTTTATAAACATGGAAATATCTCACCGCTATCTGTATAAGGATGGAAATACCAACACCGCTATCAGTATAAACATGGAAATACCTACACCGCTATCTCTATAAACATGAAAATACTTACACCACCATCTCTATAAACATGGAAATATTTACACCGCTATCTCTATAAACTTAGAAATAACTATACCGCCATCTCTATGAACATGGAAATATCTACACCGCTATCTGCATAAACATGGAAATATCAACACAGACATCTGTATAAACATGGAAATATCTACACCGCCATCTTCAGAAACATGGATATATCTACACCGCCATCTGTATAAACATGGAAATAACTACACCACTATCTGTATAAACATGGAAATATCTTCACTGCCATCTGGATAAACATGGAAATATCTACACCGCCATCTGTATAAATTTGGAAATATGTACACCGCAATCTGTATAAATATGGAAATACCTACACCGCTATCTCTATAGACATGGAAGTTTCTACACCGCTATCTGTAGAAACATGGAAATATCTACACTGCCATCTGTATAAAGATGGAAATATCTACACCGCGAGCTGTATAAACATGGAAATAGCTACACCGCTATCTGTACAAACATGGAAATACCAACACCGTTATCTGTATAAACATGGAAATATCTACACCACTATCTCTGTAAACATGAAAATACTTACACCATCATCTCTATAAACATGGAGATATTTACACCGCTATCTCTATAAACATAGAAATAACTACACCGCCATCTCTATAAACATGGAAATATCTACACCGCCATCTTCATAAACATGGAAATATCTACACAGACATCTGTATAAACATGGAAATATCGACACTGCCGTCTGTATAAACTTGGAAATATCAACACTGTCATTTGTAGAAAGATGGAAATGTCTACAAAGCGATCTGTATCAACATGGGAATTTCTACACCGCTACGTGTATAAACATGGAAATACCTACACCGCTATCTGTATCAACATGGAAATAACTACACCACTATCTGTATAAACATGGAAATATGTACAATGCTATCTCTGTAAACATGGAAATATCTACACAGCTATCTGTGCAAACTTGGAAATATCTACACCGCCATCTGTGTAAATTTGGCAATACCTACACCGCAATCTATGCAAAGATGGAAATACCTACACCGCAATCTCTGTAAACATGGAAATATCTACACGGCTACCTGTATAAACATGGAAATATCTACACCGCTGTCTGTATAAACAAGGAAATATGTACACCGCCATCTGTAGAAACATGGAAATATCTACACCGCAATCTGAATAAACATGGAAATACCTACACCGCTATCTGTATAAATATGGAAACATCTACACCGCTATCTCTATAAACATGGAAATATCTACACTGCAATCTCTATATTCATGGAAATATCTACACCGCCATCTCTATAAACATGAAAATATCTACATCGCCATCTTCAGAAACTTGGATGTATCTACACCGCCTTCTGTATAAACTTGGAAATATCTACACCACTGTCTGTATAAACATGGAAATATCTTCACTTCTATCTATATAAACATGGAAATATCTACACCGCCATCTGTATAAAGATGGAAATATCTACACCGCAATCTTTATAAATATGGAAATAGCTACACCGCAACCTCTTTAGAAATGTAAATATCTACACCACTATCTGTATAAACATGCAAATATCTACACTGCCATCTGTATAAAGATGGAAATATCTACACCGCTATCTGTATAAACAGGGAAATATCTCCACAGCTATCTGTAAAAACATGGAAATATCTACACCGCCATCTGTAGAAACATGGAAATATCTACACTGCCATCTGTATAAACATGGAAATATATACAATGCCATCTGTATACACATGGAAATATCTACACCAGTATCTGTGTAAACATGGAAATATCTACACAACGATCTGAATAAACATGGAAATATATACACTGCTATCTGTATAAACATGGAAATATCTGCACCGCTATCTCTATAGACATGGAAATATCTACAAAGCCATCGGTATAAACATGGAAATACCTACACAGTCATGTGTAGGAACATGGAAATATCTACACTGCCATCTGTATACACATAGAAATATCTACACAGCCCTCTGTATAAATATTGAGATATCTGCATAGGCATCTGTATAAACATGGAAATATCTACACTGCAATCTGTATAAACATGGAAATATCTACACCGCTATCTGTATAAATATGAAATATCTAAACCGCTATCTCTATATAAGTGGAAATATCTACACTGCTATCTGTATAAACATGGAAATATCATCAATTCTATCTGTATAAACATGGAAATATCTACACCGCCATCTGTATAAACATGCAATTATCTCCACTGCTATCTCTATAAACATCGAAATATCTACACCGCCATCTATGTAAACATGAAAATATCTACACTGCCATATTCAGAAACATGGCTGTATCTACACCGCCATCTGTATAAACATCGAAATATCTACACCACTATCTGTATAAAGATGGAAATATTTATACCGCTATCTCTATAAACATGGAAATATCTACACCGCTATCTTTATAAACATGGAAATATCTACAACGCCATCAGTATTAACATGGAAATATCTACACAGTCATCTGTATAAACCTGGAAATAACTACACTGTCATCTATATAAACATGGAAATATCTACAGAGAGCTCTGTATAAACATGGAAATATCGGCAAAGCCATCTGTATATACATGGAAATATCTACACCGCTATCTGTATAAACATGGAAATATCTACACCGCTATGTGTATTAACGTGGAAATATCTCCATTGCTACCTGTATAAACATGGACAAATATCCACCACAATATGTATAAACATGAAAATATCTACACCGTTATCTCTATACACATGGAAATATCTACACTGCCATCTGTACAAACATGGAAATATCTACACAGTCATCTGTAGAAACATGGAAATATCTACACCGCTATCTCTATAAACATGGAAATAACTACACCGCTATCTCTATAAACATGGAAATATCTACACCGCTATCTCCATCAACATGCAAATATACACACCGCCATCTTTTTAAACATGGAGGTATCTACAACGCCATCTACATAAACAAGAATATATCTACACTGCCATCTATATAAACATGGAAATATCTACACCGCAATCTCTATAAACATGGAAATACCTGCACTGCCATTTGTAGAAAGATGGAAATATCTACACCGCCATCTGTATAAGCGTTGAAATATCTACCCCGCTATCTGTATAAACATGGAAATATCTACACCGCGATCTGTATAAACATGGAAATATCTAAACCGCTATCTGTGTAAACATGGAAATATCCACACTGCTATCTCTACAAACATGGAAATATCTACACCGCAATCTGTATAAACATGGAAATACCTACAAAGTCATCTGTATAAACATGTAAATATCTAAACAGCCATCTGTATAAACATGGAAATATCTACACAGCCATCTGTATATACATGGAAATATCTACACAGCCATCTGTATATACATGGAAATATCTACACCGCTATCTGTATAAACATGGAAATATCTACACTGCTATTTCTATAAACAAGGAAATATCTACACCGCCATCTGTTTAAACATGGAAATATATACACAGACATCTGTTTATACATGGAAATATCTACACTGCTATCTGTATAAACATGCTAATAACTACACTGCTATCTGTATAAATGTAGAAATATTTGCACCGCTATCCCTATAAACATGGTAATATCAACACCGCGATCTGTATAAACATGGAAATATCTACACCATGATCTGTATAAGCATGGAAATATCTACACCACCATCTGTATAAACATGGAAATATCTACACCGTGATCTGTATAAACATGGAAATATCTACACTGCCATCTCTATAAACATGGAAATATCTACACCCCTATCTGTATAAACATGGAAATATCTACACCGTTATCCGTATAACCATGGAAATATATAGACCGCCATCTCTATGAACATGGAAATATCTACACCCCTATCTGTATAAACATGGAAATATCCACACAGCTATCTGTATAAACATGGAAAAATCAACACCGCTATCTCTATGAACATGGAAATATCTCCATTGCTATCTCTATAAACATCGAAATATCTACACCGCCATCTGTATGAACATGGAAATACTTACAAAGTTATCTGTATAAACATGGAAATATCTACACCGCCATCTGTATAAACATGGAAATATCTACACAGCCATGTGTATATACATGGAAATATCTACACCGCTATCTATATAAACATGGAAAAAACTACACCGCTATCTCTATAAACATGGAAATATCTACACCGCCATCTGTATAAACATGGAAATACCTACAAAATCATCAGTATAAACATGGAAATATCTACAGAGTCCTCTGTATAAATATGGAAATTTCTGCATAGGCATCTGTGTAAACATGGAAATATCTGCACCGCTATCTGTATAAACATGGAAATACCTACACCGCTGTCTCTATAAACATGGAAATATCTACACCCCTATGTGTATAAACATGGAAATATCTACACTGCCATCTGTAGAAAGATGGAAATATGTACACCGCTATCTCTATAAATATGGAAATATCTACACCGCCATCTCTATAAACATGAAAATATCTACACTACCATCTCCATAAGGATGGAAGTATCAACTCCGCCATGTGTATAAACACGGAAATATCTACACCACCATCTGTGTAAACATGGAAATATCGACAACGCCATCTGCATGTCCATGGAAATATCTATGCCGCCATATGTATAAACATGGAAATATCTACACGGCCATCTATGTATAGATGGAAATATCAACACCGCCATCTGTACAAACTTGGAAATATCTACATCGCTATCTCTATAAACATGGAAATATCTGCACTGCCATCTGTAAAAACATGGAAATACCTATACAGTCATCTGTATAAACATGGAAATATCTACAATGCCATCTGTATACACATGGAAATATCTACACAGCCATCTCTATAAACATGAAAATATCTACACTGCCATCTCCATAAACATGGAACTAACTACTTCGCCATCTGTATAAACCTGGAAACATCTACACCGCCATGTGTGTGAATAAGGAAATATCTACAATGCCATCTGTATAAAGATATAAATATCTGCACCGCGAGCTGTAAAAACACGGAGATATCTACATTGCTATCTGTATAAACGTGGAAATACCAACACCGCTATCGGTATAAACATAGAAATATCTACAATGCCATCTATATAAACATGGAAATATCTACACTGCTATGTCTATAAACATGGAAATAACTACACCGCTATCTCTATAAACATGGAAATTTCTACACCGCTATCTGTATAAACACGGAAATATCTACACCGCTATCTGTATAAACATGGAAATATCTACACCGCGATCTGTATAAACATGGAAATATCTACACAGCTATCTCTATAAACATGGAAATATCTACACCGCCATCTGTATAAACATGGAAATACCTACAATGTCATCTGTATAAACATAGAAATATCTACAAAGCCATCTGCATAAACATGGAAATATCTACACAGCCATCTGTATATACATGGAAATATCTACACCACTATCTGTATAAACATGGAAATAACTAGACCGCTATTTGTATAAAGAAGGAAATATCTACACCGTGACTTGCATAAACATGGAAATATTTACACCGCTATCTGTATAAACATGGAAATTTCTACACCGTTATCTGTATAAATATGGAAATTTCTACACCACTATCTCTATAAACATGGAAATATCTACACCGCCATCTGTATAAACATGGAAATACCTATACAGTCATCTGTGTAAACAAGGAAATATCTACACCACCATCTGTATAAACATGGAAATATCTACAATGCCATCTGTATACACATGGAAATACCTACACGGAAATCTGTGTATAGATGGAAACATCAACACCGCCATCTGTACAAACTTGGAAATATCTACACTGCTATCTCTATAAACATGGAAATATATACACGGCGGTCTGCATAAACATGGAAATATCTACACCGGTATCTGTATAAACATGGAAATATCTACACCACGATCTGTATAAACATGGAAATATATACACCGCTATCTCTATAAACATGGAAATATCTGCACCGCTATCTCTATAGACATGGAAATATCTACAAAGCCATCGGTATAAACATGGAAATACCTACACAGTCATGTGTAGGAACATGGAAATATCTACACTGCCATGTGTATACACATAGAAATATCTACACAGCCCTCTGTATAAATATTGAGATATCTGCATAGGCATCTGTATAAACATGGAAATATCTACACTGCAATCTGTATAAACATGGAAATATCTACACTGCTATCTGTATAAATATGAAATATCTAAACCGCTATCTCTATATAAGTGGAAATATCTACACTGCTATCTGTATAAACATGGAAATATCATCAATTCTATCTGTATAAACATGGAAATATCTACACCGCCATCTGTATAAACATGCAATTATCTCCACTGCTATCTCTATAAACATTGAAATATCTACACCGCCATCTATGTAAACATGAAAATATCTACACTGCCATATTCAGAAACATGGCTGTATCTACACCGCCATCTGTATAAACATCGAAATATCTACACCACTATCTGTATAAAGATGGAAATATTTATACCGCTATCTCTATAAACATGGAAATATCTACACCGCTATCTTTATAAACATGGAAATATCTACAACGCCATCAGTATTAACATGGAAATATCTACACAGTCATCTGTATAAACCTGGAAATATCTACACTGTCATCTATATAAACATGGAAATATCTACAGAGAACTCTGTATAAACATGGAAATATCGGCAAAGCCATCTGTATATACATGGAAATATCTACACCGCTATCTGTATAAATATGGAAATATCTACACCGCTATGTGTATTAACGTGGAAATATCTCCATTGCTACCTGTATAAACATGGACAAATACCCACCGCAATATGTATAAACATGAAAATATCTACACCGTTATCTCTATACACATGGAAATATCTACACTGCCATCTGTACAAACATGGAAATATCTACACAGTCATCTGTAGAAACATGGAAATATCTACACCGCTATCTCTATAAACATGGAAATAACTACACCGCTATCTCTATAAACATGGAAATATCTACACCGCTATCTCCATCAACATGCAAATATACACACCGCCATCTTTTTAAAGATGGAGGTATCTACAACGCCATCTACATAAACAAGAATATATCTACACTGCCATCTATATAAACATGGAAATATCTACACCGCAATCTCTATAAACATGGAAATACCTGCACTGCCATTTGTAGAAAGATGGAAATATCTACACCGCCATCTGTATAAGCGTTGAAATATCTACACCGCTATCTGTATAAACATGGAAATATCTACACCGCGATCTGTATAAACATGGAAATATCTAAACCGCTATCTGTGTAAACATGGAAATATCCACACAGCTATCTCTACAAACATGGAAATATCTACACTGCAATCTGTATAAACATGGAAATACCTACAAAGTCATCTGTATAAACATGTAAATATCTAAACAGCCATCTGTATAAACATGGAAATATCTACACAGCCATCTGTATATACATGGAAATATCTACACAGCCATCTGTATATACATGGAAATATCTACACCGCTATCTGTATAAACATGGAAATATCTACACTGCTATTTCTATAAACAAGGAAATATCTACACCGCCATCTGTTTAAACATGGAAATATATACACAGACATCTGTTTATACATGGAAATATCTACACTGCTATCTGTATAAACATGCTAATAACTACACCGTTATCTGTTTAAATGTAGACACATTTGCACCGCTATCCCTATAAACATGGTAATATCAACAACGCGATCTGTATAAACATGGAAATATCTACACCATGATCTCCATAAACATGGAAATATCTACACCACCATCTGTATAAACATGGAAATATCTACACCGTGATCTGTATAAACATGGAAATATCTACACCGCCATCTCTATAAACATGGAAATATCTACACCCCTATCTGTATAAACATGGAAATATCCACACAGCTATCTCTACAAACATGGAAATATCAACACCGCTATCTCTATGAACATGGAAATATCTACACCGCCAACTATATAAACATGGAAATATCTACAACACGATCAGTATAAACATGGAAATATCTACACCGCTATCTGTATAAACATGGAAATATCTCCACTGCTAGCTCTATAAACATCGAAATATCTACACCGCCATCTGTATAAACATGGAAATACTTACAAAGTTATCTGTACAAACATGGAAATATTTACACCGCCATCTGTATAAACATGGAAATATCTACACAGCCATGTGTGTATACATGGAAATATCTACACCGGTATCTATATAAACATGGAAAAAATACACCTCTATCTGTATAAACATGGAAATATCTACACCGCCATCTACATATCCATAGAAATATATGTGCCGCCATCTGTATAAACATGGAAATATCTACACGGTTATCTGTGTATAGATGGAAATATCAACACCGCCATCTGTACAAACATGGAAATATCTGCACTGCTATCTGTATAAAGATGGAAATATCTACACCACTATCTGTATAAACATGGAAATATCTACACCGCTATCTCTATAAACATGGAAATATCTACAAAGCCATCTGTATAAACATGGAAATACCTACACAGTTATATGTAGGAACACGGAAATATCTACACTGCCATCTGTATAAACATGGAAATATCTACACAGCCCTCTGTATAAATATGGAAATATCTGCATAGGCATCTGTATAAACATGGAAATATCTGCACCGCTATCTGTATAAACATGGAAATACCAACACCGCTGTCTCTATAAACATGGAAATATGTACACCGCTATGTGTATAAACATGGAAATATCTCCACTGCTGTCTGTATTAACATGGAAATATCTACACCGCGATCTGTATAAACATGGAAATATCTACACCGTTATCTGTATAAACATGGAAATATCTGAAAAGCTATCTCTATAAACATGGAAATACCTACACCGCCATCTGTATAAACATGGAAATACCTACAAAGTCATCTGTATAAACATGGAAATATCTACACAGCCATCTGTATATACATGGAAATATCTACACCGCTATCTGTATAAACCTGGAAATAACTACACCACTATTCGTATAAACAAGGAAATATCTACACGGCCATCTGTTTAAACATGGAAATATATACACAGACATCTGTTTATACATGGAAATATCTACACCGCTATCTGTATAAACATGATAATATCTACACCGCTATCTGTATAAATGTGGAAATATTTGCACCAGTATCCCTATAAACATGGTAATATCAACACAGCGATCTGTATAAACATGGAAATATCTACACCATGATCTGTATAAACATGGAAATATCTACACCGCGATCTGTATAATCATGGAAATATCTACACCGTTATCTGTATAACCATGGAAATATATAGACCGCCATCTCTATAAACATGGAAATATCTACACCCCTATCTGTATAAACATGGAAATATCCACACAGCTATCTCTATAAACATGGAAAAATCAACACCGCTATCTCTATGAACATGGAAATATCTACACCGCCATCTCTATAAACATGGAAATATCTACACCGCGATCAGTATAAACATGGAAATATCTACACCGCGATCTTTATAAACATGGAAATATCTCCATTGCTATCTCTATAAACATCGAAATATCTACACCGCCATCTGTATAAACATGGAAATACTTACAAAGTTATCTGTATAAACATGGATATATCTACACCGCCATCTGTATAAACATGGAAATATCTACACAGCCATGTGTATATACATGGAAATATCTACACCGCTATCTATATAAACATGGATAAAACTACACCGCTATCTCTATAAACATGGAAATATCTACACCGCCATCTGTATAAACATGGAAATACCTACAAAGTCATCTGTATAAATATGGAAATATCTACACAGCCCTCTGTATAAATTTGGAAATTTCTGCATAGGCATCTGCGTAAACATGGAAATAGCTGCACCGCTATCTGTATAAACATGGAAATACCTACACCGCTGTCTCTATAAACATGGAAATATCTACACCCCGATGTGTATAAACATGGAAATATCTACACTGCCATCTGTAGAAAGATGGAAATATGTACACCGCTATCTCTATAAATATGGAAATATCTACACCGCCATCTCTATAAACATGAAAATACCTACACTACCATCTCCATAAGGATGGAAGTATCAACTCCGCCATGTGTATAAACACGGAAATATCTACACCACCATCTGTGTAAACATGGAAATATCGACACCGCCATCTGCATGTCCATGGAAATATCTATGCCGCCATATATATAAACATGGAAATATCTACACGGCCATCTGTGTATAGATGGAAATATCAACACGGCCATCTGTACAAACTTGGAAATATCTACATCGCTATCTCTATAAACATGGAAATATCTGCACTGCCATCTGTAAAAACATGGAAATACCTATACAGTCATCTGTATAAACATGGAAATATCTACAATGCCATCTGTATACACATGGAAATATCTACACAGCCATCTGTATAAACATGTCAGTATCTACACTGCTATCTCTATAAACATGGAAATATCTTCACCGCCATCTCTATAAACATGAAAATATCTACACTGCCATCTCCATAAACATGGAACTAACTACTTCGCCATCTGTATAAACCTGGAAACATCTACACCGCCATCTATGTGAATAAGGAAATATCTAAAATGCCATCTGTATAAAGATATAAATATCTGCACCGCGAGCTGTAAAAACATGGAGATATCTGCATCGCTATCTGCATAAACGTGGAAATACCAACACCGCTATCGGTATAAACATAGAAATATCTACAACGCCATCTATATAAACATGGAAATATCTACACCGCTATGTATATAAACATGGAAATAACTACACCGTTATCTCTATAAACATGGAAATTTCTACACCGCTATCAGTATAAACATGGAAATATCTACACCGCTATCTGTATAAACATGGAAATATCTACACCGCGATCTGTATAAACATGGAAATATCTACACAGCTATCTCTATAAACATGGAAATATCTACACCGCCATCTGTATAAACATGGAAATACCTACAATGTCATCTGTATAAACATGGAAATATCTACAAAGCCATCTGTATAAACATGGAAATATCTACACAGCCCTCTGTATAAATATTGAGATATCTGCATAGGCATCTGTATAAACATGGAAATATCTACACTGCAATCTGTATAAACATGGAAATATCTACACCGCTATCTGTATAAATATGAAATATCTAAACCGCTATCTCTATATAAGTGGTAATATCTACACTGCTATCTGTATAAACATGGAAATATCATCAATTCTATCTGTATAAACATGGAAATATCTACACCGCCATCTGTATAAACATGGAATAACCTCCACTGCTATCTCTATAAACATCGAAATATCTACACCGCCATCTGTATAAACATGGAAATACTTACAATGTTATCTGTATAAACATGGAAATATCTACACCGCCATCTGTATAAACATGGAAATATCTACACAACCATGTGTATATACATGGAAATATCTACTCCGCTATCTATATAAACATGGAAATAACTACACCGCTATCTGTATAAACATGGAAATATCTACACCGCCATCAACATATCCATGGAAATATCTGCGCCGCCATCTGTATAAACATGGAAATATCGAAACAGTCATCTGTGTATAGATGGAAATATCAACACCACGATCTGTACAAACATGGAAATATCTGCACCGCTATCTGTATAAACATGGAAATATCTACACCGCGGTCTGTATAAACATGGAAATATTTACACCACTATCTCTATAAACATGGAAATATCTACACCGTGATCTGTATAAACATACAAATATTTACAACGCTTTCTGTATAAACATGGAAATTTCTACACCGTTATCTGTATAAATATGGAAATATCTTCACCGCTATCTTTATAAAGATGGAAATGTCTACACCGCCATCTGTATAAACATGGAAATTCCTATACTGTCATCTGTGTAAACATGGAAATATCTACACCACCATCTGCATAAACATGGAAATATCTACAATGCCATCTCTATACACATGGAAATACCTACACAGCAATCTGTGTATAGATGGAAACATCAACACCGGCATGTGTACAAACATGGAAATATCTACACTGCTATCTTTATAAACATGGAAATATCTACATTGCGGTCTGTATTAACATGGAAATATCTACACTGGTATCTGTATAAACATGGAAATATCTGCACCATGATCTGTATAAACATGGAAATATACACACAGCTATCTGTATAAACATGGAAAAATCTGCACCGCTATCTCTATAAACATGGAAATATCTACAAAGACATCTGCATAAACATGGAAATACCTACACAGTCATGTGTAGGAACATTTAAATATCTACACTGCCATCTGTATAAACATAGAAATATCTACACAGCCCTCTGTATAAATATGTAAATATCTGCATAGGCATCTATGTAAACCTGGAAATATCTGCACCGCTATCTCTATAAACATGGAAATACCTACACCGCTGTCTCTATAAACATGGAAATATGTACACCGCTATGTGTATAAGCATGGAAATATCTCCACTGCTCTCAGTATAAACATGGAAATATCTCCACCATTATCTGTATAAACATGGAAATATCTACAGCGCCATCTCTATAAACATTGACAAATCTACACTGCCATCTGTAAAAACATGGAAATATCTACACAGTCATATGAATAAACATGGAAATATCTACACCACCATCTGTATAAACATGGAAATACCTACAATACCATCTGTATACACATGGAAATAACTACACGGCCATCTGTATAAACATGGAATTATCTACACAACCATCTGTAGAAAGATGGAAATATCTACACCGCTACCTCTATAAATATGGAAATATCTAAACCGCCATCTCTATAAACATGAAAATATCTACACTGTCATCTCCATAAACATGGAAATATCAACACAGCGATCTGTATAAACATGGAAACACCTTCACCACGATCTGTATAAACATGGAAATATCTACACCGCTATCTGTATAAACATGGTTATATCTACACCACCATCT
Organism: Pan paniscus; assembly: GCF_029289425.2. Lineage (NCBI taxonomy): Eukaryota > Metazoa > Chordata > Mammalia > Primates > Hominidae > Pan > Pan paniscus. The sequence continues at coordinate 5,462,876 of NC_073261.2, forward strand.
ATATAAACATGGAAATATCTACACCGCCATCTGTATAAACATGGAAATATCTACAATGCCATCTGTAGAAAGATGGAAATATGTACACCGCAATCTGTGTAAACATGGAAATATCTACACCGATATCTGTAAAAACATGGAAATATCTACACCCCTATCTGCAAAAACATGGAAATATCTACACCGCTATCTCTATAAACATGGAAAAATCAACACCGCTATCTCTATGAACAAGGAAATATCTACACCGCCATCTCTATAAACATGGAAATATCTACACCACGATCAGTATAAACATGGAAATAAATACACCGCTATCTGTATAAACATGGAAATATCTCCACTGCTATCTCTATAAACATCGAAATATCTACACTGCCATCTGAAAAAAACATGGAAATATCTACAAAGCCATGAGTATATACATGAAAATATCTACACCGCTATCTATATAAACATGGAAATAACTACACCGCTATTTGTATAAACATGGAAATATCTACACCGCCATCTATATATCCATGGAAATATCTGCGCCGCCATCTGTATAAACATGGAAACATCTACACTGCCATCTGTGTGAATAAGGAAATATCTACAATGCCATTTGTATAAAGATAAAAATATCTGCACCGAGAGCTGTATAAACATGGAAATATCTAGATTGCTATCTGTATAAACGTGGAAATACCAACACCGCTTTCTGTATAAACATGGAAATATCTACAACGCCATCTATATAAACATGGAAATATCTACACCGCTATGTCTATAAACATGAAAATACCTACACCGCAATCTGTATAAACATGGAAATATCTACAACGCTATCTGAATAAATATGAAATATCAAAACTGCAATCTCTACAAAAATGGAAATATCTACACTGCTATCTGTATAAACATGGAAATATCCTCAATGCTATCTCTGTGAACATGGATATATCTACACTGCTATCTCTATGAACATGGAAATATCTACACCGCCATCTCTATAAACATGGAAATATCTACACCGCCATCTGTATAAACATGGAAATATCTACACCGCTATCTGTTTAAACATGGAAATATCTACACCGCTATCTGTATAAACATGGAAATATCTACACTGCGATCTGTATAAACATGGAATATCTACACCACGATCTGTATAAACATGGAAATATCTACAAAGCTATCTCTATAAACATGGAAATGTCTACACCGCTATCTGTATAAACATGGTAATATCTACACCACCATCTATATAAACTTGGAAATATCTACACCGCCATCTGTATAAACATGGAAATATCTACGATGCCATCTGTAGAAAGATGGAAATATCTACACCGCCATCTGTGTAAATATGGAAATATCTACACCGATATCTGTAAAAACATGGAAATATCTAAACCGCTATCTGTATAAACATGGAAATATCTACACCACGATCTGTATAAACATGGAAATATCTACACCGCCATCTGTATAAACATGGAAATATCTACACCGCCATCTGTATAACCATGGAAATATCTACAAAGCTATCTCTATAAACATGGAAATATCTACACCGCTATCTGTATAAACATGGAAATATCTACACTGTCATCTGTATTAACATGGAAATATCTGAACTGCCATCTGTGGAAAGATGGAAATATCTACACCACGATCCGTATAAATATGAAAATACCTACACCGCTATCTGTGTAAAGATGGAAATATATACACCGCAATCTGTGCAAAGATGGAAATATCTACACCGCTATCTCGGTAAACTTGGAAATATCTACGCCACTATCTGTATAAACATGGAAATATCTACATCGCTATCTGTATAAACATGGATATATCTACACCGTTATCTGTATAAACATGGAAATATCTACACCGCTATCTGTATAAATATGGAAATATCTACACCGCCATTTGTGTAAACATACAAATTTCTACAGAGTCATCTGTATACACATGGAAATGCCTACACAGCCATCTGTATAAACATGGATGTATCTACACAACTATCTGTATAAACAAGGAAATACCAACAGCGCTATCTGTATAAACATGGAAATATCACCACCACAATCTCTGCAAACATGGAAATATCAACACCGCCATCTATATAAACATGAAAATATCTACACCGCCATCTCCATAAACATGGAACTATCTACACCGCCATCAGTATAATAATGGAAATATCTACACCGCTATCTGTATAAAGTTGGAAATATCTACATCGCTATCTCTGTAAACATGGAAATATCTACACAGCCATCTGTATAAACATGGAAATATCTACACTGCTATCTCTATAAACATGGAAATATCTACACTGCTATCTCTATAAACATGGAAATATCTCCACCGCTATCTGTATAAACATGGAATTATCTACATCGCTATCTGTATAAACAGGGAAATATCTCCACCGCTATCTGTATAAACATGGAAATATCTACACCGCTATCTTTATAAACATGGAAATATCTACACCGCTATCAGTATAAACATTTAAATACCTACAACGCTATCTGTGTAAACATGGAAATATCTACACAGATATCTGTGTAAACTTGGAAATATCTACACAGCTATCTGCGTAAACATGGAAATATCTACACCGCCATCTGTATAAACAAGGAAATATCTACACCGCCATCTGTAGAAACATGGAAATATCTACACTGCCATCTGTATAAACATGGAAATACCTTCACCGCTATCTGTAGAAATATGGAAATATCTACATCGCTATTTCTATAAACATGGAAATACCAACACCGCTTTCTCTATAAACATGGAAATATCTACATCGCAATCTCCATAAACATGGAAATATCTACACCGACATCTCTATAAACATGAAAATATCTACACCGCCATCTTCAGAAACATGGCTGTATCTACACCGCCATCTGTATAAACATGGAAATATCTACACCAATATCTGTATAAACATGGAAAAATCTTCATTGCCATCTTCATAAAGATGGAAATATCTGCACAGCGAGTTGTATAATCATGGAAATATCTACACCGCTATCTCTATAAACATGCAAATACCTACAACGCCATCTCTAAACATGGAAATATCTACACCGCTATCTGTATAAACATGGAAATATCTACACCACTATCTGTATATACCTGGAAAGATCTACACAGCTATCTGTATAAATATGGAAATATCTACAACGCTGTCTCTCTAAACATGGAAATGTATACACCGCTATCTGTATAAACATGGAAATATCTACATCGTTATATCTATAAACATGAAAATATCTACACTGACAAATGTATAAACATGGAAATAACTTCACAGTCGTCTATATAAATATGGAAATAACTACACCAACATCTGTATAAACATGGAAATGTCTGCACCGCTATCTTTATAAGCATGGAAATATCTGCAACTCTATCTGTGTAAACATAGAAATATCTCCACGGCTATTTGTGTAAACATGGAAATATCTGCACCACTATCTGTATCAAGATGGAAATATCTGCACCACTATCTGTAAAACTTGGAAATATCTACACCGCTCTCTGTATAAACCTGGAAATATCTACACCGATATCTGCATAAACAAGGAAATATCTACACCGCCATCTGTATAACATGGAAATGCCTACACCGCTATCTGTATAAATATGCAAAAATCCACACTGCTATCTCTATAAACATGGAAATAACTACACCGATTTCTCTATATTCATGGAAATATCTACACTGCAATCTCTATATACATGGAAATATCTACACCGCCATCTCTATAAACATGAAAATATCTACACCGCTATCTTCAGAAACATGGATGTATCTACACCGCCATCTGTATAAACATGGAAATATCTACCCCACTATCTGTAAACATGGAAATATCTTCACTGCCATCTGTATAAACATGGAAATATCTACACTGCCATGTGTATAAAGATGGAAATATCGACACCGCAATCTGTATAAATATGGAAATAGCTACACCGCTACCTCTATAGACATGTAAATATCTACACCGCTGTCTGTATAAACATGGAAATATCTACACTGCCATATGTATAAAGATGGAAATATCTACACTGTGTGCTGTATAAACATGGAAATATCTACCCCACTATCTGTATAAACATGGAAATAACTTCACTGCCATCTGTATAAACATGGAGATATCTACACCGCCATCTGTATAAAGATGGAAATATCTACACCGCAATCTGTATAAATATGGAAATAGCTACACCGCTACCTCTATAGACATGTAAATATATACACCGCTATCTGTATAAACATGGAAATATCTACACTGCCATCTGTATAAAGATGGAAATATCTACACCGCGATCTGTATAGACATGGAAATATCTACACCGCCATCTGTATAAACATGGAAATATCTACAAAGCTATCTCTATAAACATGGAAATATCTACACCGCTATCTGTATAAACATGGAGATATCTACACTGTCATCTGTATAAACATGGAAATATCTGAACTGCCATCTGTGGAAAGATGGAAATATCTACACCAAGATCTGTATGAATATGAAAATATGTACAACGCCATATATGTAAACATGGAAATATCTACACAGCTATCTGTGTAAACTTCGAAATATCTACACAGATATCTGTGTAAAAATGGGAATATCTACACGACAATCTGGGCAAAGAGGGAAATATCTACACCGCTATCTCTGAAAGCATGGAAATATCTACACCGCCGTCTGTATAAACATGGAAATATCTACACCGCTATCTGTATAAACAAGGAAATATCTACACCGCCATCTGTAGAAACATGGAAATATCTACACCGACATCTGTATAAACATGGAAATACCTACACCGCTATCTGTACAAATATGGAAATATCTGCACCGCTATCTCTATAAACATGGACATACCAACATGGCTTTCTCTATAAAAATGGAAATATCTACATCGCAATCTCTATAGACATGGAATTACCTACACCGCCATCTCTATAAACATGAAAATATCTACACCGCCATCTTCAGAAACATGGATGTATCTACACAGCCATCTGTATAACCATGGAAATATCTACCCCACTATCTGAATAAACATGGAAATACCTTCACTGCCATCTGTATAAACATGGAAATATCTACACCGCCATCTGTATAAAGATGGAAATATCTACACCGCAATCTGTATAAATATGTAAATAGCTACACCACTACCTCTATAGACATGTAAATATCTACACCGCTATCTGTATAAACATGGAAATATCTACACTGCCATCTGTATAAACATGGAAATATCTACACCGCGAGCTGTATAAACATGGAAATATCTACACCGCTATCTCTATAAACATGGAAATACCATCACCGTTATCTGTATAAACATGGAAATATCTACACCGCTATTTCTATAAACATGAAAATACTTACACCACCATCTCTATAAGCATGGAAATATTTACACCGCTATCTCTATAAACATAGAAATAACTACACCGCCATCCCTATAAACATGGAAATATCTACACCGCCATCTGCATAAACATGGAAATATCCACACAGACATCAGTATAAACATGGAAATATCTACACTGCCATCTGTATAAACTTGGGAATATCTACACTGACATCTGTAGAAAGATGGAAATGTCTACAAAGCGATCTGTATAAACATGGGAATTTCTACACCGCTACCTGTATAAACATGGAAATATCTACACGGCTACCTGTATCAACATGGAAATAACTACACCGCAATCTGTATAAACATGGAAACATCTACAATGCTATCTCTGTAAACATGGAAATATCTACACAGCTATCTGTGTAAACTTGTAAATATCTACACCGCTATCTGTGTAAATTTGGCAATAAATACACCGCAAACTGTGCAAAGATGGGAATATCTACACCGCTATCTCTGTAAACATGGAAATATCTACAGCGCTATCTGTATAAACATGGAAATATCTACACTGCAGTCTGTATAAACATGGAAATATCTACAGCGCCATCTGTATAAACATGGAAATATCTACACTGCCATCAGTACACACATGGGAATATCTACACAGCCATCTGTATAAACATGGAAATATCTACAACACTATCTCTATAAACATGGAAATATCTACACCGCTATCTGTATAAACATGGAAACACCTACATCGCTACCTGTATAAACAGGGATATATCTCCACCGCTATCTGTATAAACATGGAAATATCTACACCACTATCTGTATAAACATGGAAATATCTACACCGCTAACAGTATAAACATGGAAATATATACAATGCTATCTGTGTAAACTTGGAAATATCTACCCAGCTATCTGTGTAAAAATGGAAATATCTACCCAGCAATCTCTGCAAAGATGTAAATATCTACACCGCTTTCTCCGTAAACATGGAAATATCTACACCGCTATCTTTATAAACATGGAAATATCTATACCGCAGTCTCTATAAACATGGAAATATGTCCACCGCTATCTGTATAAACATGGAAATATCTACACCGCTATCTGTATAATCATGGACATATCTACACCGCAATCTGTATAAACATGGAAATATCTATCATGCTATGTGTGTAAACATGGAAATATCTACACCGCTATCTGTATAAACATGGAAATATCTACACTGCCATCTGTATAAATATGGAAATATCTACAGCGCCATCTGCATAAACATGGAAATATCTACACTGCCATCTGTATACACATGGAAATATCTACACAGCCATCTGTATAATCATGGAAATATCTACACCGCTATCTCTGTAAACATGGAAATATCTGCACCGCTACCTGTATAAACATGGAAATATCTACACCGCTGTTTGTAAAAACAAGGAAATATCTACACCGCCATCTGTAGAAACATGGAAATATCTACACCGCAATCTGTATAAACATGGAAATACCTACACCGCTAAATGTATAAATATGGAAATATCTACACCACTATCTCTATACACATGGAAATATCTACACCTCCATCTCTATAAACATGAAAATATCTACACCGCCATCTTCAGAAACATGGATGTATCTACTCTGATATCTGTATAAACATGGAAATATCTACACCACTATCTGCATAAACATGGAAATATCTTCACTGCCATCTGTATAAACATGGAAATATCTACACCGCCATCTGTAAAAAGATGGAAATATCTACACCGCAATCTGTATAAATATGGAAATAAATACACCGCTATCTCTATAGACAAGGAAATATCTACACCGCTATCTGTACAAACATGGAAATATCTACACTGCCATCTGTATAAAGATGGAAATATCTACACTGTGAGCTGTATAAACATAGAAATATCTACACCGCTATCTGTATAAACATGGAAATACCAACACGGCTATCCGTATAAATATGGAAATATCTACACCGCTATCTCAATAAACATGAAAATACTTACACCACCATCTCTATAAACATGGAAATATTTACACCGCTATCTCTATGAACTTCGAAAAAACTAGACCGCCATCTCTATAAACATGGAAATATCTACAACGCCATCTGCATAAACATGGAATTATCTACACAGACATCTGTATAAACATGGAAATATCTACACCGCCATCTCAATAAACATGAAAATATCTACACCGCCATCTTCAGAAACATGGATATATCTACACCACCATCTGTATAAACATGGAAATATCTACACCACTATCTGTATAAACATGGAAATATCTTCACTGCCATCTGTATAAACATGGAAATAACCACACCGCCCTCTATACATAGATGGAAATATCTACACCGCAATCTGTATAAATATGGAAATACCTACACCGCTATCTCTATAGACATGGAAATATCTACTCCACTATCGGTATAAACATGGAAATATCTATAATGCCTTCTGTATAAAGATGGAAATATCTACACCGCGAGCTGTGTAAAGATGGAAATATCTACACCGCTATCTGTTTAAACATGGAAATACCAACACCATTATCTGTATAAACATGGAAATATCTACAGCGCTATCTGTATAAACATGAAAATACTTACACCACCATCTCTATAAACATGGAGATATTTACACCGCTATCTCTATAAATATAGAAATAACTACACCGCCATCTCTATAAACATGGAAATATCTACACCGCCATCTGCATAAACATGGAAATATCTACAAAGACATCGGTATAAACATGGAAATATCTTCACTGCCATCTGTATAAACTTGGAAATATCTACACTGACATCTGTAGAAAGATGGAAATGTCTACAAAGCGATGTGTATAAACATGGGAATTTCTACACCGCTACTTGTATAAACATGGAAATATCTACACCGCTATCTGTATCAACATGGAAATAACGACACCGCAATCTGTATAAAGATGGAAATATATACAATGCTATCTCTGTAAACAAGGAAATATCTACACAGCTATCTGTGTAATCTTGGAAATATCTACACCGCTATCTCGGTAAATTTGGCAATACCTACACCGCAATCTGTGCAAAGATAGAAATGCCTACACTGCTATATCTGTAAACATGGAAATATCTACACCGATATCTGTATAAACATGGAAATATCTACACTGTCATCTGTATAAACATGGAATTACCAACACCACTTTCTCTATAAACATGAAAATAACTTCACTGCTATCTCTATATACATGGAAATATCTACATCTCCATCTCTATAAACATGAAAATATAAAACACCGCCATCTTCAGAAACATGGATGTATCTACACCGCCATCTGTATAAACATGGAAATATCTACAGCACTATCTGTATAAATATGGAAATATCTTCACTGCCATCCGTATAAACATGGAAATATCTACACTGCCATCTGTATAAAGATGGAAATATCTACACCGCAATCTGTATAAATATGGAAATAACTACACCGCTATCTCTATAGACATGGAAATATCTACACCGCTATCTGTATAAACATGGAAATGTCTACACTGCCATCTGTATAAAGATGGAAATATCTATACCGCGAGCTGTATAAACGTGGAAATATCTACACAGCTGTTTGTATAAACAAGGAAATATCTACACCGTCATCTGTTTAAACATGGAAATATATACACAGACATTTGTTTATACATGGAGATATCTACACCGATATCTGTATAAACATGCTAATAACTACACCGCTATCTGTATAAATGTGGAAATATTTGCACCGCTATCCCTATAAACATGGTAATACCAACACCACGATCTGTATAAACATGGAATTATCTACACCATGATCTGTATAAATATGGAAATACCTTCACCGCTATCTCTATAAACATGGAAATATCTACACCGCCATCTGTATAAACATGGAAATATCTACACTGCTGTCTCTGTAAACATGGAAATATCTTCAATGCCCTCTGGAAAAACATGGATATACCTGTACAGTCATATGTATAAACATGGAAATATCTACACCACCATCTGAATAAACACGGAAATATCTACAATGCCATCTGTATACACATGGAAATACCTACACGTCAATCTGTGTATAGATGGAAACATCAAAACCGCCATCTGTACAAACATGGAAATATCTACACCGCTATCTGTATAAACATGGAAATTTCTACACCGGTATATGTAAACATGGAAATATCTACACCACGATCTGTATAAACATGGAAATATTTACACCGCTATCTGAATAAACATCGAAATATCTACACCGCTATCTCTATAAACATGGAAATATCTACAAAGCCATCTGTATAAACATGAAAATACCTGGCACAGTCATGTGTAGGAACATGGAAAAATCTGCACTGCCATCTGTATAAACATGGAAATATCTACAGAGCCCTCTGTATAAATATGGAAATATCTGCATAGGCATCTGTATAAAGGTGGAAATATCTGCACCGCTATCTGTATAAACGTGGAAATACCTACACCGCTGTCTCTATAAACATGGAAATATGTACACCGCTATGTGTATAAACATGGAAATATCTCCACTGCTGTCTGTATAAATATGGAAATATCTACACTGTGATCTGTATAAACATGGAAATATCTACACCGCGATCTGTATAAACATGGAAATATCTACACAGCTATCTCTGTAAACAAGGAAATACCTACACCGCAATCTGTATGAACATGGAAATACCCACAAAGTCAGCTGTATAAACATGGAAATATCTACACAACCATCTGTATAAACATGGAAATATCTACACAGCCATCTGTATACACATGGAAATATCTACACCGCTATCTGTATAAACATGGAAATAACTACACCGCTATTTGTATAAACAAGGAAATATCTATACTGCCATCTGTTTAAACATGGAAATATATACACAGACATCTGTTTATACATGGAGATATCTACACCGCTATCTGTATAAAGATGCTAATAACTACACCGCAATCTCTATAAATGTGGAAATATTTGCACCGCTATCCCTATAAACATGGGAATATACACCACGATCTGTATAAACACGGAAATTTCTACACCATGATCTGTATAAATATGGAAATATCTACACCGCGATCTGCATAAACATGGAAATATCTTCACCGTGATCTGTATAAACATGGAAATATCTACACCGCCATCTCTATAAACATGGAAATATCTACACCCCTATCTGTATAAACATGGAAATATCCACACAGCTATCTCTATAAACATGGAAAAATCAACACCGCTATCTCTATGAACATGGAAATATCTACACCGCCATCTCTATAAACATGGAAATATCTACACCGTGATCAGTATAAACATTTAAATATCTACACCGCTATCTGTATAAACATGGAAATATCTCCACTGCTATCTCTATAAACATCGAAATATCTACACCGCCATCTTTATAAACATGGAAATACTTACAAAGTTATCTGTATAAACATGGAAATATCTACACCGCCATCTGTATAAACATGGAAATATCTACACAGCCCTCTGTATAAACATGAAAATATCAACACCGCTATCCGTATAAACACGGAAATATCTACACCGCTATCCATATAAACATGGAAATATCTACACCGCTATCACTATAAACATGGAAATTCCTACACCGCTATCACTATAAACATGGAAATATCTACACCGCGATATGTATAAATATGGAAATATCTACACCGCTATCTCTATAAACATGGAAATATCTACACCACTATCTGTATAAACAGGGAATTGTCTACACCGCTATCTCAATAAACATGGAAATATCTACAACGCTATCTGTGTAAACATGGAAATATCTACAACGCCATCTGTGTAAACATGGAAATATCTACACAGCTATCTTTGTAAACTCGGAAATATCTACACCACTATCTGTGTAAAGATGGAAATACCTACACCGCAATCTGTGCAAAGATGGAAATATCTTCACCGCTATCTCTGTACACACGGAAATATCAACACCACCATCTGCATAAACATGGAAATATCTACACTGCCATCTGTATAAACATGGAAATATCTTCACAGCCATCTGTATAAACATGGAAATATCTACACCGCTATCTGTATTAGCATGGAAATACCTACACCGCTATCTGTATAAACATGAAAATATCAACACCGCTATCCGTATAAACACGGAAATATCTACACCGCTATCCATATAAACATGGAAATATCTACACCGCTATCACTATAAACATGGAAATTCCTACACCGCTATCACTATAAACATGGAAATATCTACACCGCTATATGTATAAATATGGAAATATCTACACCGCTATCTCTATAAACATGGAAATATCTACACCACTATCTGTATAAACATGGAAATGTCTACACCGCTATCTCAATAAACATGGAAATATCTACACCGCCATCTGTGTTAGCATGGAAATATCTACACCGCTAGCTGTATAAAAATGGAAATTTCTACACCGCTATCTTTAAAAACGTGGAAATATCTACACCGCTATCTGTATAAACATGGAAATATCTTCACCGCCATCTCTATAAACATGGAAATATCTACACCGCCATCTTTAAAAACATGGAAATATCTACACACTCATCTGTATAAACATGGAAATATCTACACCATCATCTGTATAAACATGGAAATATCTACACTGCCAGGAGCTCAAGAGCAGCCTGGGCAATACAGCAAGGCCTCATCTCTACAGAAAGATTAGAAATATTAGCTGGCCATGGTCGTGTGCACCTGTAGTCCCAGCTTCTTGGGAGGCTGAGGTGGGGGGGTCTACGGAGCCCAGGATTTTAAGGCTGCAGTGAGCTTGGATAACGACTGCACTCCAACCTGGATGACAGAACAAGAACCTGTTTTAAAAAAGAAAAAAGAAAAAAAAACCTAAAAACTAAAAACTGGATGTAGTTTGCTAGTAACTAAACAGCAAATTAATTGTAACATGCTTACATATCAACGATGTCTTTCTTCTTTGATCATAAACCTGCTCACTAAGAAGCTGCTGAAGTCCATGGTAGTGACAGGTACATGTCTGCATCCTTGTCCTGACCTGCATCTTCTTTGATTGTCCCCATCTTTGTCTCCGACTGGCACTGCCGAACCGTCTTGCTACCTTATCAATGTTGTACTGAACCGGACTGCTAACTGATCAATGTTGTCGAGCTCACTGCACAAAGCTGGTCTTACAAGGTAGATTTCTGCCTGGAATAGCCATACTTACACTGTTTATATTCCTTACTCCTGACCCATCCAACGCAGCACAAGTTCTATTTATTGCCATAGAAACATAGGTCATTTGGAAACACCTCCTTCATTTCTATGGAATGTTCAAACATTTCTGACATTTTGGACTCTGTTCTAGCCTCTTGTTAAATATATCCAGAAAAGAGACAAAGCTTTATGGGTGGGCTATATGCACACATATGCTATAGAATAAGCTATCTAAATGCTTAAAAATACTTTCCATCTGTCACCGCACCTTAATAGGTACACAGAAATTAAGTATGTGTATATCTGTCTGTATAGATACGTATAAATATATATCCCCAAAACAAAAACTCATTCTCTTACTTATACATAGGTAGAATATAGGTGAATATACATATACATTTATATTTAGAACAAAAAAACCCTCAGCCTCTTTAGGGCCATGTGTTTTCTCTGAGTAATTGTCACAATTAATTAAAATACATGTGTATGCCTTTTTAGATAAATTTCATCAGACCAGTTTCTGTCTGGTTGGAAAATAATAACTGCCTATTTGCTAAGTGCCCCTGCCCCCATACTATGTTCCAGTGAACTAAAGACCTCTGGCAATCATATATTTACAACTCAGCAAGATTAAACAATTTATTGTTATTTATGACATCCAAGCTGGATCTTCTGTATTATATTCCACATTAGCATCTATCACCTTACATTTGGGAGATCCTGTCCAAAAAATGATTATGCCTCCTAACCAAACATTCAGCAGGGCTGCAGGAACAGGCCCCCTGAACAAACATCCTGCCAAAATACTTTAAAGCACCGTGAGCTGCCACAGCTGTGCATTTTCAGATGACTCAGCAGATTAGCGTGGAGTCTCTTAGCCTCTGCTTGGTCTGTTCCTTTCAGTGATCTCTCACATGGCCCAGTCCATTCGGTTTGAAAATCCTCATGAAATGAGCAGATTATGATCTGGCTTCAGTAGAGGGCCATGGGGTGGGCATGGAGGGGAGAGGGTTTGCTCTTAACACAGCCTGAGCCTCAGAAAGGTTTCAGATGGAAAAGCATGGCACTGACTCAGCTCATGCTTCACAGGAAATAATGCACAGACCACACCAAAAAAGCCCTTTATGTTGTGTGAAAGTCTATGCCAGAGCAGCTGCTGCCACCTCATGTACTGTGATAGAGTGTGCATGTGTGTGTTTGTGTGTGAATGAGTGTGAGTATGCACACAAATGTGTGCTGGGAGGGGGAGGAGATCGCACCTTCCACAGTCGCCACCTCAGCCTTAGCTAGCAGCGTGGAGAATTGCCAAAAGTCAACAGGAAGCTGCACCAAAGCAACTGTGATCACCACATCAGCAGGCGCTTTCTGGTTAGTAAAGCTACTGGGACTGAAAAACACACACGATCTCGTCCTTCTTTTATTTTAATCAGAGCAAAATATTTTTATAATAATTGTGTTATATGAATAAATAATTCATAACGCTGTAACCCATTATCACATTAAATCCTCCCAACAACCCTAGAAGATATGTAGACAAGTATTATTACTTTCCCTATTTTTATAAATGAGGAAATAACCCCCAGAAGGCTAGGCGACTTCCCCACGGTCATAGAAGTTGCAAACAGTAGTATCATGATTCAAATCCAAAGCTTCTCCTTTTGTCTTTATCATTTTAATTTTGAAGGTAATGCATATGCATGTATGATCTTTTAAATCCAGAGATGTATATGGAATAGATAGGAAAAGGGACTCTCCTTCCCCATTATACACCCCCTCCACCCAAGCTATATACACTGTTGAGTAGAGTATGTCCTTTCAATCCTATTTTCTATGCCTACATTATATACAGAAAAGCAGGATTACGTTACACACAATATTCCAGTCATTGCTGTTTTTCACCAACAAGCTATCATTCACATCTTTTTCATACTACATATAAATTTATATCCTTTATTTTAGGGGTGTATATTGTGCAGTTGTGTCATAAATTATGTACCTGTTCTCTGTTGAACATATAGATTTTTTCTGAGTTTTTCCTTAGCAAAATGCTGCAGTGAGTACCCTTGTACACAGATGTTTGTACATTTGTTCTAGAAAAATCTACAGTAAAGATTCTTAGATTAAGAGATTCCCAGGTTATTAGAAAACTACTCTATTAATTTAGATATATACTTCCAAATTGCCTGACCAAAAAGTTATGTCAATTTAACTTCTATGAACAGTATACAAACATGACAATTTTCCATCACCTACACCAACTCTGGGTAATTTCATCTTTTTTACAAGTTGATGGATTGTTTTAATTTATATTTCTCTGGTTATTAATAAGGTTGGCCACCTGTTCATGTGTTATTATTGATGATATTTGTATTGAATTGTTTGAATTTTCTTGATTTCAAAAAACGTTTTACATGTCATAGATATTAAATATTTGTTGTAAAACTCTCCTTCCAGTATTGTGTATGTGTTTGGTCAAGTAGAATAAACTCTCGTCCTCTGATTTCAGATTCCTTTCTCTTTCCATTAGAAATCCCTAAATGTAAAACTACATATTGATAGCTAAATACCAGGATGTTTACTAGAGAAAAAGAATACAAAGGCAATAATTAAATATTATATTTATACAAAATACCTACTAGTACAAACTTAAAAAGAGAAAGTAAAAGTCAAATGCTTCTACGACTTCAGACTAAGAAAAAGAACTTTTGAGGTTGAATGTTCCTGAAATTTTTCTTTTCATACAACTACGGACATGACTTCAAAAGTTGATGTGACTAAAAAATGTAAGATATGAAAGATATTTAAAGACTCAGAGAAGGTGGATTTTCATTTTAACAAGTCACATATATATTCTAGATATCCTCTTATTCGTAACTAAGAGAGTCAAATCAGATGAAAGACTCTAAAAATTTCCCTTTGACTGTGTTAAGTAGAAGTAGTAGAGGCATATTGGCCAAATCTTGAGTGTTTGCAAATTGACTATTAAGGCTATAGGCTGGCACAGGTCATTGAAGCCCTAGCTTTTTATCTTTGATTTTAAAATCCCCAAACAATGTATACTAATTTTTCTTGTCCATTATTTCCAAATAATCTTGTTTAAAGGTTATTACAGTGCTTGCTCATGTTACTGTTGTCTAACAGAAGGGTATCCGGGGCCTTAAAACTGAGAGGGTTAGGATTAATGATTCCAATACCTATGCTTGGACATCTCCAAAAGTGGGTTCCAACTTCTTGTCCTCAAGTCTGTATAGAAACTAGCAAACTTCCAGAGTTCACAAAAGGCTCAAAGAGAACAGATGTTTTATAGAAAATTCTTAGAGCAAGTTTCACGCATAATGTTGCTGATGCGTGTCTGCCTTTTCAATAAACATCACTATGCATTATCACAAGATTTAATAAAGCAGCTTAGTTAAAAATGCCATCTGGGTCTCTGGACACATTAAACAAAGCTTAAAATAACCACCCCAGCAACTGGGAGGACCCAGCTGTTCTCATAATCTGTCCCACTCCTTTTACTTCCCCATAAAAAGAGTGAATGAAGAACACAGACTAAAAGCATCCAGAAGGAACTGACACAAACAGGGAGATAGTTGGAGCCAAGGGCTCCTGTAAGTTTGCTATTGCTCACATAATAGATTTGCTAATTCCACAACCTGCGGATGGTGATTAAGAACGGGAAGCAGAAAGAGGGAAGAGAGAATCATAGAAGGGCTCATTCAAGTTTTCTAATGTATCACAAACCTGTCCTCCCTAATGTCTGGATCATAGCAGCCCATTCCATTCACCTATTCTCTAGTGAACTCCAATAGAAAATACAAAGCCATCACCACCCAGTTCTTTCTCCCTTCTAGAGATGAGATATTAGCCACCCAATCCCAGATTCTCAGATCCATTCCAGGAAAGAAGCCCTAGGTATTGAAGCACAGCTTTCCCTCCCTCCCTTCTTTCTTCCACCCCAAGATTTGTTCCCCAGATAGTTCTAGTAAATGCAAAACCAAGTATATTCTCATTCTTTAGAGCAACCAGCTTTTCATGGCCAACTGGAATCAAACACAACCTGCACAAACATCTATCTGGAGGACACTCCCAAGGCTCCTACTGAGCCAGCCTTCTGCATACCACTGCATTTCAGCTTCCTAGTTCACAAGACACTGAGACATTCTTGAATTCTGCAAGGTGCACTGTGTGTTAATATCTTGGCTGCTCATCATGTGGCCAATAAAGGGCATGACTAGTCAACAAATAAATTTTCTCTTGGCTAAAACTTGCAACAAAACTGTAAGCTGTTTACCAAGGGGCCCACTACAGGTTATATTCAATATATACAGTCAAATCCTAACTATCTGAGATATATTCAGTTGACCATACACCTTTATATTTCAGTAAAAGGTCTTTACATTTCCCAGTGCTATCGATGTTACAAAGTGCTTTCATATGCAGTGCTTCATCTGATTTCCAGGATAATTAAATGATCCTGTCATACCTGATTTTTAGATGAGGAAACAAGTGGTTTCTGGGTATTTCAAGAGGCTAACGCATCTGCCCTCCAACTTGTATGTGAAAACCAAAAACAAAATTCCAAGGCCCTTCAACCATCTGAATGGACTTTGAATCTTTTGGTCAATATATGGCAGAGCTAGGAAAAGAAGGTGAGTCTTCCAGCTGCTGATACAGGGTTTTTTCTGCCATACTCCATTACCTCCAAGGCTAAAGTCAAAAGAGGGTGTGGTTATCACATGGAAAAATCTGGTTTGGATTTCCCAAATGTGTATGTAGTATTTGGGGATTTACCTTAATTTAACCTACAGTTCTTTTGGGTTGTAACAGTCTGACTCCATTTTTGAAAACAAAACAAAATCGATTTTAAATGCTGAATTATAGATCTTTGCTGTCCAGTATGGTAGCTACTAACCACTTATGGTTATTTGCATTTCTATTTTAATTAATTAAAATTCAGTAAAATGCAAAATTCAGTTCTTCAGTTGCTCTAGCCACATTTCAAGTGTTACAGTAGTCACATATGGCTAGTGGCTGGGACAATGCAGATTATAGAACAGTTCCATCATCAAAGAAACTTCTATTGAACAGTGCTATTATATAATGTCATCTCCAGAGAAAGAAGACTTTAGAAAAAGTCAGAAATGGCCGGGTGCAGTGGCTCACACGTGTAATCCCAGCACTTTGGGTGGCCAAGGCAGGCAGATCCCTTGAGGTCAGGAGTTCAAGACCAGCCTGGCCAACATGGTGAAACCCCGTCTCTGGTAAAAATACAAAAAATTAGCTAGGCGTGGTGGTGCATGCCTGTAACCCCAGCTACTCAGGAGGCTGAGTTGGGAGAATCACTGGAACCCAGGAGACAGAAGTTGTAGTGAGCCAAGATTGTGCCACTGCACTCTAGCCTGGGTGACAGAGCAAGACTCCATCTCAAAAAAAAAAAAAAAAGAAAAAGAAAAAGTCAGAAACATCTTGAGGCAGGCATAGTGCTGTCATCTGTCCAATATTGAAGATGATTTAAGAATAAGAAAGAAGAAGAGAACAAAGAAGAGAAAAAGAAGTTGCCTTAGGTGTACCTACCCAGAAAAGGACAAGGGCATTCCTGTAGTCATTGTGTTGTATTTTAGCTCTTAAACTTTTTAAGAGATTAGAATAATTTGACACATAGAAGATCTAAACCACTGAAGAGGCTCTGAAGCAGATAAAAGTAGAAAGAAAATAAAAAACTAATTAGTTACAAACTAAGCTTAACCACAATTCGTTTAAACGATACTATTTACTCTTCACATGATTGGTTTTTCTTTTGCTTTATAGTATGACATAGTTTATATCTTTAAAGGGGAATTAAAATATTTCTGGGAATTTTTAAAAGTAAGTTCACACAGCCACATAAAAACTACAGAAACAGATAAAACCTATCTTCTCATTTATTCCCTAATCCATTCAAATTAAATATAAAAATCCAAGCAGCCACAGTGATATTCAAAAAAGCAAAAGTGAGACAAAACAAAATTCATTTGTCACCTGTGGAGGTAGTTAGCTCACCTAATCTTCACTCCAAACACCAGTAATTTTTAAAAGACAGAAATAAACATATGTTCTGCCTTCCCAGAAGGAACTATGTTTCAGGGTAGCCAAATAACCCAGTTGTGAAGAAAATGGTCTGCTTATAGAAAAATGCCAGCTAAAACATGTAGATAGAATTAGAGAATTAGAAATTCACCATTTTGAAACCCCTAATGAAATAATCAACTCAAGCAAGGATCATTAATAAATGCTAAAACAATCAAGTAACTATTGATACAGAATATAACTGAATATACACATGGTACAAAGTTCACGTCACAGACTACTGACTTGACCCAAGGGGGAATATAGCAGAGGAGATAGGCAGTGATCACCCTAACCTTGCGATCATCTCACCATCACTAATGATGGGATGTGAATACACATTATTGCCTATGAAATAGTCTTTAAAAAAAGAAGTTGAACCTGAATCTAACTAAACCTTGCAATGGGCTGAACGTGTATGTCTTCCCCAAATTAATATGTTGACATCCTAACCCCAAAGGTGCTGGTATTAAAAGGTGGGGCCTTTAGGGGGTCATTAGATCATAAGGACAGAGGCTTCATGATTGGAATTAGTGCCCTTATAAAAGAGGCCCCAGAGAGCTAGCTAGTCTCTCCCACTATGTGAGGGCCCAGCAAGAAGGCCAATCTATGAACCAGAAAGTTGGTCCTAACCAGATATCAAAACCACATGCTCCTTGATTTTAAACTTGCTAGCCTCTAGGACTGTGAGAAATAAATTTCTGTTCTTTATAAGTCATCCAGTTTTTGGTATTTTGTTATAGCAGGCCTAAAAGCCTTTAGAACTAACTTCCAGTTAACCAGGAAAAAACAGAGTGAAAAGTTAAATGACACCATAAAAAGCAACCAGAAAATTCCAGAAGGGGAAATATTCTACAGGACAACTGACTAGTTTTTCAACAAGTCAATTTCACTAAATAAATACATAAACAAAGAGTATGGGTATTTTCCAGGTTAAAAAAGTCTTGAGCTAAATAATCAAATGCAATGTGTATCCCTTGATTAGAAGAAACTAATTTGAACAAACCAGCCACAAAAGATATTTCAGGGAGACCAAGCTGGAAGGATCACTTGAGGCCAGGAGTTTGAGACCAGCCTGGGCAACGTAGTAAGACCTCCATCTCTACCAAAACAATAAATTAGCTGGGCATGGTGGTGTGCACCTCTAGTCCTAGCTACTCAGGAAGCTGAGGCAGGAAGATCACTTGAGCCCAGGAGTTTGAGGCTGCAATGAGCTATGATTGTTTCACTGCACTTCAGGCTGTGTGAAAGAGCAAGACTTTGTCTCAAAAAATAAAAGGACATTTCATAATAATTGAGGAAATCTGAATGTGGACTGGGTAATAAATGATATAAAAAAGCCATTTTTTATTTTGTTTGAAAACATGATTTTGTAACTATACAGGAAAATGTTCTTATTTTTTTAGAAATCTGTACTAAAGAATTTAGGGGTAAAATATCATTTTCTTTAATATACTTTCAAACACAAGCAAAAAATAGTCATGACACAAATATAGCAAAATGTTTACAATCTATGTTCTATGCTTGCCTGTGAGTGCCATTAATCTCATCTGTCTGCTTTTCTGAAAGTTTGAAAATTTCAAAGTTTTATAATAAATTTTTTTACATCCCATAATTTTATAATAATTTTTTTAAAGTTTGAAGCAAATCAACAACTATAGCTTCAAAAATATCCTGACCCACAATAAACATTGAACAGGGTATATTTCTCCCATTTCCTAAAAAAGTTGGCCCAGGAAGGAGTATGAGAGCTGCCATAGCTCTCCCAAGGCTCATTATTCTCCATCACTCCATGGGATATCCCAAAATAAATTTTTAAAAAAGTTGTTTAAATTTATAATGTTTTTGATTCTATAATAATTTTATAATAAAATAATTGTAAAATGTTTTTGATTTTATAATTTATAAAAATTTTTATACATGTTTATGTTTGAAATGTCTATTTCAAACTTTATGAGATATTAAAATATAAGTAATATAGTTCATCATTTTATAAATGCCATGCTTTTCTTCTCCAGCAATTACATAATCAAAGAGTAACTGTAGTTTTTCCTAGAACATTGCTTTGTAGGCTGGGCATGGTGGTTCATGACACTTTAGGAGGCCAAGGCAGGCAGATCTCTTGAGATCAGGAGTTTGAGACTAGACTGGGCAACAGAGAAACCCTATGAGTAGTAAAAACACAAAAATCAGCTGTGCATAGTGGCGTGCACCTATAGCCCCAGCTACTCAGGAGGCTGAGGTGGGAAGATCACCTGAATCTGGGGAGGTCAAGGCTACAGTGAGCCAAGACTGTACCATTGCACTCCAGCCTGGGCAACAAAGTGAGACCCTGTGTCAAAAAAAAAAAATGAAATTTAATTGAAAAAAAGAAAATTGCTTTGTAAAATTAATTTTTCAATCAAAACCAAGATTTTTCAGATATAGAGAATGCAGCCCACTGGTCAGATTTGTCAGTTCAAAGAGAATAAATTCTAGTTTCCTATTTTTCTGGCCTGCTTATGATTATCCAATAGGATATCAAAAAAGACCAAAGCCTTTGGGATCCATGTTCAGTATTCCTGAGTCTAACTCAGGATGCCAAATCAGGAGACAAGCACATTCTCATCAATTTTCAATCATTCGAGACCAATTTTGCTTATAATTATCCAGTTCTTTTAGACCACCTTTCTCCTGAAGCCAGCCTTATGGCTATTCACTTCACTTTAGCATAAGCCCCCAAGAAGGTGAACAAAATGAGGAAACGATTGGTTAAAGTTGGCATTTGAAATTCTGAAACATGTCCACCATTCCCTTCACCCATGCCCGCCCCTCTTAGAAGTAGTACTTTCAGATTATTTAAGAGTCGATGCTTCTATGTGGATTTTGTCATCTGTCCTTTATAACAGCTAGTGCGTTTAATTTGACTCTATTTTCAGCATATATTGACCTATGCTAATTATCTGTTAAAATAAATTCCACTCTTAGAGTTAATAAAGTGTGTGTGTCATGGAAGACCCATTGAAGTAAGAAGCTGAGGAGCCCTTATGGTAAAGTGGGACAAGAAATAATAAGACATAATAATTTTCCCATGCAAATCAACAACCGTAGCTTCAAAAATATCTTGACCCACAACAAGTATTGGACAGGCCATGTTTCTCTCACTCCCTAAAAAATTGGCTCGGGAAGGAGTATGAGAGCTCCCATAGCTCTCCCAAGGCTCATTATTCTCCATCACTCCACAGGAACAGCCTGTCAGAGAAGAGTGAAAGACCATTTGTCAACCTCTCTTCAACTCCCTGATTCTAGCCAAACTTCATCAATCTCAAGTGAGGAGCCAGAGAGAAATCAAACCCCATATATCCAGCATCATTGTCTACTGGAGTCAAAAATCACAATTCCACTACCCACCCCAACACCATTGGCCCTGTTTCTCCCAATTGCTTTTTATTGTGTTTTTTAAAAAATCCTCTTTCCCCATCCCTGCAACACCGAGAAGGAGGAATTATAGTAGATAAATATGAAGCATGGAGATCCTTTAAAAATGTTTTTAATAATAAATGAGAAAATGAAAAGGAGAGGGTTGGGAAGGAAGGAGGGAATTCAAATGCCAGGGAATTGTGCAGTTTCGCTTTTAAAGATGTTAACACTCATTTATACATCTGCAAGACACTCCCCTTAAAGAAAAGTTCTGTGAGTGTGGGTCTGGTTGCATGAATAAGGATAAAATTACTTTTTTAGACGATGTTTCCCACATATCATTCAGAGACCCCTGAAGTTAGGTATCCCTCTTGTAGATGTCCTTGAGATGCTGCTGGACCTGGGAAAGAGGAAACTGGGATACGGGTCTATGCCAAAAGGTGCTTCTAGTTATAGGACAGAGAGGAAAGGGGCAGAGGGAGAAAAACCCGAGGTCTGAGAATCTGGATTGCAGAAGACTACCGAGGTCGTGGGAGAAGGGAGAGAAAACAAGGATGAAAAGCGAAAGGGGAAGAGGCATGAAATGTTGTCAAATGTCAAAAGGCATTTGGAGAGAAGTTGGGAATTGCATTAAGAAAACCACTGCAAATCTCGTTTCAGACCATTTAGAGATATGCCCCCTGGGAACTGCGAGCTCAGGCTGTTTAGCATCAAACAAATGGATCCACTCCATCCCTACCCTAATTAAATAAATCATTCAGTAATTCCACTGGGTTAAAAAACCAAAATATTAAAAACCTTCAGGGCCTACTCTTGCCAAATATGTCAGGGATCGTGTGTGTGTGTGTGTGTGTGTGTGTGTGTGTGTGTTCTGAGACACCACTACTGTTAAATAGGCAGAGCTAAGACTTAGGGGACTGGCAGATTATTGCAAAAAGGGCACGGGGCAGAGGGACTATGTTGTGAGCCTGGGAAAGAAGTTTGTGTGGGGACTGTGGGCAGTGAACGCGTTGGGAACAATATGGAAAACTGGGAGCTGCCTTGGAATCTACAGGGCCGGGTAAGAGAATGTCCGAAAGAAAAATGCGCAGGTGCGGGATGTGTGCAGAGTCGGAGAAGAGTCCAGGGCGCCCGGAGTGGCTCCAGGAACGACGGACACCCCTCAAGGCTTTGGGGGCAGTGGGTACTAATAGAACCCAGTGTCCGGGGTGCGCCGGGGAGGCTGCAAGCACGGTGGGAGTGGGGCGCTGGAGGGTGAGGACGCGGGAGTGAGGAAGCAAAGCCTGGGCCGGGCAGGGGCCTCCCAGCTGGGCCTGGAGGCAGCAGGGGAACAAGGGCTAGGAGAGGGCATGGCGGCAGCGCGGCGGGAAGCGAGGGGCATCTGGACACTCACCCCGTTGGCCATGGCCATCAGCCCCACGATCTCGATGGCCGTCCTGCTAAAGTACCTGCCGTCGCTGCCCACCACCGTGGTGCAGCCCCGACGGTCGTGCAGGTCAATGGACGATAGCACGCTCTGGATGAATTTGGGCAGGTAGTTGCGCTGGCCCTCGAAGAGGCCGGTAGGTCGCCGCAGAACCCCGCCGCCGGCCCGCCGCGAGTCCTCGTAGGGCACGGTGGGCACTGTCAGCACCGGGATGGGGCTCCTCTCCGTGGTGCCTCCTGGCCGGTCCTGCTGTGGCTCCCAGGGCTGGAGGGAATCTGCAGCCTGCCGGGGGCCTCCACCAGCCTGGCCGCGTGCCGGGACTCCGCCTCGCGCCCGGGCCCCCTCTCCGGCAGGTCGGCACCCTTCGCCCTGCGCCCGCCCGCCTGGGGACCGCCCGCCCCTCCTCTCCACGCGGCCGCTCGCTGACTCCCTCGACGGAGATTGCTTCTGCCTTCCTGTAAAGTTTTCTCCCGCCCACCTTCTCCGCTGCCAGACCGCCCGAGGTGTCCTCAGTTTCTCCCCAAGTTGGACTCACTTTTGGGGTGTCCCAAAAGCCTGATTCCAGGGCCTGCTAGCCCGACCCCGGTGACGCCTGCACCCGCGCCTGGCCCCAGCCTTCACGCGCGATCGCCGCCCTCCGCGGCACACCCTCCGCCAGAAAACAGCCGGCGGGCGGCGAGACTTTGGGCAGAGTCCGGGTTCCTCTCCGGCGCCAGGCCCGTCTCCCTGTCTCCCTGGGAGTGCGCAGCCTACACGCACCAGTTTCTCTTTAGAACAAGCATGGGGAGGGATTTGGGAGGGGGCTGAAACCTTTTGCCATCAGCGAACAGCCTCAGCCAAAAATAACCCTGGAAAGGCGAGCTAAGAATGGTTATCTCCTGCCAGCGCTGAAATCGGAGGCTTGGTGCTGCGTGTGGGGTGTGTGTGTGTGTGTATGTGTGTGTGTACCCTCCCACCCCGACCATTTGTTGAAGGGAATCACCACTGTCAGACTTCAATCCAACAGGACCCACTCGAGCCATCCACACTTTCCCCAGCCTCCTCCAAAACAGCACACTTTCCGGTATGGACAATTCTTTTTTTTTTTTTTCACTTGTTTGTTTGTTTTGGTGGTTGCAACAGCAGCAACACAGACGACACATATTTCCCTATTCTTCTCGCCCTTCTCACCCTCCCTACCCAGCTCCTGCCTTAGAAACAGGCTTGGCCTACACTGTATCTGTCCACACTGCCTGAACTCTTCCCTGAATTAATCGTTTTCAATAGGAGGGGGCTAAATCCCTTATTAATGCCCTACCAGGAGTGAATGAATAAAGCCAAGTTAAAGGGGAACTGGGTACCACATACTGTGCTAGTTTCCTTTGCATGTATCCTTTCATTCTGCTGGAGCTAAAGATGTTCTGCCTCCTCTCCATAAAACGCACCCAAACTCCAAAACCAGGAAATTCTCCATAGAAAATAGGAGTGAAGAGAGAAAAGACTAACAGGATAAACCCCAAAGCAGGAAGAAAGTTTTGTCTCCCATTTTGCTCAAGGAATTTTTGGACCCACCAAGGCTACTGTCCTGAAAGATCCTGCTGCTTCTCCTTCCCCAAATATTGTCCACTTCCTGAGAGTAAGGCTGACTTGCCGCAGGCTTATAAAGTGTTTGGTCACAGTAAGACAACTGTGAGTAATAACACACATTGTATACTGTTTTGCAATTGATAAAATGCTTTGC
Source organism: Pan paniscus (assembly GCF_029289425.2). Lineage (NCBI taxonomy): Eukaryota > Metazoa > Chordata > Mammalia > Primates > Hominidae > Pan > Pan paniscus. The sequence goes on from NC_073261.2 coordinate 5,488,202, forward strand.
ATCTGTTTTTTCTTTGGAGGCTGAAGAAAAGAAGAATGGTATTCACGCAGTTCCCATTTTACAGATGAAAACAAGAGGACTTTTTCTGTGAAGTCAGGAAAGTGGTTACAGTGGTACTTTCCGCCTGTCCAAATTATGTATTGCCCCTCCCCTTTCTATTAATAACATTGAAGTGTGATGGGACAACCACTGAAGCTGTCAGTTGAAACCTGCTGGGACTTTTTAGCCATTCTCTTCAACATAAAGAATGGCTGTTTTTGGAGGGGGTGAGAGGAATGGGGAAATGTTGTCAAAGAGTACAATGTTTTAGTTGAGACAGGAAGAATACATTTTGTTGAGATCTACAGCACAGCATGGTGACTGTAGTTTACAATGAAGTATTGTGTATTTCAAAATTGCTAAGACAATAAATTTCAAATGATCTCACCACAAAAAAGATAGGTTTTGAGATGATGAATCTATTAATTCTCTGGATTTAATTATTCCACAATGTATACATATATCATAACATCACATTATACCTCCGTAAATACATACAATTTTAATTTGTCAATTAACATTTTTTAAAAGAATAGTGTGGCCAGTTGGGGAGGTAGTTTTTTTTTTTTTTTTTTTCCTCTAGTCTCTACTCAGTCTCCAAGATCCCATTCCCCATAAAGTTCCTGTCACCCAGGTGGAGTGCAGTGGCACAATCATGGCTCACTGCACCCTCTCCCTCTTGGGCTCAAGCGATCCTCCCTCCTACAGGTACATGCCACCACGCCCAGCTAATTTTTGTAGTTTTTGTAGACATGGGGTTTCACCATGTTGCCTAGGCTGGTCTCGAACTCCTCAGCTCAATCAATCTGCCCACTTTAGCCTCCCACAGTGCTGGGATTACAGGTGGGAGCCACCAAGCCCAACCCATAAAGTTCCTAACTTTTTATCTCCCTGGGAGTGCACAGCCTACACACACCAGTTTCTCTTTAGAACATACTTAAGAGTCTTGGCTTAGCATCCAACAGACAGAACTTTAACACTTCTACGGATCTGTGCACCTGTCTATGGTGTGGGGTTTTTAAGATCTCTTTCTAATGACACTTTATTTTGCAAAGCAGGACAGTTTCATTCCCAGAAGAGCAGGTATGGTAAATCCTTTGTTCCAGTAGCGAAGACAATGATCCAAACCCTAAGCCTCAGAGAAGCCCAGAAACGCTCCAGGCCTCCATTTCTCTGCTCCTAGCACCTGCCTCTCTCTTGACATCAACATCATTCTCCCCTCTCACAGCCCAGCTCCTTCCACAGACCCAGGGATTAGGCACCAGCACCTCAGACTAGATTTTAGAGAATTACCATTCAAGAGGCAATCCTCTTCCCTTGGTTCCAATTTCAAGGTTCTCAAAGACTGGAACAGGGCTAGTTTGAGGCAATGTGCCCCATCGCATAGCCAGAAAGAACCTTACAGTGAAAAGGAAAACAATTCTTCCAAAGTAAGGGGGTGCTGATCCCAGAGGGAGGACAGATGGGCAACCAAACAGTAACCGGGCCACCACATGCTTCACACTCACTGATCAAGGATTTCTAAAACCACTTTTCTTTTCTCTGAATTTACATAGGACTTTGTATCACTCATAAAGGAATGTCTTATAGGCTAATAAAACCTTTCTATTCATGCTTATACTTAACATTTAGGCTAGGATAATTTCCTAACCTCAGTGTCCTCACTATAAGATGGGAATTATTATAATCCCTACCTCATAAATTGTTGGGAGGATTAAAATACTTAGTAAAGTGCCTGACTAATAGAAAGGCATTCAATAAATGTTAGCTATTCATGGTGTCATCATCATTATATTTACCATTATTACTAATCTCCTGTATTGCAAGAATTACAGTTTATATTTTTGTAGACCATCACTGTAGCTAAAGGGTCTTTGGGCCATAGGTGATATTCCATAAAGGTTGGTTAAATTGATCTGTGGTTTTTGACTATGGAAACTCAGAACTCCCTCAAAATGTACAAAACAGATTTACCTGCTAAATAAATCTCTTCAAAGCTGACCCCAGGTTTAATTGAATTAATTCCAATGAATTTGTCACAATGATGGAGAAAGGAAACTTAGAGGGCCCCACAGTTGTTTGCTGGTAAAATGAGAAGTTTGGATTAGATCAATGTTTCCCAAACTATTTTCCTCAGAATGTTAGTGCCCCTCGAATCCTGCACAAAGCAAGAGTTTCATGACCAAGTAGCTTTTAAAACTCCTGTACACTCTACTCCCATTCTTCACAATGCACACTTTCATATTAAAAGTTCTGAGAGGTCCTCAACAGAAGACATCACTTAACTTTTTTTTTTTTTAAGACAGATTCTCACTCTGTCACCCAGGCTGGAGTACAGTGGCCACCACTCCTGGCCTAAAATTTTTTTAACCTGGTGCTTCCCAATCTAAACTCACAGGGACCAGTTTTCTTAATGAAAGAGAATCAGACTAGCTTGTAACCATAGCTGGTGACACTCCCCTGCCCCATTCCTTGTATGTCCTCAGTGGACTAGGTCAGGAATAAATAAATTTTCCTGATTCTCAAGGGCTGGTCACTCCTTTGCACTGAGCTCAAAGCTTCTCTGTAGCATGGGTCACAATGAATGGTAGCCCTGATAGCCTAGAGTAGCCTTTCAGCCTTCTCTGAGCCTCTAAAGACTGAGGATCCTTGGCATGAAATGGAGCAACTGATATACCCTTGCTTCCCCTGGGGACTCTCTTGCTGTCAAAAAGGAATCAGCCATCATCTCCATCTAGAGAATATACTATCTGACTCAGCTTGACCAGCCTGTCCCAAAATGAGAATCTGGGTAAAATAAGCATTGAAACACTTCATTCCTTGTAGATTCACAAAACATATTAGCATATTAAAGACTATGAAGTTCTGCAGGAAAAAAAAACCTATTTAACTTTAATCCAACATTGCCAAGTTTTATTTGACCATGGAAGATTTTTCCAAAACACTTACAAACAGATCAAGGACATTAATCTTTCATGAAACACTAGATCCCCAGGGTCCTCTCCAGCTACATCATTCTGTGATTTTCTTTTTTATTTATTATGCATTAAAAGATTAATCTCTATCAGACTTCCATTTAGAAATTCACCAGAATGTGCAAAGGCAGCAGGTAAAATTGCTGAAGGGTATTATAAAAATACCCTCCAGTGATTTTTGAAACTTAAACTGAAATATTTATATAACTATATATTTCAGTTTGTATATTATATATATATGTATATACACACATATATATGTGTGTATATATATTGGTGTATGTATATCTATATCTATGTATATATGGCATTATATCCATTTTACAGATGCAGAAACTGAGCTTTAGAGGGGGTGAGCAATTGGTCCAAAGCCACACAGCACACAGGTAGTCATTGATAAAGGTAAAAACAAGAGTTGAAGCCTGAGGTGTAAGGACACAGAGACAAGTACACAAATGTTTACAAGTTACACATATGACACGTGCCTTTAACATGAATTTCTTGAACATTCATTTAGAGGCCTTACAATGAAGACATCAGAGTGGCAGCAAGTTCTGTTGGAATCAGGGGAGCGTGTTCTTGTATAATCCCCTGGCTAACAGGAAAGCACACTGATTTGGCCCATGGTAGTTATACACTCCCATTGAGTCAGGGGCCACTTCTATGCACACAGGAGGTGCTAAAAATATGCTGTTGACTCATTGCCTCTAAGAGCAGAAGAAATGCCAAAAGTATAGGACAAGAGGCAGAAAAGCACACGGAAAAATGTCGTAGGGCAGTCCTCTGAGGAAGTGTTAGATCCCTTTGAAATCTGTCCAAACACTTTCTTGTGCTGGGGAAAGTCAATTCCATATTTCAAGCAACCCCACATGTCATACGAGTATCTTGTACGTGTTTGTGTACTCGTGTCTGTGAACTTACATCTCAGACTTCAACTTCTCGCTCCCCACCCTTATCAATGACTGCCTGCATGGCCTTGGGCAAGTTGCTTTCCCTCTTCAAAGCTCAGTTTCTGCATCTATAAAATGGACATAATGCTACCTACCTCATGGGGTTAGTGATCACATTTAAGGAGCTAATATGTGGAAATTGCTTACACACTACCTATCACATAATAAGGGTTTAATAAGTGTTTGATGTAATTGTTTTGATTATTACTACTATTACTAAAATAATAATTACTACAATAATAATGATTCTTATTCTCTATATTAGTATTATCTTTGAAAATGGGCATGGATTATGTCTATGTAACACTTTTGGCACAATATCTAGCATTATATCACACACAAATTAGAGAATTCATGTTATTAAGGATGAAAAAATATTTTTACTGACCCTTAAATTCTTCGTAAGTAACTGCAAAAGAAGCCATTATCCCAACACATGAAATAAAAAAAAAAAATTCAGTTCCTCTGGAGTTTGTTTTTGGAGGTAGCCACAGGATACCTAATTTTTTTTTCTTTTCAGAGAGACCGAGGGGCTCACTAGGTTGACCAGGCTGGTCTTGAACTCCTGGTCTCAAGCCATCCTCCCACCTCAGCCTCCCAAAGTGCTGGGATTACATGCATGAGCCACCACATCCAGCCTACCTAAAATATTGAATGCTGTTAATAAATCTCCTGAGGCCAGCATAAGAAGGTGATGGGCAAAACTAATGCAGGTATGTTTTTCTGGCTTTTTCATGTATTGGGCCAAACTTTGAAAAGCACTTACTATTAATGGCTAACTTGCAAAATTTGTGATTTATTAAAAGCGGATTTTAATTGTTTTACCTAAAAATAATAGGCCTCTGATCTGCCAAAGATGAAGATTTAATTTCTAGGTGTTCCCCACAATACCTAGAAACATCAGTGGAATCGAGTATTAAACACTTTAGAACTATTCTCATCAAAGTTCTTTAATATATAATACAGCAAAAGAAAAGTTTCTTTTCTAAAGGCTTCTCTATACTTTTTTTAACAGTTGAATTTCATTTCTGAAGGCTCCTAAAAAGAATAGAATTTAGATCTTTATTAAAGAGGAAATATATTTTCCATGTTTAATTTAAATTACATTCCATCAGTCATTTGCAATCTTAGCCTACACGGAATTTCTTTTTTTGGTAGTTTTTATGTTTGGGCTTTAGGAGGGGATTCCCAATAATCTCTATATAAATATTTCTAATCTCTATATAAATATTTTAACATTTCAATGTAAATTAGTTTTTTAAAGCTATTTTATCCATAAAAATAATAAATTTGCATGGCTGAGGGTGAAATAATGTGTTACCAGGACCCCTCAGTTTTGGGGGTTGTGAGTAGATCCCATCTTCATGTTCCTCCAGCCCAGCCCAAGCCTGGCTCAGGGCCTCCTCCCCCATTTGCCAGGAACCACCATCCCCAGGGATTCTATGTGCCCTGCCTGACCAGTGTTCTCCATCAGAGTTTACCAATCTTTTGTTCATTCCCTCAGAGCACAGCTAAGCAAGAGTACACTAATTTGAAAATTAACTCAAGCAAATAGAGGAACAATATCCCCAACACATTGCATTTTAACATAGGGTTTCCTGGACACACTGTTTCAACCCAAGAGTTGGGCTAATAGTAGGAGTTCCATCTGCTAAAATACGGCTGTCAGCTTCAGAGGGAAATTCATGAACGTCTTCGTAGTTTGTTTTTACGTTTCACTTGGCACTGTTTCTAAAATTTCCTCTGAAGCCAAAAAATAAGTTATTTCCCAGCACACTGGGCACTTTTCATTTATCATTGGATTGATTTTTGTAACTTGCAGTAGGAGCTGAAATCGACCAGGGGGTTCTTATCCAACAGACAGCAGCAAAACTCTTTGTGTATCTGCGTTCCTTTCAACAAGCGTGACTTCCTCAATGGCATCATTCGTGAGCGTAACACAGAGCTCAGCAATAACGTTTCTTCACTAACCCTACCAGGTATCCAACATAGGATGTTACTTCCTTTCACTGTTTTCCGACTCCTGGCAGATATTAATCATTGGGATTTGGGAACTAGGAAATAGAATTTCTGAGAATGCTTGGGAATTCCCAAATTCATATGATTTTCATAACACTTCACTTACAAGTTTTTGAAAAATAATAAGTGACTATAATAACAAGCAAATAGTCGTTTTTTTCTGTAACAGGATTATATGAAAAGTTTTAGTAGTCTTCTGTTTTTAAAAGATATGATAACAAATGATGATTTCTTATTATTAGGAGCCAACATATTGTAACAAGATTATAAAATCCAATAGCATTAATAGAGAAAACATTAAAAAGAAATGAATATTATCACAAAATAAATGCTAAAGAAAAGTCCTTTAAAGATTGAAAGGTAACACCACAAATACTTAATGCTTTAATCGTTGTTTACATGACATTGTTAAACAAGGCATCAATCATCCCCTCCAATACCATTTAAATAACATAACATTCTGATCTCCTGGCAAGATGAATAGCACTAGAAAGAAGCAACTGTCAAAATCGCCGATTTAAGGGCATATTTTGTTTCTAAAACTTGGCATTTCTTAGAAAACCTCTCATAGGATTTGTAAAACATATACTATGCCTATGAACACATTAATATTTATTTGCAGAAATGGTTCACTGTTAGCAGTGGACAAGGCCATGAACACACACTTGTAACACAGCAACAGATACAAGAAAGTCTGACTGAGGCTCCTTTACTGCTCCTGTCCTGTTCACCTTAACTTTCATCTCCACATGTCAGTGCTTCCTCATCTTGCTTGACTTGAAGTCAGTGCATTTCTTCAAGTCAGTAAGTTCTCTATACTGACTATTAAGCTGTAATTTTCACAGGAAAATTAGAATGTTCCTTCCCATTTTCCTAATTTCTCAACTGATTTTTCTCAGAATTCAGAATCCATAAATATTGAAATGCCAGGAGAGAATTTCCAAATGGAAATGCTGTTCCCTTCGTCCATTTTCAGAAGAAACCGTAGGATAGTGTTATCCTTCTCTTCTCCAATTTTTTTTTTCCTGCAAACTTATGGTTATCACCTCTTTAAGTGAGTAGCTCATAATTTTGCCTCCCCTGCAAATGGTCCCAAAACAGTGAAGTGGGTCCTCTTTAGCTGTGTCTTTAGTACATAATCCTGCATTTCTGACCATATGCAGGGAGTGTGACCCAGGGAAGGATCCCTGACTCAATGGGATTTCTCTTGCTGTCTCTAGAATTTGAACACTGGAACCCAGACGTACAGAGGCTGGGAGCCATCGTGGTGTGCTATATTGATGACGGCAGCAGTGGGTGGTGTGGGGGCAGTTAATTGACAGCTACCTGTTGCTGACATCCCAGGAACTGCCTGAACCTCCTCTTTCCCAGTCATAAGATATCTAAGATTCTGCAGTATTCTTCATTAAATCCTAGCATGGTTTAAGCTAGCCAGAATTAGGTTCTGTTGCTTTCAATCAACAGAACCTTAGCTAATACGTTGTTATTTCCTGGTCTTTGTTCCTTTAATTCTCCAGGAAAAGACGGGAAAATGGCTTATTGGTTTTAAAAAGAGACAAGGGACAACATACCATTTATGCAAAATTTAGAAGCACTCAAAGGAAACTCTGGAAAGTTCCTGAGACATACCTAGGTAGGATCAGCATAAAACTTGAACAGTGTATCTAGATCATGGTTGCCATGGTTGCCTTGACACAATGAACATCTGTATCAAGATCATATTTTCTTGGTGGGACAGAGAGAAGCACAAGGCGGGACTCACATTTACAGTAATCCTTGTTTTCCAGGGACCATACAACCCAGTTTGTCCAGAGCTGTTCATCTTAAGTTTGTTATCCCACCATAATTATAAATAGAACCTCCTTTTTCTCTCAAGAATATCCCACTTTGGATGATAATTTCTGTGACTACCCATTAAGAATATTTAATAACTATAGAAAACTGCTTCTCTATATTTTTTGTATGTTTGAAACATTTTATAACAAAAATATCTTTAAAGTTATCACCTACACAGAATATAGCTGCCAAATGCTCCTACTCTGCTATTCTAACCATGAATCCCTCTGGGGCCCCTTCCTCCTACGACGCTTGTGAGGATGAAATAAAATAAGCTCTATGAAGTGCCCAACAGTGACCAACACTGAATAAAATACAGCCACCATAGGTGGCCTTCCCTTATGTTCACCAAACTCCTGATAAGTTATTCGGTGATGTTTTAATCTTAATATTTTATGTAGATTATACATTCATCTGATTCAAAACGCAAAAGGTACAAAAGCGTATACAGTTAAAAGTTTCCCAACCCACTACCATTTATCTCCCTGGAGGCAACTGTTTCCAGATTTTTGAATATCCTTAAAGAATATCATATGTATGGAAAAGAAAGATTATATATTTATATGCATCTGTGTATGCATTTTCCTATGAGAGGCTCACAAAGTCTCCTTGAAGAGATATCATTATTACAAATACCCCTCAATTTACAATAGGGTTATATTCCAATAAACTTATGAAAATATTGTAAGCTGAAAATGCATTTAATACACTTAACCTACTAAACATCATAGCTTAGCTCGGCCTACCTTAAACACTCACATTAACCTATAGTTAGGCAAAATCATCTAACAGAAAGCCCATTTTATAATAAAGTGGGCTTTGAATATCTCATGTAATATAATGAATACTGTACTGAAAGTGGAAAACAGAATGGTTGTATGAGTACTCAAAGTACAGCTTCTGCTGAATGTGTATTGCTTTCAAACTATCTTAAAGTTGAAAAATCATAAGTCAAAATATTCTAAGTCAGGGATTGTTTGTACTTCTACTTTACATGATGAAATTGAGCCTTGAAAAGATTAAGTGACTCGCCCAAGGTCACACTGGCAGTTAAATAGTGAAACTTGGATCCAAATTGTTCAGTCACTACATGTATTGTCTTGAAATTTGAAAAAGTGGAAGAGGAATTAAACTACTAAATTGAAGGACTATTTTAGGCATAGAAGAAGCAGATGCCTTCATGTTCAAGTGATTGTGAAAAGCCCACTTGCCCCAAAATATGTCTCCTGGTCATATGAAATTCCACCATTTCAGATTTTTACCTGGGGATTTAGAGTAATCTGCTGTTTTCCTAGAGCTCCCCTAAAATAGAAATGGAAACTTTTGGAAGGCTAAATATATGCTAACAATGGAAAACTCATTTTCTCCCCTTCGTAAGGCAAGGTACTGAAGGAGGGGGCCCTACGGGCTGTGCAGGGACATCCTGGAGGCATGGGGAGAAGAAACTGAAAGGCAAGTTTGTATGGAACAAAGAATACCGATCTCAGGATTCTCCCTTGAACCTGCCCTAACTTTGTTCAAATAGACTTAGCCACTGACCTGCTGTCAAAAGACCACAGCCAATCTGACTTGTTTTCAATATAATGATGAATATTGATTTGGTCCCTTCATCCAACATTCTCAGCTGGATCTTTTTTGACCAAGGATATACATTACTAGGTGAGTACAGGCAGTTAATTCTTCCACACGGGACTTCGCAGTTTCTGAGTTAACCAGAATCACCCACCTTAACATCTGCCAGTTTATACCCCAAGTCCTGACCAGTGCCCCCTACCTGCTATGCCTCATGTTTTCAATAGAGCATAAAATCAGAAATGAAAGATGAAACATCATAGCCAATATCACAGAAATACAAAGGATCCTAAGAAACTGCTAGGTATAATTACACACTAACTAATTGGATCATCTAGAAGAAATGGATAAATTCCCAGACACATAAAACCTACCAAGATTGACTCATGAAGAAATTTAAAAATCCGAACAGACTAATAGCAAGCAAGGAGGTTGAATCAGTAAGAAAATGTCTCCTATCAATGAAAAACCCAAAACCAGATGGCTTCCCAGATTAATTCTACCAAATATTTTAAGAAGAACGAATACCAGTCCTTCTCAAACTCTTCCAAAAAGCTGAAGTGGAGGGAATACTTCCAAACTCATCTTACAGGGCCAGCATTACCCTGATTCCAAAGCCAGACAAGAACACTACAAGAAAGGAAAATGACAGGCCAATATCCTTGATCTACATAGATGCAAAAATCCTCAACAAAATCCTAGCAAACCAAATTCAATAGCACATTGAAAGAATCATTCACCATGATCATGTCATGGTTCAACATAAGCAAATCAATACATATAATATACCATATTAGAAAAATAAAGGATAGAAACTATATGGCCATCACAATAGATATAGAAAAAGCTTTTGACAAAATTCGAAACCCTTTCATGGTGAAAAAAAAAACACCCAACAGATCACGTATTGAGGGACTGTATCCCAACAAAATAAAGGCCATATATGACAAACCCATAGCTAACACCATGATCAATGGTGAAAAGGTGAAACTTTTCCTCTACCATCAGGAACAAGACAAGGATGCCCACAGACACCACTTCTCAGGGTAATTTGGCAAAAGAAAGAAATAAAAGGCATCTTAATAGGAAAGGAAGAAGTGAAACTGTCTCTACTGACGGCATGATCTTGTTATATATAGAAAACCCTACAAACTTCACTAAAGAAAGGTTAGAACTCAACACAAAGAAGGGAACAATAGACACTGGGGGACTCCAAAGGTGGGAGGGAAGGATGGTGGGAGCAAGGGTTGAAAAACTACCTATCGATTACTATGCTCACTGCTTGGGTGGTGGGATCATTAGAAGCCCAAACCTCAGCACCATGCAATATACCTGTTTAAGAAACCTGTACATCTACGCTCCTGACTCAAAAATGAAACATGCAATATTTAAAAAACAAAAACAAATAAATAAAATTTGAAAACTGTTAGAACTGAACTGATAGGTGATATCAGTAAAGTTGTAGGATACAAAATCAACATATAGAGCCTTGAACACAGCAACATCCAGCTGTCTGACACGAAAGTCTCAGGGGCAATAAAACCTCTATATGAACTCAGAAACAATGAGCTAAGTTGTGTTTATGTCTGAAAGGATGTTAAGAACTTCATTCATGTTACATCAGAGCCAACAGAAAGAACCAACAGGAAACCTGTACCCAACAAACAGAAATGACAAGATGAAGGGAAAGCAGAGGTAAGGGCTTACCTTAGAAAGGGCAAGTGATTAGCTCAATATACAATACAATGTTTGCTCCTGAGCCAAAAATTTGTACAATAATTTGGATATTACTTGCACAACCAGAAAAATCAGCCACTCATTAGGAAAATGCGTTTCTGTAGAAGTCTTAGGACTCAGCTATCTATAATAACATGAAAAGACAATATTTTCATCCAAAATGAGTATTTTTGTTTGTCTTGGCTTGTTATTCTAACGTCAACAGCCTCTAAATAAACTGTTGAAGTACATGATATAACCACCTCTTTCTCCATCTTTCCCATTGCTCCCATAGGGTTTCAGTTGTGCAATTTCACCATTAGCAAAGCTTTTTGCTGAAATCTGGCTTTTCAAAGGGAGAGTATCCAGAAACAGAAGATGCTGATCTGGGAGGCTCTTCCTAATAGAACTGCTGCTTCAGTTTAACTTGAAAAAGCCCACACCCAGTTCCTAATGACAAACATCTGAACACCGGGTTCAGATGTTTGAACACCTGAGCAAGACCATGCTATGCCTCCTGCTCGCTCTGTTCTATAAGCAACCCACAGATTGCTCCCTGTGAAGAGGAGCCTGCCAGGGGAGCAGCATTCCACCAGACCCTGATTTAGCAAGATATTTCCGTATCATTCCCCCAACCAGCTGGAAGTCCTCCACTGCTCTTGTGTAAAAATCTAACTCATCTCGCTGAATTTCCTGATTTAAAAGTCTAATTCATTTCACCAAAAGTGTGACAGAAGGAAACCAAGTACACCATCTCTCTCTTACCAAACCAAAGCTATTGCATGTGCATTCTTGGGGGAAAACATGGTCCAAATATGTTATGGAGGGGGTGCCAGCCCAGTGTCATCCTCTTACTATTGCCATAGGATCTTGGCTGATGGCATCAGAGGAAAAACAAGTTTATCGATTACTTTCAACCATTAAGCTCACTCCTCCATGAAAAATAAGTCACAAGTCCAATGTCTCTTATTAAAATAAGCACTGCAAAATATAAAGGAGTCACAGTTTTAAAATGGGACACACGTTCTCTAAGCAGTGAACCATGTTAGAGGTGCACTGTTTACATTGTATAACGTCCCCTGGAGCCAGGGTTAGGAAGCGCATCTGTTCTTTGGTGTTCTGGGATGAAGGAGAAAGGAAAATGTGCTGCCAGAAGTGCGTGGGAAGGAGCCCATGAGATAAAGGAAGTAAATCCATTTGCTGATTGCAATAATAATGGTAATACACGAAGCTATACATACATACATACATACATACATACATACATGCAAATTTTCACATTTTTTTAAAAAAAGAACTTAAGGCTTCCACTCATCTAATCAGCCCTTATGAACTCTCCTGATTAGCTGCAAGGAAAATCTTCCTTTCTCCTCTTTCTTGCACCATCCTGGGCTCCCTTTTGACTTGTTTTTTTTTTTTTAACTTATAAACGATCAGCTCATATTCTGAAGTTTGTAGTCCCCTCCCGCCCCCTCTCTCTCTATACGGCTCATTTACATTGGCAGCTGTCGTGCTGCTGGGCATCCTCAAACCCACAAGTTTCCCTTTAATGTTTGAGCAGACAAACATGATCATGCACTAGGCATCACTGTGCCACTCAAAATGCTTTTTTGTTTTTTTTATTGCATCTGAGAGAAATCTCAAGGTTGCAAACCTGGAGTCAGAATTGTCTCCATGTGTCTCAGTGGGAAGAGTATCGTGTGAAGAAACAAGTTGATTCTACTAATCAAAAGGAATTTTTTTTGATATCAGGTCATCCTCCGAATGAATTTATATTACCGAGTGGAGGGTCACATGAAGAAAATGGTCAAACAGCACCACCTAGAGCAAGAGCTGAGAAGTGCAGTGGAGCCGGGCTGTGTCAGGAAAGAGAAGCAAGCTGGGGCCTGGCTCAGCGCTCTCCCCTCTGCTCCTGTCTGCACGGAAAGATTAGGATGACAGTGGCAGGAAGCCTGTGCACCTAGTATGCATCACTTGAAGGGAACACACAGATTCCAGTAAACAGTTGGAAGGAAATGTTAATACCAGGCTCTGCTAAACAATATGAAATGACTCCTAGATGAGACAAGCAACTTTCATCAAAGTTCCCTGATACCTGAAAAGACAGCCCAGGGGATCCTGCACTACATGTGGTGTATGTAAATTAAGCGGGTTTTTTTCCCCTTTGTAATCAAGGCTCATACACAAACAAAATCACACTTTAGAAACGGCCTATTTCAACTTGTAACTAGCTTGCTTTCAGGGGCTCCAGGTCAAAAAGAAATAGAGCACAAAGACGCTTTCTCCTTAGGGATCATACACAAATTCACTCTGTCCGTTTCTTTCCCACATGGAGCAACAAAGCCGTCAGACCTCTCCATCCACACATCGGGTCCTTCCTGATTAAAGTGAGATAAATCACAGCCCTCTCTCTCCAGATGGCAGGCGACAAGAGGGGGATGCTTGCCTCAAGAAGTCCTCCCCATCCCTCTGCATTCATGCAAGCCCGAGCGGAGAGATGCAAGAAATTACGGATGCATTTTAATTCCCCAGACACTGCAATTAAAAATGGAAATTTTTTGGCCACGCCTGTTGGCTCACGCCTGTAATCCCAGCACTTTCAGAGGCCGAGGTTGGCGGATCACCTGGGGTCAGGAGTTCGAGACCAGCCTGGCCAACATGGTGAAACCCTGTCTCTACTAAAAATACAAAAATTAGCTAGGAATGGTGGTGGGCGCCTGTAGTCCCAGCTACTCGGGAGGATGAGGCAGGAGAATCACTTGAACCTGGGAGGCAAAGTTTGCAGTGAGCCAAGATCGCACCACTGCACTCCACTCTGGGTGACAAAGGAAGACTTCATCTCAAAAAATGTTTTTAAAAAATGGAAGTGTTGTTCTTTCATTTGTAAATGTGTTTTGGTAAAAGAGGGGCAGTTTAAGCAACCCTTTCTATTGTCTACATTGTTAAAATTCATCCGACATGGACTCTTGACTCCGTTTTGCCTGGGCAGACCCAATTCAAGCATTTACAACAGCTATAACCTCCTCAAATCAAAAAGAGGAATCAGCATTATTGCTAAGTTCAAATAAGGTCTTGTTTTATTTCATTTTTATTTTTGAATGCAGCCATTCCTCCATGTGCTGTCATCAGGTAAGATTGTCAGTCCTGATTAGGTAAAGGTATTATTGCAAAATGCAATTCTTAAAAATTCAGTGTCTAACTACACTTTTAATAAGCCTTTCCCCCTCTCCTATGTATTCTCCCTTAGACACCCCTTCTCAAATTTAAAATCACAGAAACTAAAATATGATGCCTAAAGAGAGCCTAGCGACTGCCCAGTCCTCTAATTTGATGAGTGGGAGTACTGAAGCCCAGAGGAGGTCAAGTAATTTGTTCCCAATGTGTTAGAGAAGAAGAAAATGACCAGCTGGGAAATCCCACTCATGTCAAGGCAGAGGCACAGGGCCACAGACTGTGGTTGAATTGTGCCACACTCCTACATCCTTCTTTAGGAATCACAGAACATTCCTGTGTTGAGTCGGAGTCACTGACTTCCTTTTCAGGCTGATTGAGTTCTGTCCTTACAGGCTGCGACAAGAAGTTTTGGTATTATGCTACACCAAGACCATTTATCTAGTTCAAGAAATGCACAGTCCTTAGAGCCCAGCAACTTTCCCCATGTCCAGTAAATGTAGCTTCTCCATTAGAAGCTGTCAGAATGGAGCCTTCTGGCTCATCTTGATTTTGATTTGTGCAAGAATGAATGGTTGTGCTAAGACAGCTTTCCTAGCTGATAGAGAGCGAAACTTTTTTCTCATCATCTATAAAAAAATTAAATTAGAACTTTTTTCTCATAATCTGTGAAAAAATATTAAATTAAATCTGGCTCGTCTTGATTTTGATTTGTGCAAGAATGAATGGTTGTGCTAAGACAGCTTTCCTAGCTGATAGTGAGCAAAACTTTTTTCTCATAATCTATAAAAAATATTAAATTAGAAGCATAGAGTTTATTTCATGACTTTTATCTTCCTGCAATTTTGTTGTGGGCATAAATGATTTGTTTTTATCCTGCCTGCCCCCCAATCCCTTTTCCAAGAGACTAAAAGAGTATCTAGTGCAAAGTGGAGACTCAAATATTTTTTAATAAACAGTGATCCCAGCCACCCAGTGCATGTTGCCAAATGCCAACCCCATAAATAATCAAACACATCATCTCATTCAGCCAATCAAAATCAAGTGCTACCTATTTTTTTAAGTTTTCATAGCCCTTGGGCATCTGCTTTCTCAGCATTTCCCAAACTTGAGTCATTCTCATCCTGCCTTCCTAATTTTGATCTGTCAATTACCTCTACTATTATTTATTTCATATATTTTTAAATAGACCCACTTTTGAAACTTAAATACACGCCTTTTAAAAGGAAGCTTTCTTACTACTATACATCAAAAGCCATTATTACTTGTTCTAAGTACTCATAACAAGATGGTCACAACTATTAAAATTTACTAATGTGCATCCACATACTCTCTAAATTCATGGAGCATCTGCACACACTTTAAGAAACAATTCTGCATTACTCACTCAATTTTCTTGACATCCTTCTGAGGCAGGACAGACCTTGGGCCCAAAGAATTGAGGTAGGAGTCCAAGCAAGTTGCCAGCCACATAAAGGCAAACCTTGGCTCGGAAGTCAGGACTACCAGCCCCTAGGTTATGGTTCATGCTCTTTCCTCTGCTCTCCAGAACCTCCTATCTCCAAGTGTAGTAAGCAGCCCAGATGCAGCAGCATCCTCTAGAGACTTGTTAAAAATGCAGAAGCTCAGGCTCCACCCCAGGCCTATGCAGACTGAATCTGCATTTTAACAAGGTCCAGGTAATTCACGTGCACATTAAGTTTGAAAAGGCCTGGTCTAGATCAGCGGTTCTCTAACTTAGCAGCACATTAGAACCATCTGTAGAGACTTTAAAAATACCAGTGCCTGGGCTTCACCTCCCAGAGAATCTGACTTAAGTGTCTGGGGTTTGCCCTGAGTCTAGGTATTTTTAAAAACTCCTCAGCTTACACAAAGCTGGCAGGGCCGGGCACAGTGGCTCATGCATATAATCCCAGCAGTTTGTGAGGCCAAAGTGGGCAGATTGCTTGAGTCCAGGAGTTTGAGATTAGCCTGGGCTAAAACCCCATCCCTACAAAAAAAAAAAATACAAAAAGTAGTTGGGCATGGTGGTGGCACATACCTGTAGTCCCGGCTACTCAGGAGGCTGAGTCCTCACTTCAACCCAGGAGGTCACGGTCTGGTCAACAGAGCAAGACCCTGTATCAAAACAAACAAACAAGCAAACAAAAAATGCTAGCAGCTTACCAGCTAGGGAGGCCTGTAGAGCCAAGTTTTCCAAATGGGGCTACATTAGTTGTTCCAGAACTTTAGCTGCATCAAAACCACCTGGATGGCTTGTTCAGCTACAGAGGGTCTGGCCATGCCCCTAGAGTTTCCAGCTGAGGGTCTGGAATGAGGCCCGATGATTTGCATTTCTAACAATCTCCAGGTGATGCTGATGCTGTGGGTCCAGGGACCACATTTTGAGAATCTATGCTAAATGAATCGGAGAAGACCAAAGCTCAAACTTATTCCAAGAACTTTTCAAGGCCCACCTGCAAGTTGTAGTGGAAGTAAGAATCTAAGGGTGCAAAAAAGTTTCACTGTAGACTAAGGCCTTTTACCTGAGCTCTCAAATGTTCACATTTCTCTTATCAACCTAAATAACAAACAGAGAGAGGCTCTCCACAAGAAAAAGATATTCGTTTGGAAACAGAGCCTTGCAATAGAAACAGGCAAGCCAGAGTAAACTATATGCATATTCACGGAGGTAAAGGAAGACAAAAGAAAAAATGAGGAAGATTATATGATCATTTGGAAACGATTATCCTTGGCTACAAAGATCAATAACAAAGGTGATGCCAGGCACAGGTTGGACAGGCAGTTGTTGGGCAAATATCCTTCAGAAGCATTGTTGTGTGCAAAGTTGCAATGGGCTTTGTGCAAGATTGTGTTTTTTGCAGTCTTCTGTGATAAGTTTTTGTTATCAGGCATACAAGCCCAAGAATCCTTTATTGCATGACCTTCCCTGGCTCTATTTGTCAGGGTTTTGGTTAGGGGAGAGGTATTTTTAACACTCTCAATGTAAAAAATGCCATAAGGTAGGTACCCCAATTGCTTGTTTCGTCTTCATAAAATAACTTTTCCACCCGAACAAAGTCTACACATAAATTGTAAAAATACCCTGGCATGCAGTCCCTGGAAAAGTCTGAAGTCATTCTCGGGGTTCCCACCCAGGTGGGCAAGCGTAGCCACCACAGATAAACACAAAGTAGGGGTCCCCGCTGGGGTTCAGTGGCAGGCAGTGGCCCTGGTTCTGATATTTGGCTGAAAACACAGATCCTCTTTGTCACCCTCAGGACATTTCAGCTATTTCCTAGATAATAATCTCACTTCACCCTGCACAAAACAGGCACATGATCATGTCACTCTGACCTGGTTTGAGTCCAAGGAGAATTTTGTTTTTAAAATAATTTAGGTTAGTAGTTAAAATATGAACTTTGGGCCAGGAGTGGTGGCCCATGCCTATAATCCCAGCACTTCGTGAGGCCAAAGTGGGCAGATTGCTTGAGTCCAGGAGTTTGAGACTAGCCTGGGCTAAAACCACATCCCTACAAAAAAAAAAAATACAAAAAGTAGTTGGGCATGGTGGTGGCACATACCTGTAGTCCCGGCTACTCAGGAGGCTGAGTCCTCGCTTGAATCCAGGAGGTCACGGTCTGGTCAACAGAGCAAGACCCTGTATCAAAACGAAGAAACAAACAAACAAAAAATGCTGGCAGCTTACCAGCTAGGGAGGCCTGTAGAGGCAAGTTTTCCAAATGGGGCTACATTAGTTGTTCCAAAACTTTAGCTGCATAGAAACCACCTGGATGGCTTGTTCAGCAACAGAGGGTCTGGCCATGCCCCTAGAGTTTCCAGCTGAGGGTCTGGAATGAGGCCCGATGATTTGCATTTCTAACAATCTCCAGGTGATGCTGATGCTGTGGGTCCAGGGACCACATTTTGAGAATCTATGCTAAATGAATCGGAGAAGACCAAAGCTCAAACTTATTCCAAGAACTTTTCAAGGCCCACATGCAAGTTGTAGTGGAAGTAAGCATCTAAGGGTGCAAAAAAGTTTCACTGTAGACAAAGGCCTTTTACCTGAGCTCTCAAATGTTCACATTTCTCTTATCAACCTAAATAACAAACAGAGAGAGGCTCTCCACAAGAAAAAGATATTCGTTTGGAAACAGAGCATTGCAATAGAAACAGGCAAGCCAGAGTAAACTATATGCATATTCACGGAGGTAAAGGAAGACAAAAGAAAAAATGAGGAAGATTATATGATCATTTGGAAATGACTATCCTTGGCTACAAAGATCAATAACAAAGGTGATGCCAGGCACAGGTTGGACAGGCAGTTGTTGGGCAAATATCCTTCAAAAGCATTGTTGTGTGCAAAGTTGCAATGGGCTTTGTGCAAGATTGTGTTTTTTGCAGTCTTCTGTGATAAGTTTTTGTTATCAGGCATACAAGCCAAAGAATCCATTATTGCATGGCCTTTCCTGGCTCTATATGTCAGGGTTTTCGTTAGGGTAGGGCTATTTTTAACACTCTCAATGTAAAAAATGCAATAAGGTAGGTACCCCAATGATTTGTTTGGTCTTCATAAAGTAACTTTTCATAAAATCTCTGTAAACGTGGAAATATCTACACTGCTATCTCTGTAAATGTGTAAAAATTTACAACGCTATCTGTATAAACATGGAACTATTTACACCACCGTCTCTATAAACATGGAAATATCTACACCGTTATCTGTATAAACATGGAAATATCTACATCGCTATCTGTATAAACAGGGAAATATCTCCACCGCTATCTGTATAAACATGGAAATATCTACACCGCTTTCTGTATAAAGATGGAAATATCTACACCGCTATCTGTATAAACATGGAAATATATACAATGCTATCTGTGTAAACATGGAAATATCTACACAGCTATCTGTGTAAACTTGGAAATATCTACACAGCTATCTGTGTCAAAATGGAAATATCTACACTGCAATCTGTGCAAAGATGGAAATACCTACACTGCTATCTCTGTGAACATGGAAATATCTACACCGCTATTTGTATAAACATGGAAATATCTATACCGCAGTCTCTATAAACATGAAAATAACTCCACTGCTATCTGTATAAACATGAAAATATCTACACCGCTATCTGTATAATCATGGACATATCTAAACCGCAATCTGTATAAACATGGAAATATCTACCACGGTATGTGTGTAAACATGGAAATATCTACACAGCTATCTGTGTAAACTTGGAAATATCTACACAGCTATCTGCGTAAACATGGAAATATCTACACGGCAATCTGTGCAAAGATGGAAATAACTACAACGCTATCTCTGTAAACTTGGAAATATCTACACTGCTACCAGTATAAATATGGAAATATCTACACCGCTGTCTGTATAAACAAGGAAATATCTACACCGCCATCTGTAGAAACATGGAAATATCTACACCGAAATCTCTATAAACATGGAAATACCTACATCGCTATCTGTATAAATATGGAAATATCTACACCACTGTCTCTATAAACATGGAAATACCTACACCGCTTTCTCTATAAACATGAAAATATCTACACTGCTATCTCTATATACATGGAAATATCTACACCTCCATCTCTATAAACATGAAAATATCTACACCGCCATCTTCAGAAACATGAATGTATCTACACCGCCATCTGTATAAACATGGAAATATCTACACCACTATCTGTATAAACGTGGAAATATCTTCACTGCCATCTGTATAAACATGGAAATATCTACACCGCCATCTGTATAAAGATGGAAATATCTACAGCGCAATCTGTATAAATATGGAAATAACTACACCGCTATCTCTATAGACATGGAAACATCTACATCGCTATCTGTATAAACATGGAAATATCTACACTGCCATCTGTATAAAGATGGAAATATCTACACCGCGAGCTGTATAAACATGGAAATATCTACACCGCTATCTGGATAAAGATGGAAATACCAACACCGCTATCTGTATAAACATGGAAATACCTACACCGCTATCTCTATAAACATGAAAATACTTACACCACCATCTCTATAAACCTGGAAATATTTACACCGCTATCTCTATAAACTTAGAAATAACTATACCGCCATCTCTATGAACATGGAAATATCTACACCGCTATCGGCATAAACATGGAAATATCTACACAGACATCTGTATAAACATGGAAATATGTACACCGCCATCTCTATAAACATGAAAATATCTACACCGCCATCTTCAGAAACATGGATGTATCTAAACCGCCATCTGTATAAACATGGAAATATCTACACCACTATCTGTATAAACATGGAAATATCTTCACTGCCATCTGTATAAACATGGAAATATCTACACCACCATCTGTATAAAGTTGGAAATATCTACACCACAATCTGTATAAATATGGAAATACCTACACCGCTATCTCTATAGACATGGAAATTTCTACATCGCTATCTGTATAAACATGGAAATATCTACACTGCCATCTGTATAAAGATGGAAATATCTACACCGCGAGCTGTATAAACATGGAAATATCTACAGCGCCTTCTGTACAAACATGGAAATACCAACACCGTTATCTGTATAAACATGGAAATATCTACACCGCTGTCTCTATAAACATGAAAATACTTACACCACCAAATCTATAAACATGGAAATATTTACACCGCTATCTCTATAAACATAGAAATAACTACACCGCCATCTCTATAAATCTGGAAATATCTACACCGCCATCTGCATAAACATGGAAATATATACACAGACATCTGTATAAACTTGGAAATATCTGCACTGACATCTTCAGAAAGATGGAAATATCTACAAAGCGATCTGTATAAACATTTGAATTCCTACACCGCTACCAGTATAAACATGGAAGTATCTCCACTGCTATCATTATAAACACGGAAATACCTACACCGGTATCTTTAAAAACATGGAAATACCTACACCGCTATCTCTATAAACAATGAAATATCTACAACGCTATCTATGTAAACATGGAAATATCTACACAGCTATCTGTGTAAACTTGGAAATATATACACCGCAATATGTGTAAGCGTGGAAATATCTACACAGCTATCTGTAAAACGTGGAAATATATACACCACTATCTGTATAACCCTGAAAATATCTACACCGCTATCTGTATCAACATGTAAATAACTACACCGCTATCTGTATAAACATGGAAATATCTACAATGATATCTCTGTAAACATGGAAATATCGACAAAGCTATCGTTGTAAACTTGGAAATATCTACACCGCAATCTGTGTAAAGTTTGCAATGTCTACACCGCAGTGTGCGCAAAGATGGAAATATCTTTACCGCTATATCTGTAAACATGGAAATATCTACACCGATATATGTGTAAACATGGAAATATCTACACTGACATCTGTATACCCATGGAAATATCTACACAGCCATCTCTATAAACATGGAAATATCTACACCGCTATCTGTACAAACATAGAAATATCTAAATCGCTATCTGTAGAAACAGGGAAATATCTCCACCGCTATCTGTGTAAACATGGAAAAATCTACACCGCTATCTGCATATACATGGAAATATCTACACGGCTATCTGTATAAACAAGGAAATATCTACATCGCCATCTTTAGAAACATGGAAATATCTACACCGCCATCTGTATAAACATGGAAATACCTACACCGCTACCTGTATAAATATGGAAATGTCTACACTGCTATCTCTATAAACATGGAAATAACTACACCACTTGCACTATACACATGGAAATATCTACACCGCAATCTCTGTAAACATGGAAATATCTACACCACCATCTATGTAAACATGAAAATATTTACACTGCCATATTCAGAAACATGGCTGTATCTACACCGCCATCTGTATAAACATGGAAATAACTACACCACTATCTGTATAAGGATGGAAATATTTAAACCGCTATCCCTATAAACATGGAAATATCTATACCGCTATCTTGATAAACATGGAAATACCTACACCGCCATCTGTATTAACATGGAAATAGCTACACAGTCATCTGTATAAACGTGGAAATATCTACACTGTCATCTATATAAACATGGATATATCTACAGAGAACTCTGTATAAACATGGAAATATCGGCACAGCCACCTGTATAAACATGGAAATATCTACACCGCAATCTGTATAAACATGGAAATATCTACACCGCTATGTGTATTAACGTGGAAATATCTCCATTGCTATCTGTATAAACATGGACAAATATGCACCGCAATATGTATAAACATGAAAATATCTACACGGTTATCTCTATACACATGGAAATATCTACACTGCAATCTGTACAAACATGGAAATATCTACACAGTCATCTGTAGAAACATGGAAATATCTGCAACGCTATCTCTATAAACATGGAAATAAGTACACCGCTATCTCTATAAACATGGAAATATCTACACCGCTATCTCCATCAACATGGAAATATACACACAGCCATCTTTTTAAACATGGAGGTATCTACAACGCCATCTACATAAACAAGAAAATATTTACACTGCCATCTATATAAACATGGAAATATCTACACCGCCATCTCTATAAACATGGAAATATCTACACTGCCATTTGTAGAAAGACGGAAATATCTACACCGCCATCTGTATAAGCGTGGAGATATCTACACCGCTATCTGTATAAACATGGAAATATCTACACCGCGATCTGTATAAACATGGAAATATCTACACCGCGATCTGTATAAACATGGAAATATCTAAACCGCAATCTGTGTAAACATGGAAATATCCACACAGCTATCTTTACAAACATGGAAATATCTACACCGCCATCTGTATAAACATGGAAATACCTACAGAGTCATCTGTATAAACATGTAAATATCTAAACAGCCATCTGTATAAACATGGAAATATCTACACAGCCATCTGTATATACATGGAAATATCTACACAGCCATCTGTATATACATGGAAATATCTACACCGCTATCTGTATAAACATGGAAATATCTACACCGCTATTTCTATAAACAAGGATATATCTACACCGCCATCTGTTTAAACATGGAAATATTTACACAGACATCTGTTTATACATGAAATATCTACAACGCTATCTGTATAAACATGCTAATAACTACAACGCTATCTGTATAAATGTGGAAATATTTACACCGCTATCCCTATAAACATGGTAATATCAACACCGCGATCTGTATAAACATGGAAATATCTACACCATGATCTGTATAAACATGGAAATATGTACACCGCGATCTGTATAAACATGGAAATATCCACACCGTGATCTGAATAAACATGGAAATATCTACACCGCCATCTCTATAAACATGGAAATATCTACACCCCTATCTGTACAAACATGGAAATATCCGCACAGCTATCTCTATAAACATGGAAAAATCAACACCGCTATCTCTATGAACATGGAAATATCTACACCACCAACTCTATAAACATGGAAATATCTACAACGCGATCAGTATAAACAGGGAAATATCTACACTGCTATCAGTATAAACATGGAAATATCTCCACTGCTATCTCTATAAACATCGAAATATCTACACCGCTATGTGTATAAACATGAATATACTTACAAAGTTATCTGTACAAACATGGAAATATTTACACCGCCATCTGTATAAACATGGAAATATCTACACAGCCATGTGTACATACATGGAAATATCTACACCGCTATCTATATAAACATGGAAATAACTACACCGCTATCAGTATAAACATGGAAATATCTACACCACCATCAACATAACCTTAGAAATATCTGTGCCGCCATCTGTATAAACATGGAAATATCTACACGGTTATCTGTATATAGATGGAAATATCAACACTGCCATCTGTACAAACACAGAATTAACTGCACTGCTATCTGTAAAAACATGGAAATATCTACACCGCGGTCTGTATAAAGATGGAAATATCTACACCGCTATCTGTATAAACATGGAAATATCTACACCGCTATTTCTATAAAGATGGAAATATCTACGAAGCCATCTGCATAAACATGGAAATACCTACAAAGTTATGTGTAGGAACATGGAAATATCTTCACTGCCATCTGTAGAAACATGGAAATATCTACACAGCCCTCTGTATAAATATGGAAATATCTGCATAGGCATCTGTATAAACATGGAAATATCTGCACCGCTATCTGTACAAACATGGAAATACCAACACCGCTGTCTCTATAAACATGGGAATATGTACACCGCTATGTGTATAAACATGGAAATATCTCCACTGCTGTCTGTATAAACATGGAAATATCTACAACGCGATCTGTATAAACATGGAAATATCTACACCGTTATCTGTATAAACATGGAAATAACTACACCGCAATCTGTATAAACACGGAAATATCTACAATACTATCTCTGTAAACATGGTAATATCAACACAGCTATCTGTGTAAACTTGGAAATATCTACACCGCTATCTGTGTAAATTTGGCAATAACTACACCACAATCTGAGCAAAGATGGAAATACCTACACCTCTATCTCGGTAACCATGGAAATATCTACACCGATATCTGTATAAACATGGAAATATCTACACTGCCATCTGTATAAACATGGAAATATCTCCACAGCTATCTGTAAAAACATGGAAATATCTACACCGCTTTCTGTGTGAACATGGAAATATCTACACCGCTATCTGTATAAACATGGAAATATATACAATGCTATCTGCGTAAACATGGAAATATCTACACCGCTATCTCTATAAACATGGAAATACCAATACCGTTATCTGTATAAACATGGAAATATCTACACCGCTATCTCTATAAGCATGAAAATACTTACACCACCATCTCTATAAGCATGGAAATATTTACACCGCTATCTCTATAAACATAGAAATAACTACACCGCCATCCCTATAAACATGGAAATATCTACACCGCCATCTGCATATACATGGATATATCTACACACACATCTGTATAAACATGGAAATATCTACACTGCCATCTGTATAAACTTGGAAATATCTACACTGACATCTGTAGAAAGATGGAAATGTCTACAAAGTGATCTGTATAAACATGGGAATTTCTACACCGCTACCTGTATAATCATGGAAGTATCTACACCAATATCTGTATCAACATGGAAATAACTACACCGCAATCTGTATAAACATGGAAATATCTACAATGCTATATCTGTAAACACGGAAATATCTACACAGCTATCTGTGTAAACTTGGAAATATCTACACCGCAATCTGTGTAAATTTGGCAATACCTACACCGCAATCTGTGCAAAGATGGAAATATGTACACCGATATCTCTGCAAACATGGAAATATCTACACAGCTATCTGTATAAACATGGAAATATCTACAGTGCCATCTGTATAAACATGGAAATATCTACAGCCCCATTTGTAAAAACATGGAAATATCTACACTGCCATCTGTACAAACATGGAAATATCTACACAGCCATCTGTATAAACATGGAAATATCTACACCGCTATCTCTATAAACATGGAAATATCTACACCGTTATCTGTATAAACATGGAAATATCTACATCGCTATCTGTATAAACAGGGAAATATCTCCACCGCTATCTGTATAAACATGGAAATATCTACACCGCTATCTCTATAAACATGGAAATATCTACACCGCTATCTGTATAAACATGGAAATATATACAATGCTATCTGCGTAAACATGGAAATATCTACACAGCTATCTGTGTAAACTTGGAAATATCTACACTGCTATCTCTGTAAACATGGAACTATCTACACCGCTATCAGTATAAACACGGAAATATCTATACCGTAGTCTCTATAAACATGGAAATATCTCCACCATTATCTGTATAAACATGAAAATATCTGCACCGCTATCTGTATAATCATGGACATATCTAAACCGCAATCTGTATAAACATGGAAATATCTACCACGGTATGTGTGTAAACATGGAAATATCTACACAGCTATCAGTGTAAACTTGGAAATATCTACACAGCTATCTGCGTAAACATGGAAATATCTACACGGCAATCGGTGCAAAGATGGAAATAACTACACCGCTATCTCCGTAAACTTGGAAACATCTACACCGCTCCCTGTATAAACATGGAAATATCTACACCGCTGTCTGTATAAACAAGGAAATATCTACACCGCCATCTGTAGAAACATGGAAATATCTACACTGCCATCTGTATAAACATGGAAATATCTACAGCGCCATCTGTATAAACATGGAAATATATTCAAAGCCATCTGTATAAACATGGAAATATCTCCACTGCTATCTCTATAAACATGGAAATACCTACACCGCTATCTGTAGAAACATGGAAATATCTACATCGCTATCTGTATAAACAGGGATATATCACCACCGCTATCTGTATAACATGGAAATATCTACAACGCTATCTGTATAAACATGGAAATATCTACACCGCTATCTGTATAAACATGGAAATATCTACAATGCTATCTGTGTAAACATGGAAATATCTACACAGCTATCTGTGTAAACTTTGAAATATCTACACAGCTGTCTGTGTAAAAATGGAAATACCTACACAGCAATATGTGCAAAGATGGAAATATCTACACTGCTATCTCTGTAAACATGGAAATATCTACACCGCTATCTGTATAAACATGGAAATATCTATACCGCAGTCTCTATAAACATGGAAATATCTCCACCGCTATCTGTATAAACATGAAAATATCTACACCGCTTTCTGTATAAACATGGACATATCTACACCGCAGTCCGTATAAACATGGAAATATCTACAACGCTATGTGTGTAAACATGGAAATATCTACACAGCTATCTGTGTAAACTTGGAAATATCTACACGGCTATCTGCGTAAACATGGAAATATCTACACGGCAATCTGTGCAAAGATGGAAATAACTACACCGCTATCTCTGTAAACATGGAAATATCTACACCGCTACCTGTATAAACATGGAAATATCTACACCGCTGTCTGTATAAACAAGGAAATCTCTACACCGCCATCTCTAGAAACATGGAAATATCTACGCCGCAATCTGTATAAACATGGAAATACCTACACCGCTATCTGTATAAAAATGGAAATATCTACACCACTATCTCTATATACATGGAAATATCTACACCGCCATCTCTATAAACATGAAAATATCTACACCGCCATCTTCAGAAACATGGATGTATCTACACCGCCATCTCTATAAACTTGGAAATATCTACGCCACTATCTGTATAAACATGGAAATATCTTCACTTCTATCTGTATAAACGTGGAAATATCTACACCGCCATCTGTATAAAGATGGAAATACCTGCACCGCAATCTGTATAAATATGGAAATACCTACACCGCTACCTCTATAGACGTAAATATCTACACCGCTATCTGTATAAACATGGAAATGTCTGCACTGCCATCTGTATAAAGATGGAAATATCTACACCGCTATCTGTATAAACAGGGAAATATCTCCACCACTATCTGTATAAACATGGAAATATCTGCACCGCTTTCTGTATAAACATGGAAATATCTACACCGCAATCTGTATAAACATGGAAATATATACAATACTATCTGCGTAAAGATGGAAATATGTACACCGCTATCTCTATAAACATGGAAATACCAACACCGTTATCTGTATAAAGATGGAAATATCTACACCGCTAAATCTATAAACATGAAACTACTTGCACCACCATCTCTATAAGCATGGAAATATTTACACCGCTATCTCTATAAAGATAGAAATAACTACACCGCCATCCCTATAAACAAGGAAATATCTACACCGCCATCTGCATATACATGGAAATATCTACAAACACATCTGTATAAACATGGAAATATCTACACTGCCATCTGTATAAACTTGGAAATATCTACACTGACATCTGTAGAAAGATGGAAATGTCTACAAAGCGATCTGTATAAACATGGAAATTTCTACACCACTACCTGTATAAACATCGAAATATCTACACCACTTTCTGTATAAACATGGAAATATATACACCGCTATCTGTATAAACATGGAAATATATACAATGCTATCTGCGTAAACATGGAAATATCTACACCGCTATCTCTATAAACATGGAAATAGCGACACCGTTGTCTATATAAACATGGAAATATCTACACCGCTAAATCTATAAACATGAAAACACTTACACCACCATCTCTATAAGCATGGAAATATTTACACCGCTATCTCTATAAACATAGAAATAACTACACCGCCATCCCTATAAACAAGGAAATATCTACACCGCCATCTGCATATACATGGAAATATCTACACACACATCTGTATAAACATGGAAATATCTACACTACCATCTGTATAAACTTGGAAATATCTACACTGACATCTGTAGAAAGATGGAAATGTCTACAAAGTGATCTGTATAAACATGGGAATTTCTACACCGCTACCTGTATAAACATGGAAATATCTACACCACTGTCTGTATCAACATGGAAATAACTACACCGCAATCTGTATAAACATGGAAATATCTACAATGCTATCTCTGTAAACATGGAAATATCTACACAGCTATCTGGCTAAACTTGGAAATATCTACACCGCAATCTGTGTAAATTTGGCAATACCTACACCACAATCTGTGCAAAGATGGAAATATCTACACCGCTATCTCTGTAAACTTGGAAATATCTACACAGCTATCTGTATAAACATGTAAATATCTACAGTGCCATCTGTATAAACATGGAAATATCTACAGCGCCATCTGTATAAACATGGAAATATCTACACTGCCATCTGTAAAAACATGGAAATATCTACACAGCCATCTGTATAAACATGGAAATATCTACACCGCTATCTCTAAAAACATGGAAATATCTACACCGCTATCTGTATAAACATGGAAATATCTACAACGCTTTCTTTATAAACATGGAAATATCTACACCGCTATCTGTATAAACATGGAAATATATACAATGCTGTCTGCGTAAACATGGAAATATCTACACAGCTATCTGTGTAAACTTGGAAATATCTACACAGCTATCTGTGTAAAAATGGATATATCTACACAGCAATCTGTGCAAAGATGGAAATATCTACACTGCTATCTCTGTAAACATGGAAATATCTACACCGCTATCTGTATAAACATGGAAATATCTAAACCGCAGTCTCTATAAACATGGAAATATCTCCACCGCTATCTGTTTAAACATGAAAATATCTACACCGCTATCTGTATAATCATGGACATATCTAAACCGCAGTCTGTATAAACATGGAAATATCTACCACGGTATGTGTGTAAACATGGAAATATCTACACAGCTATCTGTGTAAACTTGAAAATATCTACACAACTATCTGCGTAAACATGGAAATATCTACATGGCAATCTGTGCAAAGATGGAAATAACTACACCGCTATCTCTGTAAACTTGGAAATAACTACCCCGCTACCTGTATAAACATGGAAATATCTACACCGCTGTCTGTATAAACAAGGAAATATCTACATCGCCATCTGTAGAAACATGGAAATATCTACACCACTATCTGTATAAATATGGAAATAACTACACCGCTATCTCTATAAACATGGAAATACCTACACCGCTTTATCTATAAACATGAAAATATCTACACTGCTATCACTATATACATGGAAATATCTACACCTCCATCTCTATAAACATGAAAATATCTACCTCGCCATCTTCAGAAACATGAATGTATCTACACCGCCATCTGTATAAACATGGAAATATCTACACCACTATCTGTATAAACATGGAAATATCTTCACTGCCATCTGTATAAACATGGAAATATCTACACCGCCATCTGTATAAAGATGGAAATATCTACACCGCAATCTGTATAAATATGGAAATAACTACACCGCTATCTCTATACACATGGAAATATCTACACCGCTATCTGTATAAACATGGAAATATCTACACTGCCATCTGTATAAAGATGGAAATATTTACACCGCGAGCTTTATAAACATGGAAATATCTCACCGCTATCTGTATAAGGATGGAAATACCAACACCGCTATCTGTATAAACATGGAAATACCTACACCGCTATCTCTATAAACATGAAAATACTTACACCACCATCTCTATAAACATGGAAATATTTACACCGCTATCTCTATAAACTTAGAAATAACTATACCGCCATCTCTATGAACATGGAAATATCTACACCGCTATCTGCATAAACATGGAAATATCAACACAGACATCTGTATAAACATGGAAATATCTACACCGCCATCTTCAGAAACATGGATATATCTACACCGCCATCTGTATAAACATGGAAATATCTACACCACTATCTGTATATACATGGAAATATCTTCACTGCCATCTGGATAAACATGGAAATATCTACACCGCCATCTGTATAAATTTGGAAATATGTACACCGCAATCTGTATAAATATGGAAATACCTACACCGCTATCTCTATAGACATGGAAGTTTCCACAGCGCTATCTGTAGAAACATGGAAATATCTACACTGCCATCTGTATAAAGATGGAAATATCTACACCGCGAGCTGTATAAACATGGAAATAGCTACACCGCTATCTGTACAAACATGGAAATACCAACACCGTTATCTGTATAAACATGGAAATATCTACACCACTATCTCTGTAAACATGAAAATACTTACACCATCATCTCTATAAACATGGAGATATTTACACCGCTCTCTCTATAAACATAGAAATAACTACACCGCCATCTCTATAAACATGGAAATATCTACACCGCCATCTTCATAAACATGGAAATATCTACACAGACATCTGTATAAACATGGAAATATCTACACTGCCGTCTGTATAAACTTGGAAATATCAACACTGACATTTGTAGAAAGATGGAAATGTCTACAAAGCGATCTGTATCAACATGGGAATTTCTACACCGCTACCTGTATAAACATGGAAATACCTACACCGCTATCTGTATCAACATGGAAATAACTACACCACTATCTGTATAAACATGGAAATATGTACAATGCTATCTCTGTAAACATGGAAATATCTACACAGCTATCTGTGTAAACTTGGAAATATCTACACCGCCATCTGTGTAAATTTGGCAATATCTACACCGCAATCTATGCAAAGATGGAAATAACTACACCGCAATCTCTGTAAACATGGAAATATCTACACGGCTACCTGTATAAACATGGAAATATCTACACCGCTGTCTGTATAAACAAGGAAATATGTACACCGCCATCTGTAGAAACATGGAAATATCTACACCGCAATCTGAATAAACATGGAAATACCTACACCGCTATCTGTATAAATATGGAAACAACTACACCGCTATCTCTATAAACATGGAAATATCTACACTGCAATCTCTATATTCATGGAAATATCTACACCGCCATCTCTATAAACATGAAAATATCTACATCGCCATCTTCAGAAACTTGGATGTATCTACACCGCCTTCTGTATAAACTTGGAAATATCTACACCACTGTCTGTATAAACATGGAAATATCTTCACTTCTATCTATATAAACATGGAAATATCTACACCGCCATCTGTATAAAGATGGAAATATCTACACTGCAATCTTTATAAATATGGAAATAGCTACACCGCAACCTCTTTAGAAATGTAAATATCTACACCACTATCTGTATAAACATGCAAATATCTACACTGCCATCTGTATAAAGATGGAAATATCTACACCGCTATCTGTATAAACAGGCAAATATCTCCACAGCTATCTGTAAAAACATGGAAATATCTACACCGCTTTCTGTGTGAACATGGAAATATCTACACCGCTATCTGTATAAACATGGAAATATATACAATGCTATCTGCGTAAACATGGAAATATCTACACCGCTGTCTCTATAAACATGGAAATACCAATACCGTTATCTGTATAAACATGGAAATATCTACACCGCTATCTCTATAAACATGAAAATACTTACACCACCATCTCTATAAGCATGGAAATATTTACACCGCTATCTCTATAAACATAGAAATAACTACACCGCCATCCCTATAAACATGGAAATATCTACACCGCCATCTGCATATACATGGATATATCTACACACACATCTGTATAAACATGGAAATATCTACACTGCCATCTGTATAAACTTGGAAATATCTACACTGACATCTGTAGAAAGATGGAAATGTCTACAAAGTGATCTGTATAAACATGGGAATTTCTACACCGCTACCTGTATAAACATGGAAGTATCTACACCAATATCTGTATCAACATGGAAATAACTACACCGCAATCTGTATAAACATGGAAATATCTACAATGCTATATCTGTAAACACGGAAATATCTACACTGCTATCTGTGTAAACTTGGAAATATCTACACCGCAATCTGTGTAAATTTGGCAATACCTACACCGCAATCTGTGCAAAGATGGAAATATGTACACCGATATCTCTGCAAACATGGAAATATCTACACAGCTATCTGTATAAACATGGAAATATCTACAGTGCCATCTGTATAAACATGGAAATATCTACAGCCCCATTTGTAAAAACATGGAAATATCTACACTGCCATCTGTACAAACATGGAAATATCTACACAGCCATCTGTATAAACATGGAAATATCTACACCGCTATCTCTATAAACATGGAAATATCTACACCGTTATCTGTATAAACATGGAAATATCTACATCGCTATCTGTATAAACAGGGAAATATCTCCACCGCTATCTGTATAAACATGGAAATATCTACACCGCTATCTCTATAAACATGGAAATATCTACACCGCTATCTGTATAAACATGGAAATATATACAATGCTATCTGCGTAAACATGGAAATATCTACACAGCTATCTGTGTAAACTTGGAAATATCTACACTGCTATCTCTGTAAACATGGAACTATCTACACCGCTATCAGTATAAACACGGAAATATCTATACCGTAGTCTCTATAAACATGGAAATATCTCCACCATTATCTGTATAAACATGAAAATATCTGCACCGCTATCTGTATAATCATGGACATATCTAAACCGCAATCTGTATAAACATGGAAATATCTACCACGGTATGTGTGTAAACATGGAAATATCTACACAGCTATCAGTGTAAACTTGGAAATATCTACACAGCTATCTGCATAAACATGGAAATATCTACACGGCAATCGGTGCAAAGATGGAAATAACTACACCGCTATCTCCGTAAACTTGGAAACATCTACACCGCTCCCTGTATAAACATGGAAATATCTACACCGCTGTCTGTATAAACAAGGAAATATCTACACCGCCATCTGTAGAAACATGGAAATATCTACACTGCCATCTGTATAAACATGGAAATATCTACAGCGCCATCTGTATAAACATGGAAATATATTCAAAGCCATCTGTATAAACATGGAAATATCTCCACTGCTATCTCTATAAACATGGAAATACCTACACCGCTATCTGTAGAAACATGGAAATATCTACATCGCTATCTGTATAAACAGGGATATATCACCACCGCTATCTGTATAACATGGAAATATCTACAACGCTATATGTATAAACATGGAAATATCTACACCGCTATCTGTATAAACATGGAAATATCTACAACGCTATCTGTGTAAACATGGAAATATCTACACAGCTATCTGTGTAAACTTTGAAATATCTACACAGCTGTCTGTGTAAAAATGGAAATACCTACACAGCAATCTGTGCAAAGATGGAAATATCTACACTGCTATCTCTGTAAACATGGAAATGTCTACACCGCTATCTGTATAAACATGGAAATATCTATACCGCAGTCTCTATAAACATGGAAATATCTCCACCGCTATCTGTATAAACATGAAAATATCTACACCGCTTTCTGTATAAACATGGACATATCTACACCGCAGTCAGTATAAACATGGAAATATCTACAACGCTATGTGTGTAAACATGGAAATATCTACACAGATATCTGTGTAAACTTGGAAATATCTACACGGCTATCTGCGTAAACATGGAAATATCTACACGGCAATCTGTGCAAAGATGGAAATAACTACACCGCTATCTCTGTAAACATGGAAACATCTACACCACTACCTGTATAAACATGGAAATATCTACACCGCTGTCTGTATAAACAAGGAAATCTCTACACCGCCATCTGTAGAAACATGGAAATATCTACGCCGCAATCTGTATAAACATGGAAATACCTACACCGCTATCTGTATAAAAATGGAAATATCTACACCACTATCTCTATATACATGGAAATATCTACACCGCCATCTCTATAAACATGAAAATATCTACACCGCCATCTTCAGAAACATGGATGTATCTACACCGCCATCTGTATAAACTTGGAAATATCTACGCCACTATCTGTATAAACATGGAAATATCTTCACTTCTATCTGTATAAACGTGGAAATATCTACACCGCCATCTGTATAAAGATGGAAATACCTACACCGCAATCTGTATAAATATGGAAATACCTACACCGCTACCTCTATAGACATGTAAATATCTACACCGCTATCTGTATAAACATGGAAATATCTGCACTGCCATCTGTATAAAGATGGAAATATCTACACCGCTATCTGTATAAACAGGGAAATATCTCCACCACTATCTGTATAAACATGGAAATATCTACACCACTTTCTGTATAAACATGGAAATATCTACACCGCAATCTGTATAAACATGGAAATATATACAATGCTATCTGCGTAAAGATGGAAATATGTACACCGCTATCTCTATAAACATGGAAATACCAACACCGTTATCTGTATAAAGATGGAAATATCTACACCGCTAAATCTATAAACATGAAACTACTTGCACCACCATCTCTATAAGCATGGAAATATTTACACCGCTATCTCTATAAAGATAGAAATAACTACACCGCCATCCCTATAAACAAGGAAATATCTACACCGCCATCTGCATATACATGGAAATATCTACAAACACTTCTGTATAAACATGGAAATATCTACACTGCCATCTTTACAAAACTTGGAAATATCTACACTGACATCTGTAGAAAGATGGAAATGTCTACAAAGCGATCTGTATAAACATGGGAATTTCTACACCGCTACCTGTATAAACATCGAAATATCTACACCACTTTCTGTATAAACATGGAAATAACTACACCGCTATCTGTATAAACATGGAAATATATACAATGCTATCTGCGTAAACATGGAAATATCTGCACCGCTATCTCTATAAACATGGAAATAGCAACACCGTTATCTATATAAACATGGAAATATCTACACCGCTAAATCTATAAACATGAAAACACTTACACCACCATCTCTATAAGCATGGAAATATTTACACCGCTATCTCTATAAACATGGAAATAACTACACCGCCATCCCTATAAACAAGGAAATATCTACACCGCCATCTGCATATACATGGAAATATCTACACACACATCTGTATAAACATGGAAATATCTACACTGCCGTCTGTATAAACTTGGAAATATCAACACTGACATTTGTAGAAAGATGGAAATGTCTACAAAGCGATCTGTATCAACATGGGAATTTCTACACCGCTACCTGTATAAACATGGAAATACCTACACCGCTATCTGTATCAACATGGAAATAACTACACCACTATCTGTATAAACATGGAAATATGTACAATGCTATCTCTGTAAACATGGAAATATCTACACAGCTATCTGTGTAAACTTGGAAATATCTACACCGCCATCTGTGTAAATTTGGCAATATCTACACCGCAATCTATGCAAAGATGGAAATACCTACACCGCAATCTCTGTAAACATGGAAATATCTACATGGCTACCTGTATAAAAATGGAAATATCTACACCGCTGTCTGTATAAAGAAGGAAATATGTACACCGCCATCTGTAGAAACATGGAAATATCTACACCGCAATCTGAATAAACATGGAAATACCTACACCGCTATCTGTATAAATATGGAAACAACTACACCGCTATCTCTATAAACATGGAAATATCTACACTGCAATCTCTATATTCATGGAAATATCTACACCGCCATCTCTATAAACATGAAAATATCTACATCGCCGTCTTCAGAAACTTGGATGTATCTACACCGCCTTCTGTATAAACTTGGAAATATCTACACCACTGTCTGTATAAACATGGAAATATCTTCACTTCTATCTATATAAACATGGAAATATCTACACCGCCATCTGTATAAAGATGGAAATATCTACACTGCAATCTTTATAAATATGGAAATAGCTACACCGCAACCTCTTTAGAAATGTAAATATCTACACCACTATCTGTATAAACATGCAAATATCTACACTGCCATCTGTATAAAGATGGAAATATCTACACCGCTATCTGTATAAACAGGGAAATATCTCCACAGCTATCTGTAAAAACATGGAAATATCTACACCGCTTTCTGTGTGAACATGGAAATATCTACACCGCTATCTGTATAAACATGGAAATATATACAATGCTATCTGCGTAAACATGGAAATATCTACACCGCTGTCTCTATAAACATGGAAATACCAATACCGTTATCTGTATAAACATGGAAATATCTACACCGCTATCTCTATAAACATGAAAATACTTACACCACCATCTCTATAAGCATGGAAATATTTACACCGCTATCTCTATAAACATAGAAATAACTACACCGCCATCCCTATAAACATGGAAATATCTACACCGCCATCTGCATATACATGGATATATCTACACACACATCTGTATAAACATGGAAATATCTACACTGCCATCTGTATAAACTTGGAAATATCTACACTGACATCTGTAGAAAGATGGAAATGTCTACAAAGTGATCTGTATAAACATGGGAATTTCTACACCGCTACCTGTATAAACATGGAAGTATCTACACCAATATCTGTATCAACATGGAAATAACTACACCGCAATCTGTATAAACATGGAAATATCTACAATGCTATATCTGTAAACACGGAAATATCTACACAGCTATCTGTGTAAACTTGGAAATATCTACACCGCAATCTGTGTAAATTTGGCAATACCTACACCGCAATCTGTGCAAAGATGGAAATATGTACACCGATATCTCTGCAAACATGGAAATATCTACACAGCTATCTGTATAAACATGGAAATATCTACAGTGCCATCTGTATAAACATGGAAATATCTACAGCCCCATTTGTAAAAACATGGAAATATCTACACTGCCATCTGTACAAACATGGAAATATCTACACAGCCATCTGTATAAACATGGAAATATCTACACCACTATCTCTATAAACATGGAAATATCTACACCGTTATCTGTATAAACATGGAAATATCTACATCGCTATCTGTATAAACAGGGAAATATCTCCACCGCTATCTGTATAAACATGGAAATATCTACACCGCTATCTCTATAAACATGGAAATATCTACACCGCTATCTGTATAAACATGGAAATATATACAATGCTATCTGCGTAAACATGGAAATATCTACACAGCTATCTGTGTAAACTTGGAAATATCTACACTGCTATCTCTGTAAACATGGAACTATCTACACCGCTATCAGTATAAACACGGAAATATCTATACCGTAGTCTCTATAAACATGGAAATATCTCCACCATTATCTGTATAAACATGAAAATATCTGCACCGCTATCTGTATAATCATGGACATATCTAAACCGCAATCTGTATAAACATGGAAATATCTACCACGGTATGTGTGTAAACATGGAAATATCTACACAGCTATCAGTGTAAACTTGGAAATATCTACACAGCTATCTGCGTAAACATGGAAATATCTACACGGCAATCGGTGCAAAGATGGAAATAACTACACCGCTATCTCCGTAAACTTGGAAACATCTACACCGCTCCCTGTATAAACATGGAAATATCTACACCGCTGTCTGTATAAACAAGGAAATATCTACACCGCCATCTGTAGAAACATGGAAATATCTACACTGCCATCTGTATAAACATGGAAATATCTACAGCGCCATCTGTATAAACATGGAAATATATTCAAAGCCATCTGTATAAACATGGAAATATCTCCACTGCTATCTCTATAAACATGGAAATACCTACACCGCTATCTGTAGAAACATGGAAATATCTACATCGCTATCTGTATAAACAGGGATATATCACCACCGCTATCTGTATAACATGGAAATATCTACAACGCTATATGTATAAACATGGAAATATCTACACCGCTATCTTTATAAACATGGAAATATCTACAACGCTATCTGTGTAAACATGGAAATATCTACACAGCTATCTGTGTAAACTTTGAAATATCTACACAGCTGTCTGTGTAAAAATGGAAATACCTACACA
Organism: Pan paniscus; assembly: GCF_029289425.2. NCBI lineage: Eukaryota > Metazoa > Chordata > Mammalia > Primates > Hominidae > Pan > Pan paniscus. The sequence continues at coordinate 5,527,076 of NC_073261.2, forward strand.
GCAATCTGTGCAAAGATGGAAATATCTACACTGCTATCTCTGTAAACATGGAAATGTCTACACCGCTATCTGTATAAACATGGAAATATCTATACCGCAGTCTCTATAAACATGGAAATATCTCCACCGCTATCTGTATAAACATGAAAATATCTACACCGCTTTCTGTATAAACATGGACATATCTACACCGCAGTCAGTATAAACATGGAAATATCTACAACGCTATGTGTGTAAACATGGAAATATCTACACAGATATCTGTGTAAACTTGGAAATATCTACACGGCTATCTGCGTAAACATGGAAATATCTACACGGCAATCTGTGCAAAGATGGAAATAACTACACCGCTATCTCTGTAAACATGGAAACATCTACACCACTACCTGTATAAACATGGAAATATCTACACCGCTGTCTGTATAAACAAGGAAATCTCTACACCGCCATCTGTAGAAACATGGAAATATCTACGCCGCAATCTGTATAAACATGGAAATACCTACACCGCTATCTGTATAAAAATGGAAATATCTACACCACTATCTCTATATACATGGAAATATCTACACCGCAATCTCTATAAACATGAAAATATCTACACCGACATCTTCAGAAACATGGATGTATCTACACCGCCATCTGTATAAACTTGGAAATATCTACGCCACTATCTGTATAAACATGGAAATATCTTCACTTCTATCTGTATAAACGTGGAAATATCTACACCGCCATCTGTATAAAGATGGAAATACCTACACCGCAATCTGTATAAATATGGAAATACCTACACCGCTACCTCTATAGACATGTAAATATCTACACCGCTATCTGTATAAACATGGAAATATCTGCACTGCCATCTGTATAAAGATGGAAATATCTACACCGCTATCTGTATAAACAGGGAAATATCTCCACCACTATCTGTATAAACATGGAAATATCTACACCACTTTCTGTATAAACATGGAAATATCTACACCGCAATCTGTATAAACATGGAAATATATACAATGCTATCTGCGTAAAGATGGAAATATGTACACCGCTATCTCTATAAACATGGAAATACCAACACCGTTATCTGTATAAAGATGGGAATATCTACACCGCTAAATCTATAAACATGAAACTACTTGCACCACCATCTCTATAAGCATGGAAATATTTACACCGCTATCTCTATAAAGATAGAAATAACTACACCGCCATCCCTATAAACAAGGAAATATCTACACCGCCATCTGCATATACATGGAAATATCTACAAACACTTCTGTATAAACATGGAAATATCTACACTGCCATCTTTACAAAACTTGGAAATATCTACACTGACATCTGTAGAAAGATGGAAATGTCTACAAAGCGATCTGTATAAACATGGGAATTTCTACACCGCTACCTGTATAAACATCGAAATATCTACACCACTTTCTGTATAAACATGGAAATAACTACACCGCTATCTGTATAAACATGGAAATATATACAATGCTATCTGCGTAAACATGGAAATATCTGCACCGCTATCTCTATAAACATGGAAATAGCAACACCGTTATCTATATAAACATGGAAATATCTACACCGCTAAATCTATAAACATGAAAACACTTACACCACCATCTCTATAAGCATGGAAATATTTACACCGCTATCTCTATAAACATGGAAATAACTACACCGCCATCCCTATAAACAAGGAAATATCTACACCGCCATCTGCATATACATGGAAATATCTACACACACATCTGTATAAACATGGAAATATCTACACTACCATCTGTATAAACTTGGAAATATCTACACTGACATCTGTATAAAGATGGAAATGTCTACAAAGCGATCTGTATAAACATGGGAATTTCTACACCGCTACCTGTATAAACATGGAAATATCTACACCACTATCTGTATCAACATGGAAATAACTACACCGCAATCTGTATAAACATGGAAATATCTACAATACTATCTCTGTAAACATGGAAATATCTACACAGCTATCTGTGTAAACTTGGAAATATCTACACCGCAATCTGTGTAAATTTGGCAATACCTACACCACAATCTGTGCAAAGATGGAAATATCTACACCGCTATCTCTGTAAACTTGGAAATAACTACACAGCTAACTGTATAAACATGGAAATATCTACAGTGCCATCTGTATAAACATGGAAATATCTACAGCGCCATCTGTATAAACATGGAAATATCTACACTGCCATCTGTACAAACATGGAAATATCTACAAAGCCATCTGTATAAACATGGAAATATCTACACCGCTATCTCTATAAACATGGAAATATCTACACCGTTATCTGTATAAACATGGAAATATCTACAACGCTTTCTGTATAAACATGGAAATATCTACACCGCTATCTGTATAAACATGGAAATGTATACAATGCTATCTGCGTAAACATGGAAATATCTACACAGCTATCTGTGTAAACTTGGAAATATCTACACAGCTATCTGTGTAAAAATGGAAATATCTACACAGCAATCAGTGCAAAGATGGAAATATCTACACTGCTATCTCTGTAAACATGGAAATATCTACACCGCTATCTGTATAAACATGGAAATATCTAAACCGCAGTCTCTATAAACATGGACATATCTCCACCGCTATCTGTTTAAACATGAAAATATCTACACCGCTATCTGTATAATCATGGACATATCTAAACCGCAATCTGTATAAACATGGAAATATCTACCACGGTATGTGTGTAAACATGGAAATATCTACACAGCTATCTGTGTAAACTTGGAAATATCTACACGGCAATCGGTGCAAAGGTGGAAATAACTACACCGCTATCTCTGTAAACTTGGAAACATCTACACCGCTCCCTGTATAAACATGGAAATATCTACACCGCTGTCTGTATAAACAAGGAAATATCTACACCGCCATCTGTAGAAACATGGAAATATCTACACTGCCATCTGTATAAACTTGGAAATATCTTCAAAGCCATCTGTATAAACATGGAAATATCTCCACTGCTATCTCTATAAACATGGAAATATCTACACCGCTATCTGTAGAAACATGGAAATATCTACATCGCTATCTGTATAAACAGGGATATATCTCCACCGCTATCTGTATAACATGTAAATATCTACAACGCTATCTGTATAAACATGGAAATATCTACACCGCTATCAGTATAAACATGGAAATATCTACAAAGCTATCTGTGTAAACATGGAAATATCTACACAGCTATCTGTGTAAACTTTGAAATATCTACACAGCTGTCTGTGTAAAAATGGAAATACCTACACAGCAATCTGTGCAAAGATGGAAATATCTACACTGCTATCTCTGTAAACATGGAAATATCTACACCGCTATCTGTATAAACATGGAAATATCTATACCGCAGTCTCTATAAACATGGAAATATCTCCACCGCTATCTGTATAAACATGAAAATATCTACACCGATTTCTGTATAAACATGGACATATCTACACCGCAGTCCGTATAAACATGGAAATATCTACAACGCTATGTGTGTAAACATGGAAATATCTACACAGCTATCTGTGTAAAGTTGGAAATATCTACACGGCTATCTGCGTAAACATGGAAATATCTACACGGCAATCTGTGTAAAGATGGAAATAACTACACCGCTATCTCTGTAAACATGGAAATATCTACATCGCTACCTGTATAAACATGGAAATATCTACACCGCTGTCTGTATAAACAAGGAAATCTCTACACCGCCATCTGTAGAAACATGGAAATATCTACGCCGCAATCTGTATAAACATGGAAATACCTACACCGCTATCTGTATAAAAATGGAAATATCTACACCACTATCTCTATATACATGGAAATATCTACACCGCCATCTCTATAAACATGAAAATATCTACACCGCCATCTTCAGAAACATGGATGTATCTACGCCGCCATCTCTATAAACTTGGAAATATCTACGCCACTATCTGTATAAACATGGAAATATCTTCACTTCTATCTGTATAAACGTGGAAATATCTACACCGCCATCTGTATAAAGATGGAAATACCTGCACCGCAATCTGTATAAATATGGAAATACCTACACCGCTACCTCTATAGACGTAAATATCTACACCGCTATCTGTATAAACATGGAAATATCTGCACTGCCATCTGTATAAATATGGAAATATCTACACCGCTATCTTTATAAACAGGGAAATATCTCCACCACTATCTGTATAAACATGGAAATATCTGCACCGCTTTCTGTATAAACATGGAAATATCTACACCGCAATCTGTATAAACATGGAAATATATACAATACTATCTGCGTAAAGATGGAAATATGTACACCGCTATCTCTATAAACATGGAAATACCAACACCGTTATCTGTATAAAGATGGAAATATCTACACCGCTAAATCTATAAACATGAAACTACTTGCACCACCATCTCTATAAGCATGGAAATATTTACACCGCTATCTCTATAAAGATAGAAATAACTACACCGCCATCCCTATAAACAAGGAAATATCTACACCGCCATCTGCATATACATGGAAATATCTACAAACACTTCTGTATAAACATGGAAATATCTACACTGCCATCTGCATAAACTTGGAAATATCTACACTGACATCTGTAGAAAGATGGAAATGTCTACAAAGCGATCTGTATAAACATGGGAATTTCTACACCGCTACCTGTATAAACATCGAAATATCTACACCACTTTCTGTATAAACATGGAAATATCTACACCGCTATCTGTATAAACATGGAAATATATACAATGCTATCTGCGTAAACATGGAAATATCTGCACCGCTATCTCTATAAACATGGAAATAGCAACACCGTTATCTATATAAACATGGAAATATCTACACCGCTAAATCTATAAACATGAAAACACTTACACCACCATCTCTATAAGCATGGAAATATTTACACCGCTATCTCTATAAACATAGAAATAACTACACCGCCATCCCTATAAACAAGGAAATATCTACACCGCCATCTGCATATACATGGAAATATCTACAGACACATCTGTATAAACATGGAAATATCTACACTACCATCTGTATAAACTTCGAAATATCTACACTGACATCCGTAGAAAGATGGAAATGTCTACAAAGCGATCTGTATAAACATGGGAATTTCTACACCACTATCTGTATAAACATGGAAATATCTACAACACCATCTGTTTCAACATGGAAATAACTACACCGCAATCTGTATAAACATGGAAATATCTACAATGCTATCTCTGTAAACATGGAAATATCTACACCGCTATCTGTATAAACATGGAAATACCTAAACCGCAGTCTCTATAAACATGGAAATATCTCCACCGCTATCTGTTTAAACATGAAAGTATCTACACCGCTATCTGTATAATCATGGACATATCTAAACCGCAATCTGTATGAACATGGAAATATCTACCACGGTATGTGTGTAAACATGGAAATATCTACACAGCTATCTGTGTAAACTTGAAAATATATACACAGCTATCTGCGTAAACATGGAAATATCTACATGGAAATCTGTGCAAAGATGGAAATAACTACACCGCTATCTCTCTAAACTTGGAAATATCTACCACGCTACCTGTATAAACATGGAAATATCTACACCGCTGTCTGTATAAAAAAGGAAATATCTACACCGCCATCTGTAGAAACATGGAAATATCTACACCGCAATCTGTATAAACATGGAAATACCTACAAAACTATCTGTATAAATATGGAAATACCTACACCGCTATCTCTATAAACATGGAAATACCTACACCGCTTTATCTATAAACATGAAAATATCTACACTGCTATCACTACATACATGGAAATATCTACACCTCCATCTCTATAAACATGAAAATATCTAACCCGCCATCTCCAGAAACATGAATGTATCTACACCGCCATCTGTATAAACATGGAAATATCTACACCACTATCTGTATAAACATGGAAATATCTTCACTGCCATCTGTATAAACATGGAAATATCTACACCGCCATCTGTATAAAGATGGAAATATCTACACAGCAATCTGTATAAATATGGAAATAACTACACCGCAATCTCTATACACATGGAAATATCTACACCGCTATCTGTATAAACATGGAAATATCTACACTGCCATCTGTATAAAGATGGAAATATTTACACCGCGAACTTTATAAACATGGAAATATCTCACCGCTATCTGTATAAGGATGGAAATACCAACACCGCTATCTGTATAAACATGGAAATACCTACACCGCTATCTCTATAAACATGAAAATACTTACACCACCATCTCTATAAACATGTTAATATTTACACCGCTATCTCTATAAACTTAGAAATAACTATACCGCCATCTCCATGAACATGGAAATCTCTACACCGCTATCTGCATAAACATGGAAATATCAACACAGACATCTGCATAAACATGGAAATATCTACACCGCCATCTTCAGAAACATTGATGTATCTACACCGCCATCTGTATAAACATGGAAATATCTACACCACTATCTGTATAAACATGGAAATATCTTCACTGCCATCTGGATAAACATGGAAATATCTACACCGCCATCTGTATAAATTTGGAAATATGTACACCGCAATCTGTATAAATATGGAAATACCTACACCGCTATTTCTATAGACATGGAAGTTTCTACACCGCTATCTGTAGAAACATGGAAATATCTACACTGCCATCTGTATAAAGATGGAAATATCTACACCGCGAGCTGTATAAACATGGAAATATCTACACCACAATCTGTATAAACAGGGAAATATGTACAATGCTATCTCTGTAAACATGGAAATATCTACACAGCTGTCTCTATAAACATGGAAATAACTTAACCGCCATCTGTATAAACATAGAAATACCTACAAAGTCAGCAGTATAAACATGGAAATATCTACACAGCCATCTGTATATACATGGAAATATCTACACAGCCATGTGTATATACATGGAAATATCTACACCGCTATCTGTACAAACATGGAAATAACTACACCGCTATTAGTACAAACAAGGAAATATCTACACCGTGATCAGTATAAACATGGAAATAACTACACCACCATGTCTATAAACATGGAAATATCTACACCCCTATCTGTATAAACATGGAAATATCCACACCGCTATCTCTATAAACATGGAAAAATCAACACTGCTATCTCTATGCACATGGAAATATCTACACCGCCATCTCTATAAACATGGAAATATCTACACCACGATCATTATAAACATGGAAATATCTACACCGCTATCTGTATAAACATGGTAATATCTCCACTGCTATCTGTATAAACATGGAAATATCTGCACAGCCATCTGTATATACATGGAAATATCTACACCGCTATCTGTATAAACATGGGAATAACTACACCGTTATTTGTATAAACAAGGAAATATCTACACCGCTATCTGTTTAAACATGGAAATATATACACAGACATCTGTTTATACATGGAAATCTCTACACCGCTATCTGTATAAACATGCTAATAACTACACCGCTATCTGTATAAATGTGGAAATATTTGCACGGCTCTCCCTATAAACATGGAAATATCAACACCGCGATATGTATAAACATGGAAATATCTACACCATGATCTGTATAAGCATGGAAATATCTACACCGTGATCTATATAAACATGGAAATATCTACAACGCTATCTCTATAAACATGGAAATATCTACACCCCTATCTGTATAAACATGGAAATATCCACACCGATATCTCTATAAACACGGAAAAATCAACACCGCTATCTCTATGAACATGGAAATATCTACACCGCCATCTCTATAAACATGGAAATATCTACACCGCTATCAGCATAAACATGGAAATATCTCCTCTGCTATCTCTATAAACATCAAAATATCTACAACGCCATCTGTATAAATATGGAAATACTTACAAAGTTATCTGTATAAACATGGAAATATCTACACCGCCATCTGTATAAACATGGAAATATCTAAACAGCCATGTGTATATACATGGAAATATCTACAACGCTGTATACATAAACATGGAAATAACTACACGGGTATTTGTATAAACATGGAAATATCTCCACTGCTATCTCTATAAACATCGAAATATCTACACTGCCATCTGTATAAACATGGAAATACTTACAAAGTTATCTGTATAAACATGGAAATATCTACACCACCATCTGTATAATCATGGAAATATCTACACAGCCATGTGTACATACATGGGAATATCTACACCGCTCTCTATATAAACATGGAAATAACTACACCGCTATCTCTATATACATGGAAATATCTACACCGCCATCTACATATCCAGAGAAATATCTGCGCCGCCATCTGTATAGACATGGATATAACTACACAGTCATCTGTGCATAGATGGAAATATCAACAACGCCATCTGTACAAACATGGAAATATCTACACTGCTATCTCTATAAACATGGAAATATCTACACTGCGGTCTGAATAAACATGGAAATATCTTCACCGGTATCTCTATAAACATGGAAATATCTACACCACGATCTGTATAAACATGGAAATCTATACACCGCTATCTGTATAAACATGGAAATATCTGCACCGCTATCTCTATAAACATGGAAATATCTACAAAGCCATCTGTATAAACATGGAAATACCAACACAGTCATGTGTAGGAACATGGAAACATCTACACTGCCATCTGTATAAACATAGGAATATCTACACAGACCTCTGTATTAATATGGAAATATCTTCATAGGCATCTGTGTAAACATGGAAATATCTGCACCGCTATGTGTATAAACATGAAAATACCTACACCACTGTCTCTATAAACATGGAAATATGTACACCGCTATGAGTATAAACATGGAAATATCTCCAGTGCTGTCTGTTTAAACATGGAAATATCTCCACCGTTATCTCTTTAAACATGGAAATATCTACAGCGCCATCTCTATAAACATTGAAATATCTACACTGCCATCTCTAAAAACATGGAAATATCTACAGAGTCATCTCAATAAACATGGAAATATCTACACCGCCATCTGCATGTCCATGGAAATATCTACGCCGCCATCTGTATAAACATGGAAATATCTACACGGCCATCTGTGTATAGATGGAAATATCAACACCGCCATCTGTGCAAACATGGAAATATCTACATCGCTGTCTCTATAAACATGGAAATATCTGCACTGCCATCGATAAAAACATGGAAATACGTATACAGTCATCTGTATAAACATGGAAATATCTACAATGCCATCTGTATACATATGGAAATATCTACACAGCCATCTGTATAAACATGTAAATATCTACACTGCTATCTCTATAAACATGGAAATATCTACACCGCCATCTCTATAAACTTGAAAATATCTACACTGCCATCTCCATAAACATGGAACTAACTACTCTGCCATCTGTATAAACATGGAAACATCTACACCGCCATCTGTGTGAATAAGGAAATATCTACAATGCCATCTGTATAAAGATATAAATATCTGCACCGCGAGCTGTAAAAACATGGAAAATCTACATAGCTATCTGTATAAACGTGGAAATACCAACACCGCTATCGGTATAAACATGGAAATATCTACAACGCCATCTATATAAACATGGAAATATCTACACCGCTATGTCTATAAACATGGAAATACCTACACCGCTATCTCTATAAACATGGAAATATCTACTCCGCTATCTGTATAAACATGGAAATATCTACACCGCCATCTGTATAAACATGGAAATACTTACACCGCGATCTGTAGAAACATGGAAATATCTACGCCGCGATCTGTATAAACATGGAAATATCTTCACCACAATCTGTATAAACAGGGAAATATCTTCACCGCTACCTGTATAAACATGGTAATATCTACACCACCATCTATATAAACATGGAAATATCTACACTGCCATCTTTATAAACATGGAAATATCAACAATGCCATCTGTAGAAAGATGGAAATATCTACACCGCAATCTGTGTAAACATGGAAATATCTGCACTGCTATCTGTAAAAACATGGAAATAACTACACCGCTATCTGTATAAACATGGAAATATCTACACCACGATCTGAATAAAGATGGAAATATCTACACCGCGATCTGTATAAACATGGAAATATCTACACCGCTATCTGCATAAACATGGAAATATCTACACAGCTTTCTGTATAAACCTGGAAATATCTACACCGCCATCTGTATAAACACGGAAATACCTACAAAGTCATCTGTATAAACATGGAAATATCTACACAGCCATCTGTATAAACATGGAAATATCTACACAGCCATCAGTATATACATGGAAATATCTAAACCGCTATCTGTATAAACATGGAAATACCTACACCGCTATTTGTATAAACAAGGAAATATCTACACCGTGATCTGTATAAACATGGAAATATCTACACCGCCATCTCTATAAACATGGAAATATCTACACCCCTATCTGTATAAACATGGAAGTATCTCCACTGCTATCTCTAGAAACATCGAAATATCTACACCGCCATCTGTATAAACATGGAAATACTTACAAAGTACTCTGTATAAACATGGAAATATCTACACCGCCATCTGTATAAACATGGAAATATCTACACAGCCATGTGTATATACATGGAAATATCCACACCACTATCCATGTAAACATGGAAATAACTACACCGCTATCTGTATAAACATGGAAATATCTACACCGCCATCTACATATCCATGGAAATACCTGCACCTCCATCTGTATAAAGATGGAAATATCTACACGGTCATCTGTGTATATATGGAAATATCAACACCGCCATCTGTACAAACATGGAAATATCTGCACCGCTGTCTGTATAAACATGGAAATATCTACACCACAGTCTGTATAAACATGGAAATATCTACACCGCTATCTGTATAAACATGGAAATATCTACACCGCTATCTCTATAAACTTGGAAATATCTACACCGTGATCTGTATAAACATGGAAATATCTACACCGCAATCTGCATAAACATGGAAATATCTACACCGCTATCTCTATAAACATGGAAATATCTTCACCACAATCTGTATAAATATGGAAAAATCTACACCGCTACCTGTATAAACATGGTAATATCTACATCACCATCTATATAAAGATGGAAATATCTACACCGACATCTGTACAAACATGGAAATATCTACAATGCCGTCTGTAGAAAGATGGAAATATCTACACCGCAATCTGTGTAAACATGGAAATATCTACACCGCTATCTGTAAAAACATGGAAATACCTACACTGCTATCTGTATAAACATGGAAATATCTACACTGCGGTCTGTATAAACATGTAAATATCTACACCGCGATCTGTATAAACATGGAAATATCTTCACAGCTATTTCTATAAATATGGAAATATCTACACCGCCATCTGTATAAACATGGAAATACCTACATACTCATCTGTATAAACATGGAAATAACTACAGAGCCATCTGTATAAACATGGAAATATCTACACAGCCATCTGTATATACATGGAAATATCTACACCGCTATCTGTATAAACATGGAAATAACTACACCGCTATTTGTATAAACAAGGAAATATCTACACCGTGATCTGTATAAACATGGAAATTTCTACATCGCCATCTACATATCCATGGAAATATCTGTGCCGCCATCTGTATAAACATGGAAATATCTACACGGTCATCTGTGTATAGATGGAAATATCAACACCACCATCTGTACAAACATGGAAATATCAGCACCGCTATCTGTATAAACATGGAAATATCTACACCACGATCTGAATAAAGATGGAAATATCTACACCGCGGTCTGTATAAACATAGAAATATCTACACCGCTATCTGTATAAATATGGAAATATCTACACATCTATCTCTATAAACATGGAAATAACTACACCGTGATCTGTATAAACATGGAAATAATTACACCGCTATCTTTATAAACATGGAAATTTCTACTCCGTTAACTGTTGAAATGTGGAAATATCTACTCCGCTATCTCTATAAACATGGAAATATCTACACCGCTATCTGTATAAACATGGAAATACCTATACAGTCATCTGTGTAAACATGGAAATATCTACACCACCATCTGTATAAACATGGAAATATCTTCAATGCCATCTGTGTACACATGGAAATACCTACACGGCAATCTGTGTATAGATGGAAACATCAACACCGCCATCTGTACAAACATGGAAATATCTACACTGCTATCTCTATAAACAAGGAAATATCTACACTGCGGTCTGCATAAACATGGAAATATCTACACCGGTATCTGTATAAATATGGAAATATCTACACCATGATCTGTATAAACATGGAAATATATACACCGCTATCTGTATAAAGATGGAAATAACTGCACTGCTATCTCTATAAACATGGAAATTTCTACAAAGACATCTGTATAAACATGGAAATACCTACACAGTCATGTGTAGGAACATTTAAATATCTACACTGCCATCTGTATAAACTTAGAAATATCTGCAAAGCCCTCTGTATAAATATGGAAATATCTGCATAGGCATCTGTGTAAACATGGAAATATCTGCACCGCTATCTATATAAACATGGAAATACCTTCACCGCTGTCTCTATAAACATGGAAATATGTACAACGCTATGTGTATAAACATGGAAATATCTCCACTGCTCTCTGTTTAAACATGGAAATATCTGCACCGTTATCTGTCTAAACATGGAAATATCTACAGCGCCATCTCTATAAACATTGAAATATCTACACTGCCATCTGTAAAAACATGGAAATATCTAAACCGCCAACTGTATGAACAAGGAAATATCTACACCACCATCTGTATAAACATGGAAATACCTACAATACCGTCTGTATACACATGGAAATATCTACACAGACATCTGTATAAATATGGAAATAACTACACGGCCATCTGTATGAACATGGAAATATCTACCCAGCCATCTATATAAACATGTAAATATCTACACTGCTATCTCTATAAACATGGAAATATCTACACCGCCATCTCTATAAACATGAAAATATCTACACTGCCATCTCCATAAATATGGAACTAACTTCTCTGCCATCTGTATAAACATGGAAACACCTACACCGCCATCTGTGTGAACAAGGAAATATCTACAATGCCATCTGTATAAAGATATAAATATCTGCTCCGCGAGCTGTATAAACATGGAAATATCTACATCGCTATCTGTATAAACGTGGAAATACCAACACCGCTATCGGTATAAACCTGGAAATATCTACAACGCCATCTATATAAACATGGAAATATGTACACCGCTATGTCTATAAACGTGGAAATACCTAAACCGCTATCTCTATAAACATGGAAATATCTACACCGCTATCTGTATAAACATGGAAATATCTACACCGCGATCTGTATAAACATGGAAATATCTACACCACGATCTGCATAAATATGGAAATATCTTCACCACGATCTGTATATACATGGAAATATCTACACCGCTATCTGTATAAACATGGTAATATCTACACCACCATCTACATAAACATGGAAATATCTAAAATGCCATCTGTAGAAAGATGGAAATATCTACACTGCAATCAGTGTAAACATGGAAATATCTACACCGATATCTGTAAAAACATGGAAATATCTACACCGCTATCTGTATAAACATGGAAATATCTACACCGCGATCTGTATAAACATGGAAATATCTACACCGCTATCTGTATAAACATGGAAATAACTACACCGCTATTTCTATAAACAAGCAAATATCTACACCGTGATCTGTATAAACATGGAAATATCTACACCGCCATCTCTATAAACAAGAAAATCTCAACACTGCCATCTCCATAAAGATGGAAGTATCTACTCCGCCATGTGTATAAACACGGAAATATCTGCACCACCATCTGTGGAAACATGGAAATAACTTCACCGCTATCTGTATAAACATGGAAATATCTACATGGCCATCTGTGTATATATGGAAATATCAACACCACCATCTGTACAAACATGGAAATATCTACACCGCTATCTCTATAAACATGGAAATATCTGCACTGCCATCTGTAAAAACATGGAAATACGTATACAGTCATCTGTATAAACATGGAAATATCTACAATGCCATCTGTATACACATGGAAATATCTACACAGCCATGTGTATAAACATGTAAATATCTACACTGCTATCTCTATAAACATGGAAATATCTACACCGCCATCTCTATAAACATGAAAATATCTACACTGCCATCTCCATAAACATGGAACTAACTACCCTGCCATCTGTATAAACATGGAAACATCTACACCGCCATCTGTGTGAATAAGGAAATATCTACAATGCCATCTGTATAAAGATATAAATATCTGCACCGTGAGCTGTATAAACATGGAAATATGTACATCGCTATATGTATAAACGTGGATATAGCAACACCGCTGTCGGTATAAACATGGAAATATCTACAACGACATCTATATAAACATGGAAATATATACACCGGTATGTCTATAAACATGGATATACCTACACCGCTATCTCTATAAACATGGAAATATCTAGAGCGCTATCTGTATAAACATGGAAATATCTACACCGCTATCTGTATAAACATGGAAATATCTACACCGCGATCTGTATAAACATGGAAATATCTACACCACGATCTGTATAAACATGGACATATCTTCACCACGATCTGTATAAACATGGAAATATCTACACCGCTATCTGTATAAACATGGCAATATCTACACCACCATCTATATAAACATGGAAATATCTACACCAACATCTGTATAAACATGGAAATATCTACAATGCCATCTATAGAAAGATGGAAATATCTACACCGCAATCTGCGTAAACATGGAAATATCTACACCGATATCTGTAAAAACATGGAAATATCTACATCGCTATCTCTATAAACATGGAAATATCTACACCGCGATCTGTATAAACATCTAGACATCTACACCACGATCTGTATAAACATGGAAATATCAACACCGCAATCTGTATAAACATGGAAATATCTACAAAGCTATCACTATAAACATGGAAAATCTACACCGCCATCTTTATAAACATGCAAATACCTACAAAGTCATCTGTATAAATATGGAAATATCTACACAGCCATCTGTATAAACATGGAAATATCTACATAGCCATCTGTATATACATGGAAATATCTACACAGCTATCTGTATAAACCTGGAAATAACTACACCGCTATTAGTATAAACAAGGAAATATCTACACCGTGATCTGTATAAACATGGAAATATCTACACCGCTATCTCTATAAACGTGGAAATATCTACACTCCTATCTGTATAAGCATGGAAATATCCACACCGCTGTCTCTATAAACATGGAAAAATCAACACCGCTATGTCTATGAACATGGAAATATCTACACCGCCATCTCTATAAACATGGAAATATCTACACCACGATCAGAATAAACATGGAAATACCTACACCGCTATCTGTATAAAAATGGAAATGTCTCCACTGCTATCTCTATACACATGGAAATATCTACACCGCCATCTGTATAAACATGGAAATTCTTAGAAAGTTATCTGTATAAACATGGAAATATCTACACCGCCATCTGTATAAAGATGGAAATGTCTACACAGCCATGTGTATATACATGGAAATAACTACACCGCTTTCTATATAAACATGGAAATAACTACACCGCAATCTGTATAAAGATGGAAATATCTACACCGCTATCTATATATCCATGGAAATATCTGTGCCGCCATTTGTATAAACATGGAAATATCTACAAGGTCATCTGTGTATAGATGGAAATATCAACACCGCCATCTGTACAAACATGGAAATATCTGCACCGCTATTTGTATAAACATGGAAATATCTACACCGCGGTCTGTATAAACATGGAAATATCTACACCACTATCTGTATAAACATGGAAATTTCTACACCGTTATCTGTATAAATATGGAAATATCTACACCGCTATCTCTATAAACATGGAAATATCTACACCGCCATCTGTATAAACATGGAAATACCTATACAGTCATCTGTGTAAACATGGAAATATCTACACCACCATCTGTATAAACATGGAAATATCTTCAATGCCATCTGTATACACATGGAAATACCTACACGGCACTCTGTGTATAAATGGAAACATCAACACCGCCATCTGTACAATCATGGAAATATCTACACTGCTATCTCTATAAACATGGAAATATCTGCACTGCGGTCTGTATAAACATGGAAATATCTACACCGGTATCTGTATAAACATGGAAATAACAACACCATGATCTGTATAAACATGGAAATATATACACCGCTATCTGTATAAACATGGAAATAACTGCACCGCTCTCTCTATAAACATGGAAATATCTACAAAGACATCTGTATAAACATGGAAATACCTACACAGTCATGTGTAGGAACATTTAAATATCTACACTGCCATCTGTATAGACATAGAAATATCTACAAAGCCATCTGTATAAATATGGAAATATCTGCATAGGCATCTGTGTAAACATGGAAATATCTGCACCGCTATCTGTATAAACATGGAAATACTTACTCCGCTGTCTCTATAAACATGGAAATATGTACACCGCTATGTGTATAAACATGGAAATATCTCCACTGCTCTCTGTATAAACATGGAAATATCTCAACCGTTATCTGTATAAACATGGAAATATCTACAGCGCCATCTCTATAAACACTGAAATATCTACACTGCCATCTGTAAAAACATGGAAATATCTACAACGCCAACTGTATAAACATGGAAATATCTACACCACCATCTGTATAAACATGGAAATACCTGCAATACCATCTGTTTACACATGGAAATATCTACACAGACATCTGTATAAATATGGAAATATCTACACGGCCATCTGTATAAACATGGAAATATCTACACCGCCATCTGTACAAACATGGAAGTATCTGCACTGCTATCTGTATAACCATGGAAATATCAACACCGCGGTATGTATAAACATGGAAATATCTACACCGCTATCTGTATAAACATGGAAATATCTACACCGCTATCTCTATAAACATGGAAATATCTACACCGTGATCTGTAAACATGGAAATATTTACACGGCTATCTGTATAAACATGGAAATTTCTACACCGTTATCTGTGTAAATATGGAAATATCTACACCGCTATCTGTATAAACATGGAAATATCTACACCGCTATGTGTATAAACATGGAAATATCTACACAGCTATCTCTATAAACATGGAAATATCTACACCGCCATCTGTATAAACATGGAAATACCTACACAGCCATCAGTATATATATGGAAATATCTACACCGCTATCTCTATAAATATGGAAATAACTACACCGCTATTTTTATAAACAAGCAAATATCTACACCGTGATCTGTATAAACATGGAAATATCTACACCGCCATCTGTATAAACATGGAAATATCTACACAGCCATGTGTATATACATGGAAATATCTACACCGCTATCTATATAAACATGGAAATAACTACACCGCTATTTGTATAAACATGCAAATATCTACACTTCCGTCTGCATATCCATGGAAATATCTGCGCCGCCATCTGTATAAACATGGAAATATCTACACGGTCATCTGTGTATAGATGGAAATATCAACACCGCCATCTGTAAAAACATGGAAATATCTGCACTGCAATCTGTATAACCATGGAAATATCTACACCGCAGTCTGTATAAACATGGAAATATCTACACCGTGATCTGTATAAACATGGAAATATTTACACCGCTATCTGTATAAAAATGGAAATTTCTACACCATTATCTGTATAAATATGGAAATATCTACTCCGCTATCTCTATAAACATGGAAATATCTACACCGCCATCTGTTTAAACATGGAAATATCTACAATGCCATCTGTATACACATGGAAATACCTACACGGCAATCTGTGTATAGATGGAAACATCAAAACCGCCATCTGTACAAACATGGAAATATCTACACTGCTATCTCTATAAACATGGAAATATCTACACTGCCATCTGTATAAACATGGAAATACTTACAAAGTTATCTGTATAAACATGGAAATATCTACACCACCATCTGTATAAACATGGAAATATCTACACAGCCATGTGTACATACATGGGAATATCTACACCGCTCTCTATATAAACATGGAAATAACTACACCGCTATCTCTATATACATGGAAATATCTACACCGCCATCTACATATCCAGAGAAATATCTGCGCCGCCATCTGTATAGACATGGATATAACTACACAGTCATCTGTGCACAGATGGAAATATCAACAACGCCATCTGTACAAACATGGAAATATCTACACTGCTATCTCTATAAACATGGAAATATCTACACTGCGGTCTGAATAAACATGGAAATATCTTCACCGGTATCTCTATAAACATGGAAATATCTACACCACGATCTGTATAAACATGGAAATCTATACACCGCTATCTGTATAAACATGGAAATATCTGCACCGCTATCTCTATAAACATGGAAATATCTACAAAGCCATCTGTATAAACATGGAAATACCAACACAGTCATGTGTAGGAACATGGAAACATCTACACTGCCATCTGTATAAACATAGGAATATCTACACAGACCTCTGTATTAATATGGAAATATCTTCATAGGCATCTGTGTAAACATGGAAATATCTGCACCGCTATGTGTATAAACATGAAAATACCTACACCACTGTCTCTATAAACATGGAAATATGTACACCGCTATGAGTATAAACATGGAAATATCTCCAGTGCTGTCTGTTTAAACATGGAAATATCTCCACCGTTATCTCTTTAAACATGGAAATATCTACAGCGCCATCTCTATAAACATTGAAATATCTACACTGCCATCTCTAAAAACGTGGAAATATCTACACAGTCATCTCAATAAACATGGAAATATCTACACCGCCATCTGCATGTCCATGGAAATATCTACGCCGCCATCTGTATAAACATGGAAATATCTACACGGCCATCTGTGTATAGATGGAAATATCAACACCGCCATCTGTGCAAACATGGAAATATCTACATCGCTGTCTCTATAAACATGGAAATATCTGCACTGCCATCGATAAAAACATGGAAATACGTATACAGTCATCTGTATAAACATGGAAATATCTACAATGCCATCTGTATACATATGGAAATATCTACACAGCCATCTGTATAAACATGTAAATATCTACACTGCTATCTCTATAAACATGGAAATATCTACACCGCCATCTCTATAAACTTGAAAATATCTACACTGCCATCTCCATAAACATGGAACTAACTACTCCGCCATCTGTATAAACATGGAAACATCTACACCGCCATCTGTGTGAATAAGGAAATATCTACAATGCCATCTGTATAAAGATATAAATATCTGCACCGCGAGCAGTAAAAACATGGAAAATCTACATAGCTATCTGTATAAACGTGGAAATACCAACACCGCTATCGGTATAAACATGGAAATATCTACAACGCCATCTATATAAACATGGAAATATCTACACCGCTATGTCTATAAACATGGAAATACCTACACCGCTATCTCTATAAACATGGAAATATCTACTCCGCTATCTGTATAAACATGGAAATATCTACACCGCCATCTGTATAAACATGGAAATACTTACACCGCGATCTGTAGAAACATGGAAATATCTACGCCGCGATCTGTATAAACATGGAAATATCTTCACCACAATCTGTATAAACAGGGAAATATCTTCACCGCTACCTGTATAAACATGGTAATATCTACACCACCATCTATATAAACATGGAAATATCTACACTGCCATCTTTATAAACATGGAAATATCAACAATGCCATCTGTAGAAAGATGGAAATATCTACACCGCAATCTGTGTAAACATGGAAATATCTGCACTGCTATCTGTAAAAACATGGAAATAACTACACCGCTATCTGTATAAACATGGAAATATCTACACCACGATCTGAATAAAGATGGAAATATCTACACCGCGATCTGTATAAACATGGAAATATCTACATCGCTATCTGCATAAACATGGAAATATCTACACAGCTTTCTGTATAAACCTGGAAATATCTACACCGCCATCTGTATAAACACGGAAATACCTACAAAGTCATCTGTATAAACATGGAAATATCTACACAGCCATCTGTATAAACATGGAAATATCTACACAGCCATCAGTATATACATGGAAATATCTAAACCGCTATCTGTATAAACATGGAAATACCTACACCGCTATTTGTATAAACAAGGAAATATCTACACCGTGATCTGTATAAACATGGAAATATCTACACCGCCATCTCTATAAACATGGAAATATCTACACCCCTATCTGTATAAACATGGAAGTATCTCCACTGCTATCTCTAGAAACATCGTAATATCTACACCGCCATCTGTATAAACATGGAAATACTTACAAAGTACTCTGTATAAACATGGAAATATCTACACCGCCATCTGTATAAACATGGAAATATCTACACAGCCATGAGTATATACATGGAAATATCTACACCACTATCCATGTAAACATGGAAATAACTACACCGCTATCTGTATAAACATGGAAATATCTACACCGCCATCTACATATCCATGGAAATACCTGCACCGCCATCTGTATAAAGATGGAAATATCTACACGGTCATCTGTGTATATATGGAAATATCAACACCGCCATCTGTACAAACATGGAAATATCTGCACCGCTGTCTGTATAAACATGGAAATATCTACACCACAGTCTGTATAAACATGGAAATATCTACACCGCTATCTGTATAAACATGGAAATATCTACACCGCTATCTCTATAAACTTGGAAATATCTACACCGTGATCTGTATAAACAAGGAAATATCTACACCGCAATCTGCATAAACATGGAAATATCTACACCGCTATCTCTATAAACATGGAAATATCTTCACCACAATCTGTATAAATATGGAAAAATCTACACCGCTACCTGTATAAACATGGTAATATCTACATCACCATCTATATAAAGATGGAAATATCTACACCGACATCTGTACAAACATGGAAATATCTACAATGCCGTCTGTAGAAAGATGGAAATATCTACACCGCAATCTGTGTAAACATGGAAATATCTACACCGCTATCTGTAAAAACATGGAAATAACTACACTGCTATCTGTATAAACATGGAAATATCTACACTGCGGTCTGTATAAACATGTAAATATCTACACCGCGATCTGTATAAACATGGAAATATCTTCACAGCTATCTCTATAAATATGGAAATATCTACACCGCCATCTGTATAAACATGGAAATACCTACATACTCATCTGTATAAACATGGAAATAACTACAGAGCCATCTGTATAAACATGGAAATATCTACACAGCCATCTGTATATACATGGAAATATCTACACCGCTATCTGTATAAACATGGAAATAACTACACCGCTATTTGTATAAACAAGGAAATATCTACACCGTGATCTGTATAAACATGGAAATTTCTACACCGCCATCTACATATCCATGGAAATATCTGTGCCGCCATCTGTATAAACATGGAAATATCTACACGGTCATCTGTGTATAGATGGAAATATCAACACCACCATCTGTACAAACATGGAAATATCAGCACCGCTATCTGTATAAACATGGAAATATCTACACCGCGGTCTGTATAAACATAGAAATATCTACACCGCTATCTGTATAAATATGGAAATATCTACACATCTATCTCTATAAACATGGAAATAACTACACCGTGATCTGTATAAACATGGAAATAATTACACCGCTATCTTTATAAACATGGAAATTTCTACTCCGTTAACTGTTGAAATGTGGAAATATCTACTCCGCTATCTCTATAAACATGGAAATATCTACACCGCTATCTGTATAAACATGGAAATACCTATACAGTCATCTGTGTAAACATGGAAATATCTACACCACCATCTGTATAAACATGGAAATATCTTCAATGCCATCTGTGTACACATGGAAATACCTACACGGCAATCTGTGTATAGATGGAAACATCAACACCGCCATCTGTACAAACATGGAAATATCTACACTGCTATCTCTATAAACAAGGAAATATCTACACTGCGGTCTGCATAAACATGGAAATATCTACACCGGTATCTGTATAAATATGGAAATATCTACACCATGATCTGTATAAACATGGAAATATATACACCGCTATCTGTATAAAGATGGAAATAACTGCACTGCTATCTCTATAAACATGGAAATTTCTACAAAGACATCTGTATAAACATGGAAATACCTACACAGTCATGTGTAGGAACATTTAAATATCTACACTACCATCTGTATAAACTTAGAAATATCTGCAAAGCCCTCTGTATAAATATGGAAATATCTGCATAGGCATCTGTGTAAACATGGAAATATCTGCACCGCTATCTATATAAACATGGAAATACCTTCACCGCTGTCTCTATAAACATGGAAATATGTACAACGCTATGTGTATAAACATGGAAATATCTCCACTGCTCTCTGTTTAAACATGGAAATATCTGCACCGTTATCTGTCTAAACATGGAAATATCTACAGCGCCATCTCTATAAACATTGAAATATCTACACTGCCATCTGTAAAAACATGGAAATATCTAAACCGCCAACTGTATGAACAAGGAAATATCTACACCACCATCTGTATAAACATGGAAATACCTACAATACCGTCTGTATACACATGGAAATATCTACACAGACATCTGTATAAATATGGAAATAACTACACGGCCATCTGTATGAACATGGAAATATCTACCCAGCCATCTATATAAACATGTAACTATCTACACTGCTATCTCTATAAACATGGAAATATCTACACCGCCATCTCTATAAACATGAAAATAACTACACTGCCATCTCCATAAATATGGAACTAACTTCTCTGCCATCTGTATAAACATGGAAACACCTACACCGCCATCTGTGTGAACAAGGAAATATCTACAATGCCATCTGTATAAAGATATAAATATCTGCTCCGCGAGCTGTATAAACACGGAAATATCTACATCGCTATCTGTATAAACGTGGAAATACCAACACCGCTATCGGTATAAACCTGGAAATATCTACAACGCCATCTATATAAACATGGAAATATGTACACCGCTATGTCTATAAACGTGGAAATACCTAAACCGCTATCTCTATAAACATGGAAATATCTACACCGCTATCTGTATAAACATGGAAATATCTACACCGCGATCTGTATAAACATGGAAATATCTACACCACGATCTGCATAAATATGGAAATATCTTCACCACGATCTGTATATACATGGAAATATCTACACCGCTATCTGTATAAACATGGTAATATCTACACCACCATCTACATAAAAGTGGAAATATCTAAACCGCCATCTATATAAACATGGAAATATCTAAAATGCCATCTGTAGAAAGATGGAAATATCTACACCGCAATCAGTGTAAACATGGAAATATCTACACCGATATCTGTAAAAACCTGGAAATATCTACACCGCTATCTGTATAAACATGGAAATATCTACACCGCGATCTGTATAAACATGGAAATATCTACACCGCTATCTGTATAAACATGGAAATATCTACACAGCTATCTCTATAAACATGGAAATACCTACACCGCCATCTGTATAAACATGGAAATACCTACAAAGTCATCTGTATAAACATGGAAATATCTACACAGCCATCGGTATAAACATGGAAATATCTACAAAGCCATCTGTATATACATGGAAATATCTACACCGCTATCTGTATAAACATGGAAATAACTACACCGCTATTTGTATAAACAAGCAAATATCTACACCGTGATCTGTATAAACATGGAAATATCTACACCGCCATCTCTATAAACAAGAAAATCTCAACACTGCCATCTCCATAAAGATGGAAGTATCTACTCCGCCATGTGTATAAACATGGAAATATCTACATGGCCATCTGTGTATATATGGAAATATCAACACCACCATCTGTACAAACATGGAAATATCTACAACGCTATCTCTATAAACATGGAAATATCTGCACTGCCATCTGTAAAAACATGGAAATACGTATACAGTCATCTGTATAAACATGGAAATATCTACAATGCCATCTGTATACACATGGAAATATCTACACAGCCATGTGTATAAACATGTAAATATCTACACTGCTATCTCTATAAACATGGAAATATCTACACCGCCATCTCTATAAACATGAAAATATCTACACTGCCATCTCCATAAACATGGAACTAACTACCCTGCCATCTGTATAAACATGGAAACATCTACACCGCCATCTGTGTGAATAAGGAAATATCTACAATGCCATCTGTATAAAGATATAAATATCTGCACCGTGAGCTGTATAAACATGGAAATATGTACGTCGCTATATGTATAAACGTGGATATAGCAACACCGCTGTCGGTATAAACATGGAAATATCTACAACGACATCTATATAAACATGGAAATATATACACCGCTATGTCTATAAACATGGAAATACCTACACCGCTATCTCTATAAACATGGAAATATCTAGAGCGCTATCTGTATAAACATGGAAATATGTACACCGCTATCTGTATAAACATGGAAATATCTACACCGCGATCTGTATAAACATGGAAATATCTACACCACGATCTGTATAAACATGGACATATCTTCACCACGATCTGTATAAACATGGAAATATCTACACCGCTATCTGTATAAACATGGCAATATCTACACCACCATCTATATAAACATGGAAATATCTACACCAACATCTGTATAAACATGGAAATATCTACAATGCCATCTATAGAAAGATGGAAATATCTACACCGCAATCTGCGTAAACATGGAAATATCTACACCGATATCTGTAAAAACATGGAAATATCTACATCGCTATCTCTATAAACATGGAAATATCTACACCGCGATCTGTATAAACATCTAGACATCTACACCACGATCTGTAGAAACATGGAAATATCAACACCGCAATCTGTATAAACATGGAAATATCTACAAAGCTATCACTGTAAACATGGAAAATCTACACCGCCATCTTTATAAACATGCAAATACCTACAAAGTCATCTGTATAAATATGGAAATATCTACACAGCCATCTGTATAAACATGGAAATATCTACATAGCCATCTGTATATACATGGAAATATCTACACCGCTATCTGTATAAACCTGGAAATAACTACACCGCTATTAGTATAAACAAGGAAATATCTACACCGTGATCAGTATAAACATGGAAATAACTACACCGCTATCTCTATAAACATGGAAATATCTACACTCCTATCTGTATAAGCATGGAAATATCCACACCGCTGTCTCTATAAACATGGAAAAATGAACACCGCTATGTCTATGAACATGGAAATATCTACACCGCCATCTCTATAAACATGGAAATATCTACACCACGATCAGAATAAACATGGAAATACCTACACAGCTATCTGTATAAAAATGGAAATGTCTCCACTGCTATCTCTATACACATGGAAATATCTACACCGCCATCTGTATAAACATGGAAATTCTTAGAAAGTTATCTGTATAAACATGGAAATATCTACACTGCCATCTGTATAAAGATGGAAATATCTACACAGCCATGTGTATATACATGGAAATAACTACACCGCTTTCTATATAAACATGGAAATAACTACACCGCAATCTGTATAAACATGGAAATATCTACACCGCCATCTA
The DNA here is from genome assembly GCF_029289425.2 of Pan paniscus. Taxonomy (NCBI): domain Eukaryota; kingdom Metazoa; phylum Chordata; class Mammalia; order Primates; family Hominidae; genus Pan; species Pan paniscus. The sequence continues at coordinate 5,553,187 of NC_073261.2, forward strand.
TATATCCATGGAAATATTTGTGCCGCCATTTGTATAAACATGGAAATATCTACAAGGTCATCTGTGTATAGATGGAAATATCAACACCGCCATCTGTACAAACATGGAAATATCCGCACCGCTATTTGTATAAACATGGAAATATCTACACCGCGGTCTGTATAAACATGGAAATATCTACATCACTATCTGTATAAACATGGAAATTTCTACATCGTTATCTGTATAAATATGGAAATATCTACACCGCTATCTCTATAAACATGGAAATATCTACACCGCCATGTGTATAAACATGGAAATACCTATACAGTCATCTGTGTAAACATGGAAATATCTACACCACCATCTGTATAAACATGGAAATATCTTCAATGCCATCTGTATACACATGGAAATACCTACACGGCACTCTGTGAATAAATGGAAACATCAACACCGCCATCTGAACAAACATGGAAATATCTACACTGCTATCTCTATAAACATGGAAATATCTGCACTGCGGTCTGTATAAACATGGAAATATCTACACCGGTATCTGTATAAACATGGAAATATCAACAATGCCATCTGTAGAAAGATGGAAATATCTACACCGCAATCTGTGTAAACATGGAAATATCTGCACTGCTATCTGTAAAAACATGGAAATAACTACACCGCTATCTGTATAAACATGGAAATATCTACACCACGATCTGAATAAAGATGGAAATATCTACACCGCGATCTGTATAAACATGGAAATATCTACATCGCTATCTGCATAAACATGGAAATATCTACACAGCTTTCTGTATAAACCTGGAAATATCTACACCGCCATCTGTATAAACACGGAAATACCTACAAAGTCATCTGTATAAACATGGAAATATCTACACAGCCATCTGTATAAACATGGAAATATCTACACAGCCATCAGTATATACATGGAAATATCTAAACCGCTATCTGTATAAACATGGAAATACCTACACCGCTATTTGTATAAACAAGGAAATATCTACACCGTGATCTGTATAAACATGGAAATATCTACACCGCCATCTCTATAAACATGGAAATATCTACACCCCTATCTGTATAAACATGGAAGTATCTCCACTGCTATCTCTAGAAACATCGAAATATCTACACCGCCATCTGTATAAACATGGAAATACTTACAAAGTACTCTGTAAAAACATGGAAATATCTACACCGCCATCTGTATAAACATGGAAATATCTACACAGCCATGAGTATATACATGGAAATATCTACACCACTATCCATGTAAACATGGAAATAACTACACCGCTATCTGTATAAACATGGAAATATCTACACCGCCATCTACATATCCATGGAAATACCTGCACCGCCATCTGTATAAAGATGGAAATATCTACACGGTCATCTGTGTATATATGGAAATATCAACACCGCCATCTGTACAAACATGGAAATATCTGCACCGCTGTCTGTATAAACATGGAAATATCTACACCACAGTCTGTATAAACATGGAAATATCTACACCGCTATCTGTATAAACATGGAAATATCTACACCGCTATCTCTATAAACTTGGAAATATCTACACCGTGATCTGTATAAACATGGAAATATCTACACCGCAATCTGCATAAACATGGAAATATCTACACCGCTATCTCTATAAACATGGAAATATCTTCACCACAATCTGTATAAATATGGAAAAATCTACACCGCTACCTGTATAAACATGGTAATATCTACATCACCATCTATATAAAGATGGAAATATCTACACCGACATCTGTACAAACATGGAAATATCTACAATGCCGTCTGTAGAAAGATGGAAATATCTACACCGCAATCTGCGTAAACATGGAAATATCTACACCGCTATCTGTAAAAACATGGAAATAACTACACCGCTATCTGTATAAACATGGAAATATCTACACTGCGGTCTGTATAAACATGTAAATATCTACACCGCGATCTGTATAAACATGGAAATATCTTCACAGCTATCTCTATAAATATGGAAATATCTACACCGCCATCTGTATAAACATGGAAATACCTACATACTCATCTGTATAAACATGGAAATAAATACAGAGCCATCTGTATAAACATGGAAATATCTACACAGCCATCTGTATATACATGGAAATATCTACACCGCTATCTGTATAAACATGGAAATAACTACACCGCTATTTGTATAAACAAGGAAATATCTACACCGTGATCTGTATAAACATGGAAATTTCTACACCGCCATCTACATATCCATGGAAATATCTGTGCCGCCATCTGTATAAACATGGAAATATCTACACGGTCATCTGTGTATAGATGGAAATATCAACACCACCATCTGTACAAACATGGAAATATCAGCACCGCTATCTGTATAAACATGGAAATATCTACACCGCGGTCTGTATAAACATAGAAATATCTACACCGCTATCTGTATAAATATGGAAATATCTACACATCTATCTCTATAAACATGGAAATAACTACACCGTGATCTGTATAAACATGGAAATAATTACACCGCTATCTTTATAAACATGGAAATTTCTACTCCGTTAACTGTTGAAATGTGGAAATATCTACTCCGCTATCTCTATAAACATGGAAATATCTACACCGCTATCTGTATAAACATGGAAATACCTATACAGTCATCTGTGTAAACATGGAAATATCTACACCACCATCTGTATAAACATGGAAATATCTTCAATGCCATCTGTGTACACATGGAAATACCTACACGGCAATCTGTGTATAGATGGAAACATCAACACCGCCATCTGTACAAACATGGAAATATCTACACTGCTATCTCTATAAACAAGGAAATATCTACACTGCGGTCTGCATAAACATGGAAATATCTACACCGGTATCTGTATAAATATGGAAATATCTACACCATGATCTGTATAAACATGGAAATATATACACCGCTATCTGTATAAAGATGGAAATAACTGCACTGCTATCTCTATAAACATGGAAATTTCTACAAAGACATCTGTATAAACATGGAAATACCTACACAGTCATGTGTAGGAACATTTAAATATCTACACTACCATCTGTATAAACTTAGAAATATCTGCAAAGCCCTCTGTATAAATATGGAAATATCTGCATAGGCATCTGTGTAAACATGGAAATATCTGCACCGCTATCTATATAAACATGGAAATACCTTCACCGCTGTCTCTATAAACATGGAAATATGTACAACGCTATGTGTATAAACATGGAAATATCTCCACTGCTCTCTGTTTAAACATGGAAATATCTGCACAGTTATCTGTCTAAACATGGAAATATCTACAGCGCCATCTCTATAAACATTGAAATATCTACACTGCCATCTGTAAAAACATGGAAATATCTAAACCGCCAACTGTATGAACAAGGAAATATCTACACCACCATCTGTATAAACATGGAAATACCTACAATACCGTCTGTATACACATGGAAATATCTACACAGACATCTGTATAAATATGGAAATAACTACACGGCCATCTGTATGAACATGGAAATATCTACCCAGCCATCTATATAAACATGTAACTATCTACACTGCTATCTCTATAAACATGGAAATATCTACACCGCCATCTCTATAAACATGAAAATATCTACACTGCCATCTCCATAAATATGGAACTAACTTCTCTGCCATCTGTATAAACATGGAAACACCTACACCGCCATCTGTGTGAACAAGGAAATATCTACAATGCCATCTGTATAAAGATATAAATATCTGCTCCGCGAGCTGTATAAACATGGAAATATCTACATCGCTATCTGTATAAACGTGGAAATACCAACACCGCTATCGGTATAAACCTGGAAATATCTACAACGCCATCTATATAAACATGGAAATATGTACACCGCTATGTCTATAAACGTGGAAATACCTAAACCGCTATCTCTATAAACATGGAAATATCTACACCGCTATCTGTATAAACATGGAAATATCTACACCGCGATCTGTATAAACATGGAAATATCTACACCACGATCTGCATAAATATGGAAATATCTTCACCACGATCTGTATATACATGGAAATATCTACACCGCTATCTGTATAAACATGGTAATATCTACACCACCATCTACATAAAAGTGGAAATATCTAAACTGCCATCTATATAAATATGGAAATATCTAAAATGCCATCTGTAGAAAGATGGAAATATCTACACCGCAATCAGTGTAAACATGGAAATATCTACACCGATATCTGTAAAAACATGGAAATATCTACACCGCTATCTGTATAAACATGGAAATATCTACACCGCGATCTGTATAAACATGGAAATATCTACACCGCTATCTGTATAAACATGGAAATATCTACACAGCTATCTCTATAAACATGGAAATACCTACACCGCCATCTGTATAAACATGGAAATACCTACAAAGTCATCTGTATAAACATGGAAATATCTACACAGCCATCGGTATAAACATGGAAATATCTACAAAGCCATCTGTATATACATGGAAATATCTACACCACTATCTGTATAAACATGGAAATAACTACACCGCTATTTGTATAAACAAGCAAATATCTACACCGTGATCTGTATAAACATGGAAATATCTACACCGCCATCTCTATAAACAAGAAAATCTCAACACTGCCATCTCCATAAAGATGGAAGTATCTACTCCGCCATGTGTATAAACATGGAAATATCTACATGGCCATCTGTGTATATATGGAAATATCAACACCACCATCTGTACAAACATGGAAATATCTACAACGCTATCTCTATAAACATGGAAATATCTGCACTGCCATCTGTAAAAACATGGAAATACGTATACAGTCATCTGTATAAACATGGAAATATCTACAATGCCATCTGTATACACATGGAAATATCTACACAGCCATGTGTATAAACATGTAAATATCTACACTGCTATCTCTATAAACATGGAAATATCTACACCGCCATCTCTATAAACATGAAAATATCTACACTGCCATCTCCATAAACATGGAACTAACTACCCTGCCATCTGTATAAACATGGAAACATCTACACCGCCATCTGTGTGAATAAGGAAATATCTACAATGCCATCTGTATAAAGATATAAATATCTGCACCGTGAGCTGTATAAACATGGAAATATGTACGTCGCTATATGTATAAACGTGGATATAGCAACACCGCTGTCGGTATAAACATGGAAATATCTACAACGACATCTATATAAACATGGAAATATATACACCGCTATGTCTATAAACATGGAAATACCTACACCGCTATCTCTATAAACATGGAAATATCTAGAGCGCTATCTGTATAAACATGGAAATATGTACACCGCTATCTGTATAAACATGGAAATATCTACACCGCGATCTGTATAAACATGGAAATATCTACACCACGATCTGTATAAACATGGACATATCTTCACCACGATCTGTATAAACATGGAAATATCTACACCGCTATCTGTATAAACATGGCAATATCTACACCACCATCTATATAAACATGGAAATATCTACACCAACATCTGTATAAACATGGAAATATCTACAATGCCATCTATAGAAAGATGGAAATATCTACACCGCAATCTGCGTAAACATGGAAATATCAACACCGATATCTGTAAAAACATGGAAATATCTACATCGCTATCTCTATAAACATGGAAATATCTACACCGCGATCTGTATAAACATCTAGACATCTACACCACGATCTGTAGAAACATGGAAATATCAACACCGCAATCTGTATAAACATGGAAATATCTACAAAGCTATCACTATAAACATGGAAAATCTACACCGCCATCTTTATAAACATGCAAATACCTACAAAGTCATCTGTATAAATATGGAAATATCTACACAGCCATCTGTATAAACATGGAAATATCTACATAGCCATCTGTATATACATGGAAATATCTACACCGCTATCTGTATAAACCTGGAAATAACTACACCGCTATTAGTATAAACAAGGAAATATCTACACCGTGATCTGTATAAACATGGAAATATCTACACCGCTATCTCTATAAACATGGAAATATCTACACTCCTATCTGTATAAGCATGGAAATATCCACACCGCTGTCTCTATAAACATGGAAAAATCAACACCGCTATGTCTATGAACATGGAAATATCTACACCGCCATCTCTATAAACATGGAAATATCTACACCACGATCAGAATAAACATGGAAATACCTACACCGCTATCTGTATAAAAATGGAAATGTCTCCACTGCTATCTCTATACACATGGAAATATCTACACCGCCATCTGTATAAACATGGAAATTCTTAGAAAGTTATCTGTATAAACATGGAAATATCTACACTGCCATCTGTATAAAGATGGAAATATCTACACAGCCATGTGTATATACATGGAAATAACTACACCGCTTTCTATATAAACATGGAAATAACTACACCGCAATCTGTATAAACATGGAAATATCTACACCGCCATCTATATATCCATGGAAATATTTGTGCCGCCATTTGTATAAACATGGAAATATCTACAAGGTCATCTGTGTATAGATGGAAATATCAACACCGCCATCTGTACAAACATGGAAATATCCGCACCGCTATTTGTATAAACATGGAAATATCTACACCGCGGTCTGTATAAACATGGAAATATCTACATCACTATCTGTATAAACATGGAAATTTCTACATCGTTATCTGTATAAATATGGAAATATCTACACCGCTATCTCTATAAACATGGAAATATCTACACCGCCATCTGTATAAACATGGAAATACCTATACAGTCATCTGTGTAAACATGGAAATATCTACACCACCATCTGTATAAACATGGAAATATCTTCAATGCCATCTGTATACACATGGAAATACCTACACGGCACTCTGTGAATAAATGGAAACATCAACACCGCCATCTGAACAAACATGGAAATATCTACACTGCTATCTCTATAAACATGGAAATATCTGCACTGCGGTCTGTATAAACATGGAAATATCTACACCGGTATCTGTATAAACATGGAAATAACAACACCATGATCTGTATAAACATGGAAATATATACACCGCTATCTGTATAAACATGGAAATAACTGCACCGCTCTCTCTATAAACATGGAAATATCTACAAAGACATCTGTATAAACATGGAAATACCTACACAGTCATGTGTAGGAACATTTAAATATCTACACTGCCATCTGTATAGACATAGAAATATCTACAAAGCCATCTGTATAAATATGGAAATATCTGCATAGGCATCTGTGTAAACATGGAAATATCTGCACCGCTATCTGTATAAACATGGAAATACTTACTCCGCTGTCTCTATAAACATTTAAATATGTACACCGCTATGTGTATAAACATGGAAATATCTCCACTGCTCTCTGTATAAACATGGAAATATCTCAACCGTTATATGTATAAACATGGAAATATCTACAGCGCCATCTCTATAAACATTGAAATATCTACACTGCCATCTGTAAAAACATGGAAATATCTACAACGCCAACTGTATAAACGTGGAAATATCTACACCACCATCTGTATAAACATGGAAATACCTGCAATACCATCTGTTTACACATGGAAATATCTACACAGACATCTGTATAAATATGGAAATATCTACACGGCCATCTGTATAAACATGGAAATATCTACACCGCCATCTGTGCAAACATGGAAGTATCTGCACTGCTATCTGTATAACCATGGAAATATCTACACCGCGGTCTGTATAAACATGGAAATATCTACACCGCTATCTGTATAAACATGGAAATATCTACACCGCTATCTCTATAAACATGGAAATATCTACACCGTGATCTGTAAACATGGAAATATTTACACGGCTATCTGTATAAACATGGAAATTTCTACACCGTTATCTGTGTAAATATGGAAATATCTACACCGCTATCTGTATAAACATGGAAATATCTACACCGCTATGTGTATAAACATGGAAATATCTACACAGCTATCTCTATAAACATGGAAATATCTACACCACCATCTGTATAAACATGGAAATACCTACACAGCCATCAGTATATATATGGAAATATCTACACCGCTATCTCTATAAATATGGAAATAACTACACCGCTATTTTTATAAACAAGCAAATATCTACACCGTGATCTGTATAAACATGGAAATATCTACACCGCCATCTGTATAAACATGGAAATATCTACACAGCCATGTGTATATACATGGAAATATCTACACCGCTATCTATATAAACATGGAAATAACTACACCGCTATTTGTATAAACATGCAAATATCTACACTTCCGTCTACATATCCATGGAAATATCTGCGCCGCCATCTGTATAAACATGGAAATATCTACACGGTCATCTGTGTATAGATGGAAATATCAACACCGCCATCTGTACAAACATGGAAATATCTGCACTGCAATCTGTATAACCATGGAAATATCTACACCGCAGTCTGTATAAACATGGAAATATCTACACCGTGATCTGTATAAACATGGAAATATTTACACCGCTATCTGTATAAAGATGGAAATTTCTACACCATTATCTGTATAAATATGGAAATATCTACACCGCTATCTCTATAAACATGGAAATATCTACACTGCCATCTGTTTAAACATGGAAATATCTACAATGCCATCTGTATACACATGGAAATACCTACACGGCAATCTGTGTATAGATGGAAACATCAAAACCGCCATCTGTACAAACATGGAAATATCTACACTGCTATCTCTATAAACATGGAAATATCTACACTGTGGTCTGTATAAACATGGAAATATCTACACCGGTATCTGTTTAAACATGGAAGTATCTACAGCGACATCTCTATAAACATTGAAATATCTACACTGCCATCTGTAAAAACATGGAAATAACTACACAGTCATCTGAATAAACTTGGAAATATCTACACCACCAAATGTATAAACATGGAAGTACCTACAATACCATCTGTATGCTCATGGAAACATCTACACAGACATCTGTATAAATATGGAAATATCTACACGGCCATCTGTATAAACATGGAAATATCTACACTGCCATCTGTAGAAAGATGGAAATATCTACACCGCTATCTCTATAAATATGGAAATATCTTCACCGCCATCTCTATAAACATGAAAATATCTACACTGCCATCTCCATAAAGATGGAAGTATCTACTCCGCCATGTGTATAAACACGGAAATATCTACACCACCATCTGTATAAACATGGAAATATCTACACTGCCATCTGCATGTCCATGGAAATATCTACGCCGCCATCTGTATAAACATGGAAATATCTACAAGGCCTTCTGTGTATAGATGGAAATATCAACACCGCCATCTGTACAAACATGGAAATATCTACACCGCTTTCTCTATAAACATGGAAATATCTGCACTGCCATCTGTAAAAACATGCAAATACCTATACAGTCATCTGTATAAACATGGAAATATCTAAAATGCCATCTGTATACACATGGAAATATCTACACAGCCATCTGTATAAACATGTAAATATCTACACTGCTATCTCTATAAACATGGAAATATCTACACCGCCAACTCTGTAAACATGAAAATATCTACACTGCCATGTCCATAAACATGGAACTAACTACTCCGCCATCTGTATAAACATGGAAACATCTACACCGCCATCTGGGTGAACAAGGAAATAACTACAATGCCGTCTGTAGAAAGATGGAAATATCTACACGGCAATCTGTGTAAACATGGAAATATCTACACCGATATCTGTAAAAACATGGAAATATCTACACCGCTATCTATATAAACATGGAAATATCTACACCGCGATCTGTATAAACATGGAAATATCTACACCGCGGTCTTTATAAACATGGAAATATCTACACAGCTATCAGTATAAACATGGAAATTTCTACACAGCTATCTCTATAAACATGGAAATATCTACACCGTGATCTGTAAACATGGAAATATTTACACCGCTATCTGTATAAACATGGAAATTTCTACACCGTTATCTTTGTAAATATGGAAATATCTACACCGCTATCTGTTTAAACATGGAAATATCTACACCGCTATCTGTATAAACATGGAAATATCTACACAGCTTTCTCTATAAACATGGAAATATCTACACCGCCATCTGTATAAACATGGAATAACCTACAAAGTCATCTGTGTAAACATGGAAATATCTACACCACCATCTGTATAAACATATAAATATCTTCAATGCCATCTGTATACAAATGGAAATACCCACACGGCAATCGGCGTATAGATGGAAACATCAACACCGCCATCTGTACAAACATGGAAATATCTACACTGCTATCTCTATAAACATGGAAATATCTACACTGCGGTCTGTATAAACATGGAAATATCTACACCGGTATCTGTTTAAACATGGAAATATCTACAGCGCCATCTCTATAAACATTGAAATATCTACACTGCCATCTGTAAAAACATGGAAATATCTACACAGTCATCTGAATAAACATGGAAATATCTAAAGCACCATATGTATAAACATGGAAGTATCTACAATGCCATCTGTATACACATGGAAATATCTACACACACATCTGTATAAATATGGAAATATCTACACGGCCATCTGTATAAACATGGAAATATCTACACTGCCATCTGTAGAAAGATGGAAATATCTACACCGCTATCTCTATAAATATGGAAATATCTACACCGCCATCTCTATAAACATGAAAATATTTCCACTGCCATCTCCATCAACATGGAAGTATCTACTCCGCCATGTGTATAAACACGGAAATATCTACACCACCATCTGTGTAAACATGGAAATATCTACACCGCTATCTGTATAAACATGGAAATATCTACACCGCCATCAGCATGTCCATGGAAATATCTACGCCGCCATCTGTACAAACATGGAAATATCTACACGGCCATCTCTGTATAGATGGAAATATCAACACCTCCATCTCTACAAACATATAAATATCTACACCGCTATCTCTATAAACATGGAAATATCTGCACTGCCATCTGTAAAAACATGGAAGTAACTTTACAGACATCTGCATAAACATGGAAATATCTACAATGCCATCTGTATACACATGGAAATATCTACACAGACATCTGTATAAACATGTAAATATCTACACTGCTATCTCTATAAACATGGAAATATCTACACCTCCATCTCTATAAACATGAAAATATCTACACTGCCATGTCCATAAACATGGAACTAACTACTCCGCCATCTGTATAAACATGGAAACATCTACACCGCCTTCTGGGTGAACAAGGAAATATCTACAATGCCGTCTGTAGAAAGATGGAAAGATCTACACGGCAATCTGTGTAAACATGGAAATATCTACACCGATATCTGTAAAAACATGGAAATATCTACACCGCTATCTATATAAACATGGAAATATCTACACCGTGATCTGTATAAACATGGAAATATCTACACCGCGGTCTTTATAAACATGGAAATATCTACACAGCTATCTGTATAAACATGGAAATTTCTACACAGCTATCTCTGTAAACATGGAGATATCTACACCGTGATCTGTAAACATGGAAATAATTGCACCGCTATCTGTATAAACATGGAAATTTCTACACCGTTATCTGTGTAAATATGGAAATATCTACACCGCTATCTGTATAAACATGGAAATATCTACACCGAAATCTGTATAAACATGGAAATATCTACACAGCTATCTCTACAAACATGGAAATATCTACACCGCCATCTGTATAAACATGGAAAAACCTACAAAGTCATCTGTGTAATCATGGAAATATCTACACCACCATCTGTATAAACATGGAAATATCTTCAATGCCATCTGTATACAAATGGAAATACCCACACGGCAATCTGTGTATAGATGGAAACATCAACACCGCCATCTGTACAAACATGGAAATATCTACACTGCTATCTCTATAAACATGGAAATATCTACACTGCGGTCTGTATAAACATGGAAATATCTACACCGGTATCTGTTTAAACATGGAAATATCTACAGCGCCATCTCTATAAACATTGAAATATCCACACTGCCATCTGTAAAAACATGGAAATATCTACACAGTCATCTGAATAAACATGGAAATATCTAAAGCACCATATGTATAAACATGGAAGTATCTACAATACCATCTGTATACACATGGAAATATCTACACAGACATCTGTATAAATATGGAAATATCTACACGGCCATCTGTATAAACATGGAAATATCTACACTGCCATCTGTAGAAAGATGGAAATATCTACACCGCTATCTCTATAAATATGGAAATATCTACACCGCCATCTCTATAAACATGAAAATATCTACACTGCCATCTCCATAAAGACGGAAGTATCTACCCTGCCATGTGTATAAACACGGAAATATCTACACCAACATCTGTGTAAACATGGAAATATATACACCGCTATCTGTATAAACATGGAAATATCTACACCGCCATCTGCATATCCATGGAAATATCTACGCCGCCATCTGTATAAACATGGAAATATCTACACGGCCATCTGTGTATAGATGGAAATATCAACACCGCAATCTGTACACACATGGAAATATCTACACCGCTATCTCTATAAACGTGGAAATATCTGCACTATCATCTCTAAAAACATGGAAATACCTATACAGTCATCTGTATAAACATGGAAATATCTACAATGCCATCTGTATACACATGGAAATATCTAAACAGCCATCTGTATAAGCATGTAAATATCTACACTGCTTTCTCTATAAACATGGAAATAACTACACCGCCATCTCTATAAACATGAAAATATCTACACTGATATCTCCATAAATATGGAACTAACTACTCCGCCATCTGTATAAACATGGAAACAACTACACCGCCATCTGTGTGAACAAGGAAATATCTACAATGCCATCTGTATAAAGATATGAATATCTGCACCGCGAGCTGTATAAACATGGAAATATCTACATCGCTATCTGTATAAACGTGGAAATACCAACACCGCTATCGGTATAAACCTGGAAATATCTACAACGCTATCTATATAAACATGGAAATATCTACACCGCTATGTCTTTAAACAAGGAAATAACTACACCGCTATCTCTATAAACATGAAAATATCTCCACCGCTATCTGTATAAACATGGAAATATCTACACCGCTATCTGTATAAACATGGAAATAACTACACCGCGATCTGTATAAACATGGAAATATCTACACCGCGATCTGTATAAACATGGAAATACCTTCACCACGATCTGTATATACATGGAAATATCTACACCGCTATCTGTATAAACATGGTAATATCTACACCACCATCTATATAAACATGGAAATATCTGCACCGCTATCTGTATAACCATGGAAATATCTACACCGCGGTCTGTATAAACATGGAAGTATCTACAACGCCATCTGTATAAACATGGAAATACCTACAAAGTCTTCTGTATAAACATGGAAATATCTACACAGCCATCGGTATAAACATGGAAATATCTACACAGCCATCTGTATATACATGGAAATATCTACACCGCTATCTGTATAAACATGGAAATAACTACACCGCTATTTGTATAAACAAGCAAATATCTACACCGTGATCTGTATAAACATGGAAATATCTACACCGCCATCTCTATAAACATGGAAATATCTACACCCCTATCTGTATAAACATGGAAATATCCACACCGCTATCTCTATAAACATGGAAAAATCTACACTGCTATCTCTATGAACATGGAAATATCTACACCGCCATCTCTATAAACATGGAAATATCTACACCACGATCAGTATAAACACGGAAACATCTACACCGCTATCTGTATAAACATGGAAATACCTCCACTGCTATCTCTATAAACATCGAAATATCTACACCGCCATCTGTATAGACATGGAAATACTTACAAGGTTATCTGTATAAACATGGAAATATCTACACCGCCATCTGTATAAACATGGATGTATCTACACAGCCATGTGTATATACATGGAAATATCTACACCGCTATCTATATAAACATGGAAATAACTACACCGCTATCTGTATAAACATGGAAATATCTACATCGCTATCTGTATAAACATGGAAATATCGACACCACGATCTGTACAAAAAAGGAAATATCTACACCGCGATCAGTATAAACATGGAAATATCTTCACCACGATCTGTATATACATGGAAATATCTACACCGCTATCTGTATAAACATGGTATTATCTTCACCGCGATCTGTATAAACATGGAAATATCTACACCGCGATCTGTATAAACATGGAAATATCTACAACGCTATCTGTATAAACATGGAAATATCTACACAGCTATCTCTATAAACATGGAAATATCTACACCGCCATCTGTATAAACATGGAAATAACTACAAACTCATCTGTATAAACATGGAAATATCTACACAGCTATCTGTATAAACATGGAAATATCTACACAGCCATATATATATACATGGAAATATCTACACCGCTATCTGTATAAATATGGAAATAACTACACCGCTATTTTTATAAACAAGCAAATATCTACACCGTGATCTGTATAAACATGGAAATATCTACACCGCCATCTCTATAAACATGGAAATATCTACACCCCTATCTGTATAAACATGGAAATATCCACACCGCTATCTCTATAAACATGGAAATATCAACACCGCTATCTCTATGAACATGGAAATATCTGCACCGCCATCTCTATAAACATGGAAATATCTACACCACGATCAGTATAAACATGGAAATATCTACACTGCTATCTGTATAAACATGGAAATATCTCCACTGCTATCTCTATAAACATCGAAATATCAACACCGCCATCTGTATAAACATGGAAATACTTACAAAGTTATCTGTATAAACATGGAAATATCTACACCGCCATCTGTATAAACATGGAAATATCTACACTGCCATGTGTATATACATGGAAATATCTACACCGCTATCTATATAAACACGGAAATAACTACACCGCTATTTGTATAAACATGTAAATATCTACACTGTTATATCTATAAACATGGAAATATCTACACCGCCATCTATATAAACATGGAAATATCTACAATGCCATCTGTAGAAAGATGGAAATATCTACACGGCAATCTGTGTAAACATGGAAATACCTACACCGATATCTGTAAAAACATGGAAATATCTACACCGCTATCTATATAAACATGGAAATATCTACACCGTGATCTGTATAAACATGGAAATATCTACACCGCGATCTTTATAAACATGGAAATATCTACACAGCTATCTGTATAAACATGGAAATATCTACACAGCTATCTCTATAAACATGGAAATATCTACACCGCCATCTGTATAAACATGGAAATAACTACAAAGTCATTTGTATAAACATGGTAATATCTACACAGCCATCTGTATAAACATGGAAATATCTACACAGCCATCTGCATATACATGGAAATATCTACACCGCTATCTGTATAAACATGGAAATATCTACACCGTGATCTGTATAACCATGGAAATATCTACACCGCGGTCTGTATAAACATGGAAATATTTGCACCACTATCTGCATAAACATGGAAATATCTACACCGCTATCTCTATAAACATGGAAATATCTACACCGTGATCTGTATAAACATGGAAATATTTACACCGCTATCTGTATAAAGATGGAAATTTCTACACCGTTATCTGTATAAATATGGAAATATCTACACCGCTATCTGTATAAACATGGAAATATCTACACCGCCATCTGTATAAACATGGAAATATCTACAATGCCATCTGCATACACATGGAAATACCTACACGGCAATCTGTGTATAGATGGAAACATCAAAACCGCCGTTTCTAAAAACATGGAAATATCTACACTGCTATCTCTATAAACATGGAAATATCTACACTGCGGTCTGTATAAACATGGAAATATCTACACCGGTATCTGTTTAAACATGGAAATATCTACAGCGACATCTCTATAAACACTGAAATATCTGCACTGCCATCTGTAAAAACATGGAAATAACTACACAGTCATCTGAATAAACATGGAAATATCTACACCACCATATGTATAAACATGGAAGTAGATACAATACCATCTGTTTACACATGGAAATATCTACAGAGGCATCTGTATAAATATGGAAATATCTACACGGCCATCTGTATAAACATGGAAATATCTACACTGCCATCTGTAGAAAGATGGAAATATCTACATCGCTATCTCTGTAAATATGGAAATATCTACACCGCCATCTCTATAAACATGAAAATATCTACACTGCCATCTCCATAAAGATGGAAGTATCTACTCCGCCATGTGTATAAACACGGAAATATCTACACCACCATCTGTGTAAACATGGAAATATCTACAACGCTATCTGTATAAACATGGAAATATCTACACCGCCATCTGCATGTCCTTGGACATATCTACGCCGCCATCTGTATAAACATGGAAATATCTACACGGCCATCTGGGTATTGATGGAAATATAAACACCACCATCTGTACAAACATGGAAATATCTACACCGCTATCTCTATAAACATGGAAATATCTGCACTGCCATCTGTAAAAACATGGAAATACCTATACAGTCATCTGTATAAACATGGAAATATCTACAATGCCATCTGTATAAACATGGAAATATCTACACAGCCATCTGTATAAACATGTAAATATCTACACTGCTATCTCTATAAACATAGAAATATCTACACCGCCATCTCTATAAACATGAAAATATCTACACTTCCATCTCCATAAACATGGAACTAACTACTCCGCCATCTGTATAAACATGGAAACATCTACATCGCCATCTGTGTGAACAAGGAAATATCTTCAATGCCATCTTTATAAAGATATAAATATCTGCACCGTGAGCTGCATAAACATGGAAATATCTACATCGCTATCTGTATAAACGTGGAAATACCAACACCGCTATCGGTATAAACATGGTAATATCTACAACGCCATCTATACAAACATGGAAATATCTACACCACTATGTCTATAAACATGGAAATACCTACACCGCTATCTCTATAAACATGGAAATAACTACACCGCTATCTGTATAAACATGGAAATATCTTCATCGCTATCTGTATAAACATGGAAATATCTACACCGCGATAGGTACAAACATGGAAATATCTACACCACGATCTGTATAAACATGGAAATATCTTCACCACGATCTGTATATACATGGAAATATCTACACCGCTATCTGTATAAACATTGTTATATCTACACCACCATCTATATAAACACGGAAATATCTACATCGCCATCTATATAAACATGGAAATATCTACAATGCCATCTGTAGAAAGATGGAAATATCTACACGGCAATCTGTGTAAACATGGAAATATCTACACCGATATCTGTAAAACCATGGAAATATCTACAACGCTATCTATATAAACATGGAAATATCTACACCGTGATCTGTATAAACATGGAAATATCTACACAGATATCTCTATAAACATGGAAATATCTACACCGCCATCTGTATAAACATGGAAATAACTACAAAGTCATTTGTATAAACATGGTAATATGTACACAGCCATCTGTATAAACATGGAAATATCTACAAAGCCATCTGCATATACATGGAAATATCTACACCGCTATCTGTATAAACATGGAAATAACTAAACCGTTATTTTTATACACAAGCAAATATCTACACCGTGATCTGTATAAACATGGAAATATCTACACCGCCATCTCTATAAACATGGAAATATCTACACCCCTATCTGTATAAATATGGAAATATCCACACCGCTATCTATATAAACATGGAAAAATCAACACCGCTATCTCTATGAACATGGAAATATCTGCACCGCCATCTCTATAAACATGGAAATATCTACACCACGATCAGAATAAACAAGGAAATATCTACACCGCTATCTCTATAAACATGGAAATATCTACACCGCCAGCTGTATAAACATGGAAATATCTACAATGCCATCTGTATACACATGGAAATACCTACACGGCAATCTGTGTATAGATGAAAACATCAAAACAGCCATCTGTAAAAACATGGAAATATCTACACTTCTATCTCTATAAACATGGAAATATCTACACTGCGGTCTGTATAAACATGGAAATATCTGCACCGGTATCTGTTTAAACATGGAAATATCTACAGCGACATCTCTATAAACATTGAAATATCTACACTGCCATCTGTAAAAACATGGAAATAACTACACAGTCATCTGAATAAACATGGAAATATCTACACCACCATATGTATAAACATGGAAGTACCTACAATACCATCTGTATACACATGGAAATATCTACACAGACATCTGTATAAATATGGAAATATCTACACTGCCATCTGTAGAAAGATGGAAATATCTACACCGCTATCTCTATAAATATGGAAATATCTACACCGCCATCTCTATAAACATGAAAATATCTACACTGCCATCTCCATAAAGATGGAAGTATATACTCCGCCATGTGTATAAACACGGAAATCTCTACACCACCATCTGTGTAAACATGGAAATATCTACACCGCTATCTGTATAAACATGGAAATATCTACACCGCCATCTGTGTATAGATGGAAATATCAACACCGCCATCTGTACAAACATGGAAATATCTACACCGCTATCTCTATAAACATGGAAATATCTGCACTGCCATCTGTAAAAACATGGAAATACCTATACAGTCATCTTTATAAACATGGAAATATCTAAAATGCCATCTGTATACACATGGAAATATCTACACAGCCATCTGTTTAAACATGTAGATATCTACACTGCTATCTCTATAAGCATAGAAATATCTACACCGCCATCTCTATAAACATGAAAATATCTACACTGCCATCTCCATAAACATGGAACTAACTACTCCGCCATCTGTATAAACATGGAAACATCTACATCGCCATCTGTGTGAACAAGGAAATATCTTCAATGCCATCTTTATAAAGATATAAATATCTGCACCGGGAGGTGCATAAACATGGAAATATCTACATCGCTATCTGTATAAACGTGGAAATACCAACACCGCTATCGGTATAAACATGGTAATATCTACAACGCCATCTATATAAACATGGAAATATCTACACCACTATGTCTATAAACATGGAAATACCTACACTGCTATCTCTATAAACATGGAAATATCTACACCGCTATCTGTATAAACATGGAAATATCTTCATTGCTATCTGTATAAACATGGAAATATCTACAATGCCATCTGTAGAAAGATGGAAATATCTACACGGCAATCTGTGTAAACATGGAAATATCTACACCGATATGGGTAAAAACATGGAAATATCTACACCGCTATCTATATAAACATGGAAATATCTACACCGCCATCTGTATAAACATGGAAATATCTACACCGTGATCTTTATAAACATGGAAATATCTACACAGCTATCTGTATAAACATGGAATTATCTACACAGCTATCTCTATAAACATGGAAATATCTACATCGCCATCTGTATAAACATGGAAATAACTACAAAGTCATTTGTATAAACATGGAAATATCTACACAGCCATCTGTATAAACATGGAAATATCTACACAGCCATCTGCATATACATGGAAATATCTACACCGCTATCTGTATAAACACGGAAATAACTAAACCGTTATTTTTATACACAAGCCAATATCTACACCGTGATCTGTATAAACATGGAAATATCTACACCGCCATCTCTATAAACATGGAAATATCTACACCCCTATCTGTATAAACATGGAAATATCCACACCGCTATCTATATAAACATGGAAAAATCAACACCGCTATCTCTATGAACATGGAAATATCTGCACCGCCATCTCTATAAACATGGAAATATCTACACCACGATCAGTATAAACAAGGAAATATCTACACCGCTATCTGTATAAACATGGAAATATCTCCACTGCTATCTCTGTAAACATCGAAATATTTACACCGCCATCTGTATAAACATGGAAATACTTACAAAGTTATCTGTATAAACATGAAAATATCTACACCGCCATCTGTATAAACATGGAAATATCTACACAGCCATGTGTATATACATGGAATTATCTACACCGCTATCTATATAAACATGGAAATAACTGCACCACTCTCTGTATAAACATGGAAATATCTACACTGCCATCTACATATCCATGGAAATATCTGCGCCGCCATCTGTATAAACATGGAAATATCTACACGGTCATCTGTGTATAGATGGAAATATCAACACCGCCATCTGTACAAACATGGAAATATCTGCACCGCTATCAGTATAACCATGGAAATATCTACACCGCGGTCTGTACAAACATGGAAATATCTACACCACTATCTGTATAAACGTGGAAATATCTACACCGCTATCTCTATAAACATGGAAATATCTACACCGTGATCTGTATAAACATGGAAATATTTACAATGCCATCTGTATACACATGGAAATAACTACACGGCAATCTGTGTATAGTTGGAAACATCAACACCGCCATCTGTACAAACATGAAAATAACTACACTGCTATCTCTATAAAGATGGAAATATCTACACAGACATCTGTATAAATATGGAAATATCTACACGGCCTTCAGTAAAAAGATGGAAATATGTACACCGCTATCTCTATAAATACGGAAATATCTACACCGCCATCTCTATAAACATGAAAATATCTACACTGCCATCTCCATAAAGATGGAAGTATCTACTCCGCCATGTGTATAAACACGGAAATATCTACACCACCATCTGTGTAAACATGGAAATATCTACACTGCTATCTGTATAAACATGGAAATATCTACAGCGCCATCTTCATGTCCTTGGAAATATCTACGCCGCCATCTGTATAAACATGGAAATATCTACACGGCCATCTGTGTGTACATGGAAATATCAACACCGCCATCTGTACAAACATGGAAATATCTACATCGCTTTCTCTATAAACATGGAAATATCTGCACTGCCATCAGTAAAAACATGGAAATACCTTTACAGTCATCTGTATAAACATGGAAATATCTACAATGCCATCTGTATACACATGGAAATATCTACACAGCCATCTGTATAAACATGTAAATATCTACACTGCTAACTCTATAAACATGGAAATATCTACACCGCCATCTCAATAAATTTGAAAATATCTACACTGCCATCTCCGTAAACATGGAACTAACTACTCTGCCATCTGTATAAACATGGAAACATCTACACCGCCATCTGTGTGAATAAGGAAATATCTACAATGCCATCTGTATAAAGATATAAATATCTGCACCGCGAGCTGTATAAACATGGAAACATATACATCGCTATCTGTATAATCATGTAAATACCAACACCGCTATCGGTATAAACATGGAAATATCTACAACGCCATCTATATAAACATGGAAATATCTACACCGCTATGTCTATAAACATGGAAAAACCTACACCGCTATCTCTATAAACATGGAAATACCTACACTGCTATCTGTATAAACATGGAAATATCTACACCACCATCTATATAAACATGGAAATATCTACACCGCCATCTGTATAAACATGGAAATATTTACAATGCCATCTGTAGAAAGATGGAAATATCAACAGCACAATCTGTGTAAACATGGAAATATCTACACCGCTATCTATATAAACATGGAAAAAACTACACCGCTATCTGTATAAACATGGAAATATCAACACCTCCATCTACATATCCATGGAAATATCTGCAACGCCATCTGTATAAACATGGAAATATCTACACGGTCATCTTTTATAGATGGAAATATCAACACCGCCATCTCTACAAACATGGAAATATCTACACCGCTATCTCTATAAACATGGAAATATCTGCACTGCCATCTGTAAAAACAAGGAAATATCTATACAGTCATCTGTATAAACATGTAAATATCTACAATGCCATCTGTATACACATGAAATAACTACACAGACATCTGTATAAACATGTAAATATCTGCACTGCTATCTCTATAAACGTGGAAATATCTACACCACCATCTCTATAAACATGAAAATATCTACACTGCCATCTCCATAAACATGAAACTAACTACTCCGCCATCTATATAAACACGGAAATATCTACACCGCTATCTGTGTGAATGAGGAAATATCTGCAATGACATCTGTATAAAGACATAAATATCTGCACCGCGAGCTGTATAAACATGGAAATATCTACATCGCTATCTGTATAAACGTGGAAATACCAACACCGCTATCGGTATAAACATGGAAATATCTACAACGCCATCTATATAAACATGGAAATATCTACACCGCTATGTCTATAAACATGGAAATATCTACACCGCTATTTGTATAAAAATGGAAATATCTACACCGCGATCTGTATAAACATGGAAATATCTATACCGCTATCTCTATAAACATGGAAATATCTACACAGTTATCTCTATAAACATGGAAATATCTTCACAGCTATCTCTATAAACATGGAAATATCTACACCGCCATCTGTATAAACATGGAAATACCTACAAAGTCATCTGTATGAACATGGAAATATCTACACAGCCATCTGTATAAACATGGAAATAACTACACCGCTATTTGTATAAAGAAGGAAATATCTACACTGTGATCTGTATAAACATGGAAATATTTACACCGCTATTTGTATAAACAAGGAAATATCTACACCGCTACCTGTACAAACATTGAAATAACTACTCCGCTATTTGTATAAACAAGGAAATATCTACACCGTGATCTGTATAAACATGGAAATAACTACACCGCTAATTGTATAAACAAGGAAATATCTACACCGCCATCTGTTTAAACATGGAAATATATACACAGACATCTGTTCACACATCGAAATAACTACACCGCTATCTGAATAAACATGCTAATAACTACACCGCTCTCTGCATAAATGTGGAAATATTTGCACCGCTATCCCTATAAACATGGTAATAACAACACCGCGATCTGTATAAACATGGAAATATCTACAACATGATCTGTATAAACATGGAAATAACTACACCGCGATCTGTATAAACATGGAAATATCTACACCGTGATGTGTATAAACATGGAAATATCTACACCGCCATCTCTATAAACATGGAAATATCTACACGCCTATCTGTATAAACTTGGAAATATCCACACCCCTTTCTCTATAAACATGGAAAAATCAACACCGCTATCTCTATGAACATGGAAATATCTACACCACCATCTCTATAAACATGAAAATATCTACACCGCGATCAGTATAAACGTGGAAATATCTACACCGCTATCTCTATAAACATGGAAATATCTCCACTGCTATCTCTATAAACATCGAAATATCTACACCGCCATCTGTATAAACATGGAAATACTTACAAAGTTATCGGTATAAACATGGAAATATCAACACCGCCATCTGTATAAACATGGAAATACCAACATAGCCATGTGTAAATCCATGGAAATATCTACTACGCTATCTATATAAACATGGAAATAACTACACCGCTATCTGTATAAACATGGAAATATCTACACCGCCATCTACATATCCATGGAAATATCTGCGCCGCCGTCTGCATATACATGGAAATATCTACATGGTCATCTGTGTATAGATGGAAATATCAACACCGCCATCTGTACACACATGGAAATATCTACACCGCTATCTGTATAAACATGGAAATATCTACACGGCGTTCTGTATAAACATGGAAATATCTACACCGCTATCTGTATAAACATGGAAATATCTACACCGCTATCTCTATATACATGGAAATATCTACACCGTGATCTGTATAAACATGGAAATATTTACACTGCTATCTGTATAAACATGGAAATATGTACACCGTTATCTGTATGAATATGGAAATACCTTCACCGCTATCTCTATAAACATGGAAATGTCTACACCGCCATCTGTATAAACATGGAAATATCTACACTGCGGTCTGTATAAACATGGAAATTTCTACACCACGATCTGTATAAACATGGAAATATTTACACCGCTATCTGTATAAACATGGAAATATCTACTCCGCTATCTCTATAAACATGAAAATATCCACAAAGCCATCTGTATAAACATGGAAATACCAACACAGTCATGTGTGGGAACATGGAAATATCTACACCGCGATCTGTATAAACATGGAAATATCTACACAGCAATCTCTATAAACATGGAAATATCTACACCGCAATCTGTATAAACATGGAAATACCTACAAAGTCATCTGTTTTAACATGGAAATATCTACACAGCCATCTGTATAAACATGGAAATATCTACACAGCCATCTGTATATACATGGAAATATCTACACCGCTATCTGTATAAACATGGAAATAAATACACATCTATTTGTATAAACAAGGAAATATATACACCACCATGTGTTTAAACATGGAAATATCTACAGAGACATCTGTTTATACATGGAAATATCTACACCGCTATCTGTATAAACATGGAAATATCTGCACTGCCATCTGTAAAAACATGGAAATAGCTATACAGTCATCTGTATAAACATGGAAATAACTACAATGCCTTCTGTATACACATGGAAATATCTACACAGCCATCTGGATAAACATGTAAATATCTACACTGCTAACTCTATAAACATGGAAATATCTACACCGCCATCTCAATAAATTTGAAAATATCTACACTGCCATCTCCGTAAACATGGAACTAACTACTCTGCCATCTGTATAAACATGGAAACATCTACACCGCCATCTGTGTGAATAAGGAAATATCTACAATGCCATCTGTATAAAGATATAAATATCTGCACCGCGAGATGTATAAACATGGAAACATATACATCGCTATCTGTATAATCATGTAAATACCAACACCGCTATCGGTATAAACATGGAAATATCTACAACGCCATCTATATAAACATGGAAATATCTACACCGCTATGTCTATAAACATGGAAAAACCTACACCGCTATCTCTATAAACATGGAAATACCTACACTGCTATCTGTATAAACATGGAAATATCTACACCACCATCTATATAAACATGGAAATATCTACACCGCCATCTGTATAAACATGGAAATATTTACAATGCCATCTGTAGAAAGATGGAAATATCAACAGCACAATCTGTGTAAACATGGAAATATCTACACCGCTATCTATATAAACATGGAAAAAACTACACCGCTATCTGTATAAACATGGAAATATCTACACCTCCATTTACATATCCATGGAAATATCTGCAACGCCATCTGTATAAACATGGAAATATCTACACGGTCATCTTTTATAGATGGAAATATCAACACCGCCATCTCTACAAACATGGAAATATCTACACCGCTATCTCTATAAACATGGAAATATCTGCACTGCCATCTGTAAAAACAAGGAAATATCTATACAGTCATCTGTATAAACATGGAAATATCTACAATGCCATCTGTATACACATGAAATAACTACACAGACATCTGTATAAACATGTAAATATCTGCACTGCTACCTCTATAAACGTGGAAATATCTACACCACCATCTCTATAAACATGAAAATATCTACACTGCCATCTCCATAAACATGAAACTAACTACTCCGCCATCTATATAAACACGGAAATATCTACACCGCTATCTGTGTGAATGAGGAAATATCTGCAATGACATCTGTATAAAGACATAAATATCTGCACCGCGAGCTGTATAAACATGGAAATATCTACATCGCTATCTGTATAAACGTGGAAATACCAACACCGCTATCGGTATAAACATGGAAATATCTACAACGCCATCTATATAAACATGGAAATATCTACACCGCTATGTCTATAAACACGGAAATATCTACACCGCTACCTGTATAAACATGGAAATATCTACACCGCTATCTGTATAAACATGGAAATATCTACACCGCGATCTGTATAAACATGGAAATATCTACACCGCGATCTGTATAAACATGGAAATATCTTCACCACGATCTGTATAAAAATGGAAATATCTACACCGCTATCTGTATAAACATGGTAATATCTACATCATCATCTATATAAACATGGAAATATCTACACCGCTATTTGTATAAAAATGGAAATATCTACACCGCGATCTGTATAAACATGGAAATATCTATACCGCTATCTCTATAAACATGGAAATATCTACACAGTTATCTCTATAAACATGGAAATATCTTCACAGCTATCTCTATAAACATGGAAATATCTACACCGCCATCTGTATAAACATGGAAATACCTACAAAGTCATCTGTATGAACATGGAAATATCTACACAGCCATCTGTATAAACATGGAAATAACTACACCGCTATTTGTATAAAGAAGGAAATATCTACACTGTGATCTGTATAAACATGGAAATATTTACACCGCTATTTGTATAAACAAGGAAATATCTACACCGCTATCTGTACAAACATTGAAATAACTACTCCGCTATTTGTATAAACAAGGAAATATCTACACCGTGATCTGTATAAACATGGAAATAACTACACCGCTAATTGTATAAACAAGGAAATATCTACACCGCCATCTGTTTAAACATGGAAATATATACACAGACATCTGTTCACACATCGAAATAACTACACCGCTATCTGAATAAACATGCTAATAACTACACCGCTCTCTGCATAAATGTGGAAATATTTGCACCGCTATCCCTATAAACATGGTAATAACAACACCGCGATCTGTATAAACATGGAAATATCTACAACATGATCTGTATAAACATGGAAATAACTACACCGCGATCTGTATAAACATGGAAATATCTACACCGTGATGTGTATAAACATGGAAATATCTACACCGCCATCTCTATAAACATGGAAATATCTACACGCCTATCTGTATAAACTTGGAAATATCCACACCCCTTTCTCTATAAACATGGAAAAATCAACACCGCTATCTCTATGAACATGGAAATATCTACACCACCATCTCTATAAACATGAAAATATCTACACCGCGATCAGTATAAACGTGGAAATATCTACACCGCTATCTCTATAAACATGGAAATATCTCCACTGCTATCTCTATAAACATCGAAATATCTACACCGCCATCTGTATAAACATGGAAATACTTACAAAGTTATCGGTATAAACATGGAAATATCAACACCGCCATCTGTATAAACATGGAAATACCAACATAGCCATGTGTAAATCCATGGAAATATCTACTACGCTATCTATATAAACATGGAAATAACTACACCGCTATCTGTATAAACATGGAAATATCTACACCGCCATCTACATATCCATGGAAATATCTGCGCCGCCGTCTGCATATACATGGAAATATCTACATGGTCATCTGTGTATAGATGGAAATATCAACACCGCCATCTGTACACACATGGAAATATCTACACCGCTATCTGTATAAACATGGAAATATCTACACGGAGTTCTGTATAAACATGGAAATATCTACACCGCTATCTGTATAAACATGGAAATATCTACACCGCTATCTCTATATACATGGAAATATCTACACCGTGATCTGTATAAACATGGAAATATTTACACTGCTATCTGTATAAACATGGAAATATGTACACCGTTATCTGTATGAATATGGAAATACCTTCACCGCTATCTCTATAAACATGGAAATGTCTACACCGCCATCTGTATAAACATGGAAATATCTACACTGCGGTCTGTATAAACATGGAAATTTCTACACCACGATCTGTATAAACATGGAAATATTTACACCGCTATCTGTATAAACATGGAAATATCTACTCCGCTATCTCTATAAACATGAAAATATCCACAAAGCCATCTGTATAAACATGGAAATACCAACACAGTCATGTGTAGGAACATGGAAATATCTACACCGCGATCTGTATAAACATGGAAATATCTACACAGCTATCTCTATAAGCATGGAAATATCTACACCGCAATCTGTATAAACATGGAAATACCTACAAAGTCATCTGTTTAAACATGGAAATATCTACACAGCCATCTGTATAAACATGGAAATATCTACACAGCCATCTGTATATACATGGAAATATCTACACCGCTATCTGTATAAACATGGAAATAAATACACATCTATTTGTATAAACAAGGAAATATATACACCACCATCTGTTTAAACATGGAAATATCTACAGAGACATCTGTTTATACATGGAAATATCTACACCGCTATCTGTATAAACATGGAAATATCTGCACTGCCATCTGTAAAAACATGGAAATAGCTATACAGTCATCTGTATAAACATGGAAATAGCTACAATGCCTTCTGTATACACATGGAAATATCTACACAGCCATCTGGATAAACATGTAAATATCTACACTGCTATCTCTATAAGCATGGAAATATCTACACCACCATCTCTATAAACATGAAAATATCTACACTGCCATCTCCATAAACATGGAACTAACTACTCCGCCGTCTGTATAAACATGGAAACATCTACACCGCCATCTCTGTGAATAAGGAAATATCTACAATGCCATCTGTATAAAGATATAAATATCTGCACCGCGAGATGTATAGACATGGAAACATATACATCGCTATCTGTATAATCATGTAAATACCAACACCGCTATCGGTATAAACATGGAAATATCCACACCGCCATCTGCATATCCATGGAAACATCTACAACGCCATCTGTATAAAGATGGAAATATCTACAAGGCAATATGTGTACAGATGGAAATATCAACACCGCCATCTGTACAAACATGGAAATATCTACACCGCTATCTGCATAAACATAGAAATACCGAAACTGCAGTCTGTATAAACATGGCAATATCTACACCGGTATCTGTATAAACATGGAAATATCTACACCGCGATATGTATAAACATGGAAATATTTACACCACTATCTGTATAAATCTGGAAATATCTACACTGCTATCTCTATAAACATGGAAATATCTACACCGCCATCTGTATAAACATGGAAATAACTACACAGTCATGTGTAGGAACATGGAAATATCTAAACCACCGTTTGTATAAAATGGAAATACCTACAACGTTATCAGTATAAACATGGAAATATCTACACAGTGATCTGTATAAACATGGAAATATGTACAACACTCTCTGAATAAAGATGGAAATATCTACACCGCTATCTGTAAAAACATGGAAATATCTAAACCACTATCTGTCTAAATATGGAAATATTTACACCGCTATCTCAAACATGGAAATATCTACACCGCTATCTCTATAAACATGGAAATATCCACACCGCCATCTGTATAAACATGGAAATATCTACACCGCGATCTGAATAAACATGGAAATATCTACAACGTGATCTGTATAAACATGGAAATATCTACACCGCCATCTGTAATGACATGGAAATATCTACACAGCAATCTGTATAAACCTGGAAATATCTACACTGTCATATATATAAACATGGAAATAGCTACAGATAACTCTGTATAAACATGGAAATATCGGCACAGCCATCTGTATAAACATGGAAATATCTACAAAGCCATCTGTATAAACATGTAAATATCTACACAGCCATCTGTATATACATGGAAATATCTACACCACTATCTGTATAAACAAGGAAATGTCTGCACCGCTATCTGTATTAACATGGAAATATCTACAAAGTCATCTGTATAAACATGGAAATACCTACACAGTCATGTGTAGGAACATTTAAATATCTACACCGCCATCTGTATAAACATGGAAATATCTACACAGCCATGTGTATATACATGGAAATATCTACACCGTTATCTATACAAACATGGAAATAACTACAGCGCTATCTGTGTAAACATGGAAATATCTACACGGTCATCTGTGTATAGATGGAAATATCAACACCGCCATCTGTACAAACATGGAAATATCTGCACCGCTATCTGTATAACCATGGAAATATCTACACCGCGGTCTCTATAAACATGGAAATATCTACACCACTATCTGTGTAAACATGGAAATATCTACACGGCTATCTTTATGAACATGGAAATATCTACACCGTGATCTGTATAAACATGGAAATATTTACACCGCTATTTGTATAAAAATGGAAATTTCTACACCGTTATCTGTATAAATATGGAAATATCTACACCGCTATCTCTATAAACATGGAAATATCTACACCACGATCTGTATAAACATGGACATATATACGGCGCAATCTGTATGAACATGGAAATATCTGCACCGCTATCTCTATAAACATGGAAATAACTACAAAACCATCTGTATAAACATGGAAATACCTACACAGTCATGTGTAGGAACATGGAAATATCTACACTGCCATCTGTATAAACATAGAAATATCTACACAGCCCTCTCTATAAATATGGAAATATCTGCATAGGCATCTGTGTAAACATGGAAATATCTGCACCGCTATCTGTATAAACATGGAAATACCTACACCGCTGTCTGTATAAACATGGAAGTATGTACACCGGTATGTGTATAAACATGGAAATATATCCACCGTTATCTGTTTAAACAAGGAAATATCTACAGCGCCATCTGCATAAACATTGAAATATCTACACAGCCCTCTGTAAAAACATGGAAATATCTACACAGTCATCTGAATAAACATGGAAATATCTACACCACCATCTGTATAAACATGGAAATACCTACAATACCATCTGTATACACATGGAAATATCTACACAGACATCTGTATAAATATGGAGATATCTACACGGCCTTCTGTATAAACATGGAAATATCTACACGGCCTTCTGTATAAACATGGAAATATCTACACTGACATCTGTAGAAAGATGGAAATATGTACACCGCTATCTCTATAAATATGGAAATATCTACACCGCCATCTCTATAAACATGAAAATATCTACACTGCCATCTCCATAAAGATGGAAGTATCTACTCCGTCATGTGTATAAACTCGGAAATATCTACACCACCATCTGTGTAAACATGGAAATATCTACACCGCTATCCGTATAAACATGGAAATATCTACACCGTGATCTGTATAAACATGGAAATATTTACACCGCTATCTGTATAAAAATGGAAATTTCTACACCGTTATCTGTATAAATATGGAAATATCTACACCGCTATCTCCATAAACATGGAAATATCTACACCGCCATCTGTATAAACATGGAAATATCTACAATGCCATCTGTATACACATGGAAATAACTACACGGCAATCTGTGTATAGATGGAAACATCAACACCGCCATCTGTACAAACATGAAAATATCTACACTGCTATCTCTATAAACATGGAATTATCTACACTGCGGTCTGTATAAACATGGAAATATCTACACCGGTATCTGTATAAACATGGAAATATCTACACCACGATCTGTATAAACATGGACATATATACGGCGCAATCTGTATGAACATGGAAATATCTGCACCGCTATCTCTATAAACATGGAAATATCTACAAAACCATCTGTATAAACATGGAAATGCCTACACAGTCATGTGTAGGAACATGGAAATATCTACACTGCCATCTGTATAAACATAGAAATATCTACACAGCCCACTGTATAAATATGGAAATATCTGCATAGGCATCTGTGTAAACATGGAAATATCTGCACCGCTATCTGTATAAACATGGAAATACCTACACCGCTGTCTGTATAAACATGGAAGTATGACAACCGGTATGTGTATAAGCATGGAAATATATCCACCGTTATCTGTTTAAACATGGAAATATCTACAGCGCCATCTCCATAAACATTGAAATATCTACACTGCCCTCTGTAAAAACATGGAAATATCTACACAGTCATCTGAATAAACATGGAAATATCTACACCACCATCTGTATAAACATGGAAATACCTACAATACCATCTGTATACACATGGAAATACCTACACAGACATCTGTATAAATATGGAAATATCTACACGGCCATCTGTATAAACATGGAAATATCTACACTGCCATCTGTAGAAAGATGGAAATATCTACACCGCTATCTCTATTAATATGGAAATATCTACACCGCCATCTCTATGAACATGAAAATATTTCCACTGACATCTCCATAAAGATGGAAGTATCTACTCCGCCATGTGTATAAACACGGAAATATCTACACCACCATCTGTGTAAACATGGAAATATCTACACCGCTATCTGTATAAACATGGAAATATCTACACAGCCATCAGCATGTCCTTGGAAATATCTACGCCGCCATCTGTAGAAACATAGAAATATCTACACGGCCATCTGTGTATAGATGGAAATATCAACACCTCCCTCTGTACAAACATATAAATATCTACACCGCTATCTCTATAAACATGGAAATATCTGCACTGCCATCTGTAAAAACATGGAAATAGCTTTACAGTCATCTGTATAAACATGGAAATATCTACACCGGTATCTGTATAAACATGGTAATATCTACACCGCGATCTGTATAAACATGGAAATATCTACACAGCGATCTGTATAAACATGGAAATATCTACAACGCTATCTGTATAAACATGGAAATATCTACACAGCTATCTCTATAAACATGGAAATATCTACACCGCCATCTGTATAAACATGGAAATAACTACAAACTCACCTGTATAAACATGGAAATATTTACACAGCCATCTGTATAAACATGGAAATATCTACACAGCCATCTGTATAAACATGGAAATATCTACACAGCCATCTGTATATACATGGAAATATCTACATCGCTATCTGCATAAATATAGAAATAACTACACCGCTATTTTTATAAACAAGCAAATATCAACACCGTGATCTGTATAAACATGGAAATATCTACACCGCCATTTCTATAAACATGGAAATATCTACACCCCTATCTGTATAAACATGGAAATATCTACACCGCCATTTCTATAAACATGGAAATAACACCGCTATGTCTATGAACATGGAAATATCAGCACCGCCATCTCTATAAACATGGAAATATCTACACCACGATCAGTATAAACCTGGAAATATCTACACTGCTATCTGTATAAACATGGAAATATCTCCACTGCTATTTCTATAAACATCGAAATACCTACACCGCCATCTGTATAAACATGAAAATACTTACAAAGTTATCTGCATAAACATGGAAATATCTACACCGCCATCTGTATAAACATGGAAATATCTACACAGCCATGTGTATATACATGGAAATACCTACACCGCTATCTATATAAACATGGAAATAACTACACCGCTATTTGTATAAACATGGAAATATCTACACCGCCATCTACATATCCATGGAAATATCTGCGCCGCCATCTGTATAAACATGGAAATATCTACACGGTCATCTGTGTATAGATGTAAATATCAACAACGCCATCTTTACAAACATGGAAATATCTGCACTGCTATCTGTATAACCATGGAAATATCTACACCGCGGTCTCTATAAACATGGAAATATTTCCACCACTATCTGTATAAACATGGAAATATCTACACCGCTATCTCTATAAACATGGAAATATCTACACCGTGATCTGTATAAACATGGAAATATTTACACTGCTATCTGTATAAAGATGGAAATTTCTACAACGTTATCTGTATAAATATGGAAATATCTACACCGCTATCTCTATAAACATGGAAATATCTACACCGCCATCTGTATAAACATGGAAAAACCTACAAAGTCATCTGTGTAAACATGGAAATATCTACACCACCATCTGTATAAACATGGAAATATCTTCAATGCCATCTGTATACACCTGGAAATACCCACACGGCAATCTGTGTATAGATGGAAACATCAACACCGCCATCTGTACAAACATGGAAATATCTACACTGCTATCTCCTTAAAAATGGAAATATCTACACTGCGGTCTGTATAAACATGGAAACATCTACACCGGTATCTGTTTAAACATGGAAATATCTACAGCGTCATATCTGTAAACATTGAAATATCTACACTGCCATCTGTAAAAACATGGAAATATCTACACAGTCATCTGAATAAACATGGAAATATCTAAAGCACCATATGTATAAACATGGAAGTATCTACAATACCATCTGTATACACATGGAAATATCTACACAGACATCTGTATAAATATGGAAATATCTACTCGGCCATCTGTATAAACATGGAAATATCTACACTGCCATCTGTAGAAAGATGGAAATATCTACACCGCTATCTCTATAAATATGGAAATATCTACACCGCCATCTCTATAAACATGAAAATATTTCCACTGCCATCTCCATAAAGATGGAAGAATCTACTCCGCCATGTGTATAAACACGGAAATATCTACACCACCATCTGTGTAAACATGGAAATATCTACACCGCTATCTGTATAAACATGGAAATATCTACACCGCCATCAGCATGTCCATGGAAATATGTACGCCGCCATCTGTACAAACATGGAAATAACTACAGCGCTATCTGTGTAAACATGGAAATATCTACACGGCCATCTGTGTATAGATGGAAATATCAATACCTCCATCTGTACAAACATATAAATATCTACACCGCTATCCCTATAAACATGGAAATATCTGCACTGCCATCTGTAAAAACATGGAAATATCTATACAGTCATCTGTATAAACATGGAAATATCTACAATGCCATCTGTATACACATGGAAATATCTACACAGCCATCTGTATAAACATGAAATATCTACACTGCTATCTCTATAAAAATGGAAATATCTACACCGCCATCTCTATAAACATGAAAATATCTACACTGCCATCTCCATAAACATGGAACTAGCTACTCCGCCATCTGTATAAACATGGAAACATCTACACCGCCATCTGGGTGAACAAGGAAATATCTACAATGCCATCTTTATAAAGATATAAATATCTGCACCGCGAGCTGCATAAACAAGGAAATATCTACATCGCTATCTGTATAAACGTGGAAATAGCAACACCGGTATCGGTATAAACATGGAAATATCTACAACGCCGTCTATATAAACACGGAAATATCTACACCGCTATGTGTATAAACATGGAAATACCTACACCGCTATCTCAATAAACATGGAAATATCTACACCGCGATCTGTACAAACATGGAAATATCTACACCGCGATCTGTATAAACATGGAAATATCTACAACGCTATCTGTATAAACATGGAAATATCTACACATCTATCTCCATAAACATGGAAATATCTACACCACCATCTGTATAAACATGGAAATAACTACAAACTCATCTGTATAAACATGGAAATATCTACACAGCCATCTGTATATACATGGAAATATCTACATCGCTATCTGCATAAATATGGAAATAACTACACCGCTATTTTTATAAACAAGCAAATATCTACACCGTGATCTGCATAAACATGGAAATATCTATACCGCCATCTCTATAAACATGGAAATATCTACACCCCTATCGGTATAAACATGGAAATATCCACACCGCTATCTCTATAAACATGGAGATATCAACACCGCTATCTCTATGAACATGGAAATATCTGCACCGCCATCTCTATAAACATGGAAATATCTACACCACGATCAGTATAAACATGGAAATATCTCCAATGCTATCTCTATAAACATCGAAATATCTACACCGCCATCTGTATAAACATGGAAATACTTACAAAGTTATCTGTATAAACATGGAAATATCTACACCGCCATCAGTATAAACATGGAAATAACTACACAGCCATGTGTATAT
The DNA here is from genome assembly GCF_029289425.2 of Pan paniscus. Taxonomy (NCBI): domain Eukaryota; kingdom Metazoa; phylum Chordata; class Mammalia; order Primates; family Hominidae; genus Pan; species Pan paniscus. The sequence goes on from NC_073261.2 coordinate 5,589,333, forward strand.
ACATGGAAATATCTACACCGCTATCTATATAAACATGGAAATAACTACACCGCTATTTGTATAAACATGGAAATATCTACACGGTCATCTATGCATAGATGGAAATATCAACACCGCCATCTGTACAAACATGGAAATATCTGCACTTCTATCTGTATGCCCATGGAAATATCTACACTGCGGTCTGTTTAAACATGGAAATATCTACACCGGTATCTGTTTAAACATGGAAATATCTACAGCGCCATCTCTATAAACATTGAAATATCTACACTGCCATCTGTAAAAACATGGAAATATCTGCACAGTCATCTGAATAAACATGGAAATATCTAAAGCACCATATGTATAAATATGGAAGTATCTACAATACCATCTGTATACACATGGAAATATCTACACAGACATCTGTATAAATATGGAAATATCTACACGGCCATCTGTATAAACATGGAAATATATACACTGCCATCTGTAGAAAGATGGAAATATCTACACCGCTATCTCTATAAATATGGAAATATCTACACCGCCATCTCTATAAACATGAAAATATTTCCACTGCCAGCTCCATAAAGATGGAAGTATCTACTCCGCCATGTGTATAAACACGGAAATATCTACACCACCATCTGTGTAAACATGGAAATATCTACACCGCTATCTGTATAAACATGGAAATATCTACACCGACATCTGCATGTCCATGGAAATATCTATGCCGCCATCTGTATAAACATGGAAATACCTACAATGTTATCTATATAAACATGGAAATATCTACAAAGCCATCTGTATAAACATGGAAATATCTACACAGCCATCTATATATACATGGAAATATCTACACCACTATCTGTATAAACATGGAAATAACTACACCGCTATTTGTATCAACAAGGAAATATCTACACCGTGACTTGTATAAACATGGAAATATTTACACCGCTATATGTATAAACATGGAAATTTCTACACCATTATCTCTATAAATATGGAAATATCTACACCGCTATCTCTATAAACATGGAAATATCTACACCACCATCTGTATAAACATGGAAATAGCTATACAGACATCTGTGTAAACATGGAAATATCTACACAACCATCTGTATAAACATGGAAATATCTACAATGCCATCTGTATACACATGGAAATACCTACAAGGCAATCTGTGTATAGATGGAAACATCAACACCACCGTCTGTACATACTTGGAAATATCTACACTGCTATCTCTATAAACATGGAAATATATACTCGGCGGTCTGTATAAACATGGAAATATCTACACCGGTATCTGTATAAACATGGAAATATCTACACCACGATCTGTATAAACATAGAAATATATACACCGCTATCTCTATAAACATGGAAATATCTGCACCGCTATCTCTATAGACATGGAAATATCTACAAAGCCATCTGTATAAACATGGAAATGCCTACACAGTCATGTGTAGGAAGATGGAAATATCCACACTGCCATCTGTATACACATAGAAATATCTACACAGCCCTCTGTAAAAATATGGAGATATCTGCATAGGCATCTGTATAAACATGGAAATATCTACACCGCAATCTGTATAAACATGGAAATATCTACACCGCTATCTGTATAAATATGAAATATCTAAACCGCTATCTCTATATAAGTGGAAATATCTACACTGCTATCTGTATAAACATGGAAAGATCTTCAATTCTATCTGTATAAACTTGGAAATATCTACAACGCCATCTGTATAAACATGGAAAGATCTCCACTGCTATCTCTATAAACATCGAAATATCTACACCGCCATCTATATAAACATGGAAATAATTACAAAGTTATCTGTATAAACATGGAAATATCTACACCACCATCTGTATAAATATGGAAATATCTACACAACCATGTGTATATACATGGAAATATCTACACCGCTATCTATATAAACATGGAAATGACTACACCGCAATCTGTATAAACATGGAAATATCTACACCGCCATCTACATATCCATGGAAATATCGGCGCCGCCATCTGTATAAACATGGAAATATCGACACGGTCATCTGTGTATAGATGGAAATATCAACTCCACCATCTGTACAAACATGGAAATATCTGCACCGCTATCTGTGTAAACATGGAAATATCTACACCGCGGTCTGTATAAACATGGAAATATCTGCACCGCTATCTCTATAAACATGGAAATATCTACACCGTGATCTGTATAAACATGGAAATATTTACACCGCTATCTGTATAAACATGGAAATTTCTACACCGTTATCTGTATACACATGGAAATATCTACACAGTCATCTGTATAAATATGGAAATATCTACACCGCCATCTGTATAAACATGGAAATATCTACACTGCCATCTGTAGAAAGATGGAAATATCTACACCGCTATCTCTATAAATATGGAAATATCTACACCGCCATCTCTATAAACATGAAAATATCTACACTGCCATCTCCATAAAGATGGAAGTATCTACTCCGCCATCTGTATAAACACGGAAATATCTACACCACAATCTGTGTAAACATGGAAATATCTACACCGCTATCTGTATAAACATGGTAATATCTACACCACCATCTATATAAACATGGAAATATCTACGCCGCCATCTGTATAAACATGAAAATATCTACAATGCCATCTGTAGAAAGATGGAAATATCTTCACCGCAATCTGTGTAAACATGGAAAGATCAACACCGATATATGTAAAAACATGGAAATATCTACACCCCTATCTGTATAAACATGGAAATATCCACACCGCTATCTCTATAAACATGGAAAAATCAACACCGCTATCTCTATGAACATGGAAATATCTACATCGCCATCTCTATAAACATGGAAATATCTACACCACGATCTGTGTAAACATGGAAGTATCTACACCGCGATCTGTATAAACATGGAAATATCTACACAGCTATCTCTATAAACATGGAAATATCTACACCGCCATCTGTATAAACATGGAAATACCTCCAATGTCATCTATATAAACATGGAAATATCTACACCGCCATCTGTATAAACATGGAAATACCTATACAGTCACCTGTGTAAACATGGAAATATCTACACCACCCTCTGTATAAACATGGAAATATCTACAATGCCATCTGTATACACATGGAAATACCTACAAGGCAATCTGTGTATAGATGGAAACTTCAACACCGCCGTCTGTACAAACTTGGAAATATCTACACTGCTATCTCTATAAACATGGAAATACCTACACAGTCATGTGTAGGAACATGGAAATATCTACACTGCCATCTGTATACACATAGAAATATGTACAAAGCCCTCTGTATAAATATGGAGATATCTGGATAGGCATCTGTATAAACATGGAAATATCTACACCGCAATCTGTATAAACATGGAAATATCTACACCGCTATCTGTATAAATATAAAATATCTAAACCGCTATCTCTATATTAGTGGAAACATCTACACTGCTATCTGTATGAACATGGAAATATCTTCAATTCTATCGGTATAAACATGGAAATATCTACACCGCCATCTGTATAAACATGGAAATATCTACACCGCTATCTGTATAAATGTAAAATATCTAAACCGCTATCTCTATATAAGTGGAAATATCTACACTGCTATCTGTATAAACATGGAAATATCTTCAATTCTATCGGTATAAACATGGAAATATCTACACCGCCATCTGTATTATCATGGAAAATCTCCACTGCTATCTCTATAAACATCGAAATATCTACACCGCCATCTGTATAAACATGGAAATACTTACAAAGTTATCTGTATAAACATGGAAATATCTACACCGCCATCTGTATAAACATGGAAATATCAACACAGCCATGTGTACATACATGGAAATATCTACACCGCTCTCTATATAAACATGGAAATAAGTACAGCACTATCTCTATATACATGGAAATATCTACACCACCATCTACATATCCATAGAAATATCTGTGCCGCCATCTGTATAAACATGGAAATATCTACACGGTCATCTCTGTATAGATGGAAATATCAACACCGCCATCTATACAAACATGGAAATATCTGCACCGCTATCTGTATAAACATGGAAATATCTACACCGCAGTCTGTATAAACATGGAAATATCTACTCCGCTATCTGTATAAACATGGAAATATCTACACCGCTATCTCTATAAACATGGAAATATCTACACCGTGATCTGTATAAACATTGACATATTTACACTGCTATCTGTATAAACATGGAAATTTCTACACCGTTATCTGTATAAGTATGGAAATATCTACACCGCCATCTGTATAAACATGGAAATACCTATGCAGTCATCTGTGTAAACATGGAAATATCTGCACCACCATCTGTATAACCATTGAAATATCTACAATGCCATCTGTATACACATGGAAATAACTACACGGCAATCTGTGTATAGATGGAAACATCAACACTGCAATCTGTACAAACATGGAAATATCTACAGTGCTATCTCTATAAACATGGAAATATGTACACTGCGGTCTGTATAAACATGGAAATATCTACACCGGTATCTGTATAAACATGGAAATATCTACACCACGGTCTGTATAAACATGGAAATATATACACCGCTATCTGTATAAACATGGAAATATCTGCACCACTATCTCTATAAACATGGAAATATCTACAAAGACATCTGTATAAACATGGAAATACCTACACAGTCATGTGAAGGAACATTTAAATATCTACACTGCCATCTGTATAAACATGGAAATATCTACACTGCCATCTGTATAAATATGGAAATATCTGCATAGGCATCTGAATAAACATGGAAATATCTGCACCGCTATCTGTATAAACATGGAAATACCTACACCGCTGTCTCTATAAACATGGAAATATATACACCGCTATGTGTATAAACATGGAAATATCTCCACTGCTCTCTGTATAAACATGGAAATATCTCCACCGTTATATGTATAAACATGGAAATATCTACAGCGCCATGTCTATAAACATTGAAATATCTACACTGCCATCTGTCAAAACATGGAAATATCTACACAGTCATCTGAATAAACATGGAAATATCTACAAAAGCATCTGTATAAACATGGATATACCTACAATACCATCTGTATAAACATGGAAATATCTACACAGACATTTGTATAAATATGGAAATATCTTCACCGCCATCTGTATATACATGGAAATATCTATACTGCCATCTGTAAAAATATGGAAATATCTACACCGCTATCTCTATAAATATGGAAATATCTACACCGCCATCTCTATAAACATGAAAATATCTACACTGCCATCTCCATAAAGATGGAAGTTTCTACTCCGCCATGTGTATAAACACGGAAATATCTACACCACCCTCTGTGTAAACATGGAAATATCTACACCGCTATCTGTTTAAACATGGAAATATCTACACCGCCATCTGCATGTCCATGGAAATATCTACTGCGACATCTGTATAAACATGGAAATATCTACACGGCCATCTGAGTAAAGATGGAAATATCAGCACCACCATCTGTAGAAACATGGAAATATCTACACCGCTATCTCTATAAACATGGAAATATCTTCAATGCCATCTGTAAAACATGTAAATATCTATACAGTCATCTGTATAAACATGGAAATATCTACAATGACATCTGTATGCACATGGAAATATCTACACAGCCATCTGTATAAACTTGTAAATATCTACACTGCTATCTCTATATACATTGAAATATCTACACCGCCATCTCTATAAACATGAAAATATCTACACTGCCATCACCATAAACATGGAACTAACTACTCCGACATCTGTATAAACAAGTAAACATCTACACCGCCATCTGTGTGAATAAGGAAATATCTACAATGCCATCTGTATAAAGATATAAATATCTGCACGGCGAGCGGTATAAACATGGAAATATCTACATCGCTATCTGTATAAACGTGGAAATACCAACACCGCTATCTGTATAAACATTGAAATATCTACAACGCCTTCAATAAAAACATGGAAATACCTACACCGCTATGTCTATAAACATGGAAATACCTACACCGCTATCTCAATAAACATGAAAATATCTACACCGCTATCTGTATAAACATGGAAATATATACACCGCTATCTGTATAAACATGGAAATATCTACACCACGATCTGTATAAAAATGGAAATATCTACACTGCGATCTTTATAAACATGGAAATATCTTCACCGCGATCTGTATAAACATGGAAATAGCTACACCGCTATCTGTATAAACATGGTAATATCTACACCACCATCTATATAAACATGGAAATATCTACGCCGCCATCTGTATATACATGAAAATATCTACAATGCCATCTGTAGAAAGATGGATATATCTTCACCGCAATCTGTGTAAACATGGAAATATCTACACCGATATATGAAAAAACATGGAAATATCTACACCCCTACCTGTATAAACATGGAAATATCCACACCGCTATCTCTATAAACATGGAAAAATCAACACCGCTATCTCTATGAACATGGTAATATCTACACCGCCATCTCTATAAACATGGAAATATCTACACCACGATCAGTATAAACATGGAAATATCTACACCGCTATCTGTATAAACATGGAAATATCTCCACTGCTATCTCTATAAACATCGAAATATCTACACAGCCATCTGTATAAACATGGAAATACATACAAAGTTATCTGTATAAACATGGAAATATCTACACCGCCATCTGTATATACATGGAAATATCTTCAAAGTCATGTGTACATACATGGAAATATCTACACCGTTCTCTATATAAACATGGAAATAAGTACAGCGCTATCTGTATATCCATGGAAATATCTACACCACCATCTACATATCCATAGGAATATCTGTGCCGCCATCTGTATAAACATGGAAATATCTACACGGTCATCTGCGTATACATGGAAATATCAACACCGCCATCTGTACAAACATGGAAATATCTGCACCGCTATCTGTATAAACATGGAAATATCTACACCGTGGTCTGTATAAACATGGAAATAACTACTCCGCTATCTGTATAAACATGGAAATATCTACACCGCTATCTCTATAAACATGGAAATATCTACACCGTGATCTGTATAAACATGGAAATATTTACAACGCTATCTGTATAAACATGGAAATTTCTACACCATTGTCTGTATAAATATGGAAATATCTACACCGCCATCTGTATAAACAAGGAAATACCTATACAGCCATCTGTGTAAACATGGGAATATCTACACCAACATCTGTATAAACATGGAAATATCTAAAATGCCATCTGTATACACATGGAAATACCTACACGGCAATCTGTGTATAGATGGAAACATCAACACCGCCATCTGTACAAATATGGAAATATCTACACTGCTATCTCTATAATCACGGAAATATCTACACTGCGGTCTGTATAAACATGGAAATATCTACACCGCTATCTGTATAAACATGGAAATATCTGCACCGCTATCTCTATATACATGGAAATATCTACAAAGACATCTGTATAAACGTGGAAATAACTACACAGTCATGTGTAGGAGCATTTAAATATCAACAATGCCATCTGTATAAACATAGAAATATCTACACAGCCCTCTGTAAAAATATGGAAATGTCTACATAGGCATCTGTGTAAACATGGAAATATCTGCACTGCTATCTGTATAAACATGGAAATACCTACACCGCTGTCTCTATAAACATGGAAATATGTACACCGCTATGTGTATAAACATGGAAATATCTCCACTGCTCTCTGTATAAACATGGAAATATCTCCACCGTTATCTGTATAAACATGGAAATATATACAGCGCCATCTCTATAAACATTGAAATATCTACACTGCCATCTGTAAAAACATGGAAATATCTGCACAGTCATCTGAATAAACATGGAAATATCTACACCACCATCTGTATAAACATGGAAATAGCTACAATACCGTCTGTATACACATGGAAATATCTACACAGACATCTGTAAAAACATGGAAATATCTACACCGCTATCTCTATAAACATGGAAATACCTACACCGCAATCTGTATACACATGGAAATATCTACACAGCCATCTTTATATACATGGAAATATCTACGCCGCTATCTGTATAAACATGGAAATAACTACACCGCTATTTGTATAAACAAGGAAATATCTACACCGCCATCTGAATAAACATGGAAATACCTACAAAGTCATCTGTATAAACTTGGAAATATCTACAAAGCCATCTGTATAAACATGGAAATATCTACACAGCCATCTGTGTATACATGGAAATATCTACGCCGGTATCTGTATAAACATGGAAATAACTACACCGCTTTGTATAAACAAGGAAATATCTACACCGTAACTTGTATAAACATGGAAATATTTACGCCGCTGTCTGTATAAACATGGAAATTTCTACACCGTTATCTGTATAAATATGGAAATATCTACTCCGCTATCTCTATAAACATGGAAATATCTTCACCGCCAACTGTATAAACATGGAAATACCCACACAGTCATCTGTGTAAACATGGAAATATGTACACCACCATCTGTATAAACATGAAAATATCTACAATGTCATCTTTATACACATGGAAATACCTACACGGCAATCTGTGTATAGATGGAAACATCAACACTGCCATCTGTACAAACTTGGAAATATCTACACTTCTATCTCTATAAACATGGAAATATATACACTGTGGTCTGTATAAACATGGAAATATCTACACCGCTATCTCTATAAACATGGAAATATCTACACCACGATCAGTATAAACATGGAAATATCTACACCGCTATCTGTATAAACATGGAAATATCTCCACTGCTATCTCTATAAACATCGAAATATCTACACCGGCATCTGTATAAACATGGAAATACTTACAAAGTTATCTGTATAAACATGGAAACATCTTCACTGCCATCTGTGTGAATAAGGACATATCTACAATGCCATCTGTATAAAGATATAAATATCTGCACCGCGAGCTGTATAAACATGGAAATATGTACATCGCTATCTGTATAAACGTGGAAATACCAACACCGCTATCGGTATAAATATCGAAATATCTACAACGCCATCTATATAAACATGGAAATACCAACACAGTCATGTGTAGGGACATGGAAATATCTACACTGCGATCTGTATAAACATGGAAATATCTACAACGCGATCTGTATAACATGGAAATATCTACACCACTATCTGTATAAACATGGAAATATCTACAAAGCTATCTCTATAAACATGGAAATATCTACACAGCCGTCTGTATATACATAGAAATATCTACACCACTATCTGTATAAACATGGAAATAAATACACCCCTATTTGTATAAACCAGGAAATATCTACACCACCATCAGTTTAAACATGGAAATATCAACAGAGACATCTGTTTATACATGGAAATATCTACACCGTTATCAGTATAAACATGGAAATATATGTGCACTGCCATGTGTAAAATCATGGAAATACCTATACAGTCATCTGTATCAACATGGAAATATATACAATGCCGTCTGTATACACATGGAAATATCTACACAGCCATCTGTATAAACATGTCAATATCTACACTGCTATCTCTATAAACATGGAAATCTCTACACCGCCATCTCTATAAACGTGAAAATATCTACACTGCCATCTCCATAAACATGGAACTAACTACGTCGCCATCTGTATAAGCATGGAAACATCTACACCGCCATCTGTGTGAATAAGGAAATATCTACAATGACATCAGTATAAAGATATAAATATCTGCACCGCGATCTGTATAAACATGGAAATATCTAGATCGCTATCTGTATAAAAGTGGAAATACCAACACTGCTATCGGTATAAACATGGAAATATCTACACCGCGATCTGTATAAACATGGAAATAACTTCACCACGATCTGTATAAACATGGAAATATCTACACCTCTATCTGTATAAACATGGTAATATCTACACCACCATCTATGTAAACATGGAAATATCTACACCGCCATCTGTATAAACATGGAAATATCTACAATGCCATCTGTAGAAAGATGGAAATATCTACACCGCAATCTGTGTAAACATGGAAATATCTACACCGATATCTGTAAAAACATGGAAATATCTACACCGCTATCTGTATAAACATGGAAATATCTACACCGCGATCTGTATAAACATGGAAATATCTACACCGCGATCAGTATAAACATGGAAATATCTACACCGCTATCTGTATAAACATGGAAATATCTACACAGCTATCTCTATAAACATGGAAATATCTACACCGCCATCTGTATAAACATGGAAATACCTCCAAAGTCATCTGTATAAACATGGAAATATCTACACAGCCATCTGTATAAACATGGAAATATCTACACCGCCATCTGTGTATACATGGAAATATCTACACCGCTATCTGTATAAACCTGGAAATAACTACACCGCTATTTGTATAAACAAGGAAATAGCTACACCGTGATCTGTATAAACATGGAAATATCTACACCGCCGTCTCTATAAACATGGAAATATCTACACCCCTATCGGTATAAACATGGAAATATCCACACCGCTATCTCTATAAACATGGAAAAATCAACACCGCTATGTCTATGAACATGGAAATATCTACACCGCCATCTCTATAAACATGGAAATATGTACACCACGATCAGTATAAACATGGAAATATCTACACCGCTATCTGTATAAACATGGAAGTGTCTCCACTGCGAACTCTATAAACATCGAAATATCTACACTTCTATCTCTATAAACATGAAAATATCTACACTGCCATCTCCATAAACATGGAACTAACTACTCCGCCATCTGTATAAACATGGAAACATCTACAACGCCATCTGTGTGAATAAGGAAATATCTACAATGCCATCTGTATAAAGATATAAATATCTGCACCGCGAGCTGTATAAACATGGAAATATCTACATCACTATCTGTATAAACGGGGAAATACCAACACTGCTATCGGTATAAACATAGAAAAATCTACAACGCCAACTATATAAACATGGAAATATCTACACCGCTATGTCTATAAACTTGGAAATAACTACACCGCTTTCTCTATAAACATGGAAATTTCTACACCGCTATCTGTATAAACAAGGAAATATCTACACCGCTATCTGTATAAACATGGAAATATCTATACCGCGATCTGTATAAACATGGAAATATCTACACAGCTATCTCTATAAACATGGAAATATCTACAACGCCATCTCTATAAACATGGAAATATCTACACCCCAATCTGTATAAACATGGAAATATCCACACTGCTATCTCTATAAACATGGAAAAATCAACACCGCTATGTCTATGAACATGGAAATATCTACACCGCTATCTCTATAAACATGGAAATATCTACACCGCTATCTGTATAAACATGGAAATATCTACACCGCTATCTGTATAAACATGGAAATATCTACACCGCGATCTGTATAAACATGGAAATATCTACACCGAAATCAGTATAAACATGGAAATAACTTCACCACGATCTGTATAAACATGGAAATATCGAGATCGCTATCTGTATAAAAGTGGAAATACCAACACTGCTATCGGTATAAACATGGAAATATCTACACCGCGATCTGTATAAACATGGAAATAACTTCACCACGATCTGTATAAACATGGAAATATCTACACTGCTATCTGTATAAACATGGTAATATCTACACCACCATCTATGTAAACATGGAAATATCTACACCGCCATCTGTATAAACATGGAAATATCTACAATGCCATCTGTAGAAAGATGGAAATATCTACACCGCAATCTGTGTAAACATGGAAATATCTACACCGATATCTGTAAAAACATGGAAATATCTACACCCCTATCTGTATAAACATGGAAATATCTACAATGCTATCTCTATAAACATGGAAAAATCAACACCGCTATCTCTATGAACATGGAAATATCTACACCGCCATCTCTATAAACATGGAAATATCTACACCACGATCAGTATAAACATGGAAATATCTACACCGCTATCTGTATAAACATGGAAATATCTACACTGCTATCTCTATAAACATCGAAATATCTACACCGCCATCTGTATAAACATGGAAATACTTACAAAGTTATCTTTATAATCATGGAAATATCTACACCGACATTTGTATAAACATGGAAATATCTACACAGCCATGTGTATATACATGGAAATATCTACACCGCTATCTATATAAACATGGAAATAACTACACCGCTATTTGTATAAAGATGGAAATATCTACACCGCCATCTACATATCCATGGAAATATCTGCGCCGCCATCTGTATAAACATGGAAATACCTACACGGCAATCTGTGTACAGATGGAAACATCAACACCGCCATCTGTACAAACATGGAAATATCTAGACTGCAATCTCTATAAACATGGAAATATCTACTCTGCGGTCTGTATATACATGGAAATATCTACACCATGATCTGTATAAACATGGAAATACCTACAAAGTCATCTGTTTAAACATGGAATTATCTACACAGCCATCTGTATAAACATGGAAATATCTACAGAGCCGTCTGTATATACATGGAAATATCTACACTGCTATCTGTATAAACATGGTAATAAATACACCACTATTTGTATAAACAAGGAAATATCTACAACACCATCTGTTTAAACATGGAAATATCTACAGAGACATCTGTTTATACATGGAAATATCTACACCGCTATCTGTATTAACATGGAAATATCAGCACTGACATCGGTAAATACATGGAAATAACTATACAGTCATCTGTATTAACATGGAAATATCTACAATGCCATCTGTATACACATGGAAATATCTACACAGCCATCTGTATAAACATGTAAATATCTACACTGCTATCTCTATAAGCATGGAAATATCTACACCACCATCTCTATAAACATGAAAATATCTACACTGCCATCTCCATAAACATGGAACTAACTACTCCGCCATCTGTATAAACATGGAAACATCTACACTGCCATCTGTGTGAATAAGGAAATATCTATAATGCCATCTGTATAAAGATATAAATATCTGCACCGCGAGCTGTATAAACATGGAAATATCAACATCGCTATCTGTATAAACGTGGAAATACCAACACCGCTATCAGTATAAACATGGAAATATCTACAACGCCATCTATATAAACATGGAAATACCTACACCGCTATGTCTATAAACATGGAAATACCTACACCGCCATCTGCATATCCATGGAAATATATACAATGCCATCGGTATAAAGATGGAAATATCTACACGGCAATCTGTGTACAGATGGAAATATCAACACTGCCATCTGTACAAACATGGAAATATCTACACCGCTATCTTATAAACATAGAAATACCGACACTGCAGTCTGTATAAACATGGAAATATCTACACCGCTATGTCTATAAACATGGAAATACCTACACCGCTATCTCAATAAACATGGAAATATCCACACCGCCATCTGCATATCCATGGAAATATCTACAGCGCCATCTGTATAAAGATGGAAATATCTACACGGAAATCTGTGTACAGATGGAAATATCAACACCGCCATCTGTGCATACATGGAAATATCTACACTGCTATCTGTATAAACATAGAATTACCTACACTGCAGTCTGTATAAACATGGAAATATCTACACATGTATCTGTATAAACATGGAAATATCTACACCACGATCTGAATAAACCTGGAAATATCTACAATGCTATCTCTATAAATATGGAAGTATCTACACTGCCATCTGTATAAACATGGAAATAACTACACAGTCATGTGTAGGAACATGAAAATATCTACACCACCGTTTTATAAAGATGGAAATATCTACAACGTTATCTGTATAAACATGGAATTATCTACACAGGGATGTGTATAAACATGGAAATAAGTACAGCACTCTCTGAATAAAGATGGAAATAACTACACCGCTATCTGAAAAAACATGGAAATATCTACACCATCTGTAAAAATATGGAAATATTTACACCGCTATCTCAATAAACATGGAAATATCTACACCGCTATCTCTATAAACATGGAAATATCTACACCGCCATCTGTATAAACATGGAAATATCTACACTGCGATCTGTATAAACATGGAAATATCTACACCGCGATCTGTATAAACATGGAAATATCTTCACCACGATCTGTATAAACATGGAAATATCTACACCGCTATCTGTAAAAACATGGTAATATCTACACCACCATCTATATAAACATGGAAATACCTTCACCGCCATGTGTATAAACATGGAAATATCTACACCGCCATCTGTATAAACATGGAAATATCTACACCGCAATCTGGGCAAACATGGAAATATCTACACCAATATCTGTAAAAACATGGAAATAACTACACCGCTATCTATATAAACATGGAAATATCTACACCGCGATCTGTATAAACATGGAAATATCTACACTGTGATCTGTATAAACATGGAAATATCTACAGCACTATCTCCATAAACATGGAAACATCTACACAGCTATCTCTATAAACATGGAAATATCTACACCGCCATCTGTATAAACATGGAAATACCTACAAAGTCATCTTTATAAACATGGAAATATCTACACAGCCATCTGTATAAACATGGAAATATCAACACCGACATCTGTACTAACATGGAAATATCTACACCGCTATCTGTATAAACATGGAAATATCTACACCGCAGCCTGTATAAACATGGAAATATATAACCGCTATCTGTATAAACATGGAAATATCTACACCGCTATCTCTATAAACATGGAAATATCTACACCGTGATCTGTATAAACATGGAAATATTTACACTGCTATCTGTATAAACATGAAAATATGTACACCGTTATCTGTATAAATATGGAAATACCTACACCGCTATCTCTATAAACATGGAAATATCTACACCGCCATCTGTATAAACTTGGAAATATCTACACTGCGGTCTGTATAAACATGGAAATTTCTACACCACGATCTGTATAAACATGGAAATATTTACACTGCTATCTGTATAAACATGGAAATATCTACACCGCTATCTCTATAAACAGGGAAATATCTACAAAGCCATCTGTATAAACATGGAAATACCAACACAGTCATGTGTAGGAACATGGAAATATCTACACCGCGATCTGTATAAACATGGAAATATCTACACCGCGATCTGTATAACATGGAAATATCTACACCGCTATCTGTATAAATATGGAAATATCTACACAACTATCTCCATAAACATGGAAATATCTACACCGCAATCTATATAAACATGGAAATACCTACAAAGTCATCTGTTTAAACTTGGAAATATCTACACAGCCATCTGTATAAACATGGAAATATCTACAGAGCCGTCTGTATATACATGGAAATATCTACACTGCTATCTGTATAAACATGGAAATAAATACACCACTATTTATATAAACAAGGAAATATCTACACCACCATCTGTTTAAACATGGAAATATCTACAGAGACATCTGTTTATACATGGAAATATCTACACCGCTATGTGTATAAACAAGGAAATATCAGCACTGCCATCGGTAAAAACATGGAAATACCTATACAGTCAACTGTATAAACATGGAAATATCTACAATGCCATCTGTATACACCTGGAAATATCTACACAGCCATCTGTATAAACATGTAAATATCTACACTGCTATCTCTATAAGCATGGAAATATCTACACCTCCATCTCTATAAACATGAAAATATCTTCACTGCCATCTCCATAAACATGGAACTAACTACTCCGCCATCTGTATAAACATGGAAACATCTACACCGCGATCTGTGTGAATAAGGAAATATCTATAATGCCATCTGTATAAAGATATAAATATCTGCACCGCGAGCTGTAGAAACATGGAAATATCTACAACGCTATCTGTATAAACGTGGAAATACCAACACCGCTATCGGTATAAACATGGAAATATCTACAACGCCATCTATATAAACATGGAAATACCTACACCGCTATGTCTATGAACATGGAAATACCTACACCGCCATCAGCATATCCATGGAAATATGTACAATCCCATCTGTATAAAGCTGGAAATATCTACACGGCAATCTGTGTACAGATGGAAATATCAACACCGCCATCTGTACAAACATGGAAATATCTACAACGCTATCTTATAAACATAGAAATACCGACACTGCAGTCTGTATAAACATGGGAATATCTACACCGCTATGTCTATAAACATGGAAATACCTACACCGCTATCTCTATAAACTTGGAAATATCCACACCGCCATCTGCATATCCATGGAAATATCTACAACGCCATCTGTATAAAGATGGAAATATCTACACGGAAATCTGTGTACAGATGGAAATATCAACACCGCCATCTGTACATACATGGAAATATCTACACTGCTATCTGTATAAACATAGAAATACCTACACTGCAGTCTGTATAAACATGGAAATATCTACAGCTGTATCTGTATAAACATGGAAATATCTACACCACGATCTGTATAAACCTGGAAATATCTACAATGCTATCTCTATAAATATGGAAGTATCTACACCGCCATCTGTATAAACATGGAAATAACTACACAGTCATGTGTAGGAACATGAAAATATCTACACCACCGTTTTATTAAGATGGAAATATCTACATCGTTATCTGTATAAACATGGAAATATCTACACAGGGATGTGTATAAACAAGGAAATATGTACAGCACTCTCTGAATAAAGATGGAAATAACTACACCGCTATCTGTAAAAACATGGAAATATCTACACCACTATCTGTAAAAGTATGGAAATATTTACACCGCTATCTCAATAAACATGGAAATATCTACACCGCTATCTCTATAAACACGGAAATATCTACACCGCCATCTATATTAACATGGAAATATCTACACAGTCATCTGTATAAACCTGGAAATATCTACACTGTCATCTATATAAACATGGAAATATCTACAGAGAACTCTGCATAAACATGGAAATATCGACACAGCCATCTGTATAAACATGGAAATATCTACACCGCTATCTGTATAAACATGGAAATAGCTACACCGCTATGTGTATTAACGTGGAAATATCTCCATTGCTATCTGTATGAACATGGACATACCTCCACCCCAATCTGTATAAACATGAAAATATCTACACCGCTATCTCTATAAACATGGAAATATCTAGAATGCCATCTGTACGAACATGGAAATATCTACACAGTCATCTGTAGAAATGTGGAAATATCTACAAGGCTATCTCTATAAACATGGCAATAACTACACCGCTATCTCTATAAACATGGAAATATCTACACCGCTATCTCCATCAACATGGAAATATATACACCGCCATCTCTTTAAACATGGAGATATCTACAACGCCATCTACATAAACAAGAAAATATCTACATTGCCATCTATATAAACATGGAAATATATACACCGCCATCTCTATAAACATGGAAATATCTACACCGCAATCTGTATAAACATGGAAATACCTACAAAGTCATCTGTTTAAACATGGAAATATCTACACAGCCATCTGTATAAACATGGAAATATCTACAGAGCCGTCTATATACATGGAAATATCTACACCGCTATCTGTATAAACGTGGAAACAAATACACCACTTTTTGTATAAACAAGGAAATATCTACACCACCATCTGTTTAAACATGGAAATATCTACAGAGACATCTGTTTATACATGGAAATATCTACACCGCTATCTGTATAAACAAGGAAATATCAGCACTGCCATCGGTAAAAACATGGAAATACCTATACAGTCATCTGTATAAACATGGAAATATCTACAATGCCATCTGTATACACATGGAAATATCTACACAGCCATCTGTATAAACATGTAAATATCTACACTGCTATCTCTATAAGCATGGAAATATCTATACCGCCATCTCTATAAACATGAAAATATCTACACTGCCATCTCCATAAACATGGAACTAACTACTCCGCCATCTGTATAAACATGGAAATATCTACACCGCCATCTGTGTGAATAAGGAAATATCTATAATGCCATCTGTATAAAGATATAAATATCTGCACCGCGAGCTGTATAAACATGGAAATATCTACAACGCTATCAGTATAAACGTGGAAATACCAACACCGCTATCGGTATAAACATGGAAATATCTACAAAGCCATCTATATAAACATGGAAATATCTACACCGCTATGTCTATAAACATGGAAATACCTACACCGCTGTCTCTATAAACATGGAAATATCCACACCGCCATCTGCATATCCATGGAAATATCTACAACGCCATCTGTATAAAGATGGAAATATCTACACGGGAATCTGTGTACAGATGGAAATATCAACACCGCCATCTGTACATACATGGAAATATCTACACTGATATCAGTATCAACATAGAAATACCTACACTGCAGTCTGTATAAACATGGAAATATCTACACCGGTATCTGTATAAACATGGAAATATCTACAATACGATCTGTAAAAACCTGGAAATAACTACAATGCTATCTCTATAAATATGGAAGTATCTACACCGCCATCTGTATAAACATGGAAATAACTACACAGTCATGTGTAGCAACATGAAAATATCTACACCACCGTTTGTATAAACATGGAAATATCTACACCGCTATGTGTATTAACGTGGAAATATCTCCATTGCTATCTGTATAAACATGGACATACCTCCACCCCAATCTGTATAAACATGAAAATATCTACACCGCAATCTCTATAAACATGGAAATATCTACACTGCCATCTGTACGAACATGGAAATATCTACACAGTCATCTGTAGAAATATGGAAATATCTACAACGCTGTCACTATAAACATGGCAATATCTCCACCGCTATCTCTATTAACATGGAAATATCTACACCGCTATCTCCATCAACATGGAAATATATACACCGCCATCTCTTTAAACATGGAGATATCTACAACGCCATCTACATAAACAAGAAAATATCTACATTGCCATCTATATAAACATGGAAATATATACACCGCCATCTCTATAAACATGGAAATATCTACACGGCCATTTGTAGAAAGATGGAAATATCTACACCGTGATCTGTATAAACAAGGAAATATCTACAGCGCTATCTCTATAAACATGGAAACATCAACACAGCTATCTCTATAAACATGGAAATATCAACACCGCCATCTGTATAAACATGGAATTACCTACAAAGTCATCTGTATAAACACGGAAATATCTACACAGCCATCTGTATAAACATGGAAATATCTACACAGCCATCTGTATATACATGGAAATATCTACACCGCTATTTGTATAAACAAGGAAATATCTACACAGCCATCTGTATAAACATGGAAATAACTACACCGCTATTTGTATAAACAAGGAAATATCTACACCATGATCTGTATAAACATGTAAATATCTACACCACTCTTTGTATAAACAAGGAAATATCAACACCGCTATCTGTATAAACATGGAAATAACTACACCGCTATTTGTATAAACAAGGAAATATCTACACCGTGATCTGTATAAACATGGAAATAACTACACCGCTATCTCTATAAACATGGAAATATCTACACCTCTATCTCCATCAACATCGAAATATATACACCGCCTTCTCTTTAAACATGGAGATATCTACAACACCATCTACATAATCAAGAAAATATCTACGTTGCCATCTATATAAACATGGAAATATATACACCGCCATCTCTATAAACATGGAAATATCTACACTGCCATTTGCAGAAAGATGGAAATATCTGCACCGCCGTCTGTATAAACGTGGAAATATCTACACTGCTATCTGTATAAACATGGAAATATCTACACGGCAATCTGTATAAACATGGAAATATCTACACCGCTATCTGTATAAATATGAAATATCAAAACCGCTATCTCTATAAAATGGAAATATCTACACAGCTATCTGTATAAACATGGAAATATCCTCACTGCTATCTCTATGAACATGGATATATCTACACCGCTATCTCTATGAACATGGAAATATCTACACCGCCATCTCTATAAACATGGAAATATCTACACCGCCATCTGTATAAACATGGAAATATCTACACATCTATCTGTATAAACATGGAAATATCTACACCGCTATCTGTATAAACATGGAAATATCTACACCGCCATCTGTATAAACATGGAAATATCTTCACCACGATCTGTATAAACATGGAAATATCTACACAGCTATCTGTATAAACATGGTAATATCTACACCACTATCTATATAAACATGGAAATATCTACACCGCAATCTCTGCAAACATGGAAATATCTACACCAATATCTGTAAAAACATGGAAATAACTACACCGCTAACTGTATAAACATGGAAATATCTACACCGCGATCTGTATAAACATGGAAATATCTACACCGCGATCTGCATAAACATGGAAATATCTACAGTGCTATCTCTATAAACATGGAAACATCTACAAAGCTATCACTATAAACATGGAAATATCTACACCGCCATCTGTATAAACATGGAAATACCTACAAAGTCATCTGTATAAACATGGAAATATCTACACAGCCATCTGTATAAACATGGAAATATCTACACAGCCATCTGTATATACATGGAAATATCTACACCGCTATCTGTATAAACATGGAAATAACTACACCGCTATTTGTATAAACAAGGAAATATCTACACCATGATCTGTATAAACATGTAAATATCTACACCGCTATTTGTATAAACAAGGAAATATCTACACCGCTATCTGTATAAACATGGGAATAACTACACCGCTATTTGTATAAACAAGGAAATATCTACACCGTGATCTGTATAAATATGGAAATAACTACACCGCTAATTGTATAAACAAGGAAATATCTACATCGTCATCTGTTTAAACATGGAAATATATACACAGACATCTGTTTATACATGGAAATATCTACACCGCTATCTGTATAAACATGCTAATAACTACACAGCTCTCTGCATAAATGTGGAAATATTTGCAGCGCTATCCCTATAAACATGGTAATATCAACACCGCGATCTGTATAAATATGGAAATATCTACACCATGATCTGTATAAACATGGAAATATCTACACCGTGATCTGTATAAACATGGAAATATCTACACCGTGATCTGTATAAACATGGAAATATCTACACTGCCATCTCTATAAACATGGAAATATCTACACCCCTATCTGTATTAACATGGAAATATCCACACCCCTATCTCTATAAACATGGAAAAATCAACACCGCTATCTCTATGAACATGGAAATATCTACACCGCTATCTGTAAAAACTTGGAAATATCTACACCGCTATCTGTATAAACATAGAAATAATTAAACTGCAGTCGGTATAAACATGGAAATATCTACACCGGTATGTGTATAAACATGGAAATATCTACACCATGATCTGTATAAACATGGAAATATTTACACCACTATCTGTATAAACCTGGAAATATCCACACTGCTATCTCTATAAATATGGAAATATCTACACCGCCATCTGTATAAACATGGAAATAACTACACAGTCATGTGTAGGAACATGGAAATATCTACAGCACCGTTTGTATAAAGATGGAAATACCTACAACGTTATTTGTATAAAGATGGAAATATCTACACAGTTATCTGTGTAAACATGGAAATATGTACAGCACTCTCTGAATAAAGATGGAACTATCTTCACCGCTATCAGTAAAAACATGGAAATATCTAAACCACTATCTGTATAAATATGGAAATATTTACACTGCTATCTCAATAAACATGGAAATATCTACACCGCTATCTCTATAAACATGGAAATATCTACACCGCCATCTGTATAAACATGGAAATATCTACACCGCTATCTGTATAAACATGGAAATAACTACACCGCGATCTGTATAAACATGGAAAAATATACACCGCCATCTGTATAAACATGGAAATATCTACACAGTCATCTGTATAAACCTGGAAATTTCTGCACTGTCATCTATATAAACATGGAAATATCTACAGAGAACTCTGTGTAAACATGGAAATATCGGCACAGCCATCTGTATAAACATGGAAATATCTACACTGCTATCTGTATAAACATGGAAATATCTACACCGCTATGTATATTAACGTGGAAATATCTCCATTGCTATCTGTATAAACATGGACATATCTCCACCGCAATCTGTATAAACATGAAAATATCTACACCGCTATTTCTATAAACATGGAAATATCTGCACTGCCATCTGTAAAAACATGGAAATACCTATACAGTCATCTGTATAAACATGGAAATATTTACAATGCCATCTGTATACACTTGGATATATCTACACAGCCATCTGTAAAAACATGGAAATATCTACACAGTCATCTGTAGAAATATGGAAATATCTACACCGCTATCTCTATAAACATGAAAATACTTACACCACCATCTCTATAAACATGGAGATATTTACACCGCTATCTCTATAAACATAGAGATAATTACACCCCCATTTCTATAAACATGGAAATATCTACACCGCCATCTGAATAAATATGGAAATATCTACACAGACATCTGTATAAACATGGAAATATCTACACTGCCATCTGTATAAACTTGGAAATATCTACACTGACATCTATAGAAAACTGGAAATGTCTACAAAGCGATCTGTATAAATATGGGAATTTCTACACCGCTACCTGTATAAACATGGAAATATCTACACCGCTATCTTTATCAACATGGAAATAACTACACCGCAATCTGTATAAACACGGAAATATCTTAAATGCTATCTCAGTAAACATGGAAATATCTACACAGCTATCTGTGTAAACTTGGAAATATCTACACCGCTATCTGTGTAAATTTGAAAAAACCTACACCGCAAACTGTGAAAAGATGGAAATACCTACACCGCTATCTCTGTAAACATGAAAATATCTACACCGATATCTGTATAAACATGGAAATATCAACACTGCCATCTGTATAAACATGGAAATATCTACAGCGCCATCTGTATAAACATGGAAATATCTACACCACGATCTGTACACACATGGAAATATCTACACAGCCATCTGTATAAACATGGATATATCTACACTGCTATCTGTATAAACATGGAAATGTCTACACCGCTATCTTTATAAACATGGAAATATCTACATCGCTATCTTTATAATCAGGGAAATATCTCCACCGCTATCTGTATAAACATGGAAATATCTATGCCGCTATCTGTATAAACATGGAAATATCTACACTGCTATCTGTATAAACATGGAAATATCTACAAATCTATCTGTGTAAACATGGAAATATCTACACAGCTCTCTGTGTAAACTTGGAAATATCTACACAGCTATGTGTGTAAAAATGGAAATATCTACACAGCAATCTGTGCAAAGATGGAAATATCTACACTGCGATCTCTGTAAACATGGAAATATCTACACCGCTATCTGTATAAACATGGAAATATCTATACCGCAGTCTCTATAAACATGGAAATATCTCCACCGCTATCTGTATAAACATGAAAATATCTACACTGCTTTCTGTATAAACATGGACATATCAACACCGCAATCTGTATAAACATGGAAATATCTACAACGCTATGTGTGTAAACATGGAAATATGTACACATCTATCTGTGTAAACTTGGAAATATCTACACAGCTATCTGCGTAAACATGGAAATATCTACACGGCAATCTGTGCAAAGATGGAAATAAGTACACCGCTATCTCTGTAAACATGGAAATATCTACACCGCTACCTGTATAAACATGGAAATATCTACACCGCTGTCTGTATAAACAAGGAAATATTTACACCGCCGTCTGTAGAAACATGGAAATACCTACACCGCAATCTGTATAGTCATGGAAATACCTACACCGCTATCTGTATAAATATGGAAATATCTACACCGCTATCTCTATAAACATGGAAATACGTACACCACTTTCTCTATAAACATGGAAATATCTACACTGCAGTCTCTATATACATGGAAATATCTACACCGCCATCTTTATAAACATGAAAATATCTACACCGCCATCTTCGGAAACATGGATGAATCTACACCGCCATCTGTATAAACTTGGAAATATCTACACCACTATCTGTATAAACATGGAAATATCTTCAATTCCATCTGTATAAACATGGAAATATCTACACCGCCATCTGTATAAAGATGGAAATATCTACACCGCAATCTGTATAAATATGCAAATACCTACACCGCTCTCTCTATACACATGGAAATATCTACACCGCTATCAGTATAAACATGGAAATATCTCCACTCCCATCTGTATAAAGATGGAAATATCTACACCGCGAGCTGTATAAACATGGAAATATCTACACGGCTATCTGTATAAACATGGAAGTAGCAACACCGCTATCTGTATAAACATGGAAATATCTACACCGCTATCTCTATAAACATGAAAATACTTACACCACCATCTCTATAAACATGGAAATATTTACACCGCTATCTCTATAAACATAGAAATAACTACACCGCCATCACTATAAACCTGGAAATATCTACACTGCCATCTGCATAAACATGGAAATATATACACAGACATCTGTGTAAACTTGGAAATATCTACACCGCTATCTGTATAAACATGGAAATATCTACAACGCGATCTTTATAAACACGGAAATACCTACACCGGTATCTTTAAAAACTCGGAAATACCTACACCGCTATCTCTATAAACAATGAAATATCTACAACGCTATCTATGTAAACATGGAAATATCTACACAGCTATCTGTGTAAACTTGGAAATATCTACACCGCAATCTCTGTAAGCATGGAAATATCTACAACGCTATCTGTGTAAACATGGAAATATTTACAACGCTATCTGTGTAAACAGGGAAATATCTACACTGCTATCTTTAAAACGTGGAAATATCTACACCAATATCTGTATAACCCTGAAAATATATACACCGCTATCTGTATCAACATGTAAATAACTACACCGCTATCTGTATAAACATGGAAATATCTACAATGATATCTCTGTAAACATGGAAATATCGACAAAGCTATCTGTGTAAACTTGGAAATATCTACACCGCTATCTGAGTAAAGTTTGCAATGTCTACACCGCAATCTGTGCAAAGATGGAAATATCTTTACCGCTATATCTGTAAACACGGAAATACCTAACCGCTATATGTATAAACATGGAAATATCTACACTGCCATCTGTATACACATGGTAATATCTACACAGCCATCTCTATAAACATGGAAATATCTACACCGCTATCTGTAAAAACATGGAACTATCTACATCGCTATCTGTAGAAACAGGGAAATATCTCCATCGCTGTCTGTGTAAACATGGAAAAATCTACACCGCTATTTGCATATACATGGAAATATCTACACCGCTATCTGTATAAACAAGGAAATATCTACATCGCCATCTTTAGAAACATGGAAATATCTACACCGCCATCAGTATAAACAAGGAAATATCTACATCGCCATCTTTAGAAACATGGAAATATCTACACCACCATCTGTATAAACATGGAAATACCTACACCGCTACCTGTATAAAAATGGAAATGTCTACACTGCTATCTCTATAAACATGGAAATACCTACACCACTTGCACTATACACATGGAAATATCTACACCGCAATCTCTGTAAACATGGAAATATCTACACCGCCATCTATGTAAACATGAAAATATCTACTCTGCCATATTCAGAAACATGTGTGTATCAACACCGCCATCTGTATAAACATGGAAATATCTACACCACTATCTGTATAAAGATGGAAATATTTATACCGCTATCTCTATAAACATGGAAATATCTACACCGCTATCTTTACAAACATGGAAATATCTACCCCGCCATCTGTATTAACATGGAAATATCTACACAGTCATCTGTATAAACCTGGAAATATCTACACTGTCATCTATATAAACATGGAAATATCTACAGAGAACTCTGTATAAACATGGAAATATCGGCAAAGCCATCTGTATATACATGGAAATATCTACACCGCTATCTGTATAAACATGGAAATATCTACAGAAAACTCTGTATAAACCTGGAAATATCTGCACTGTCTTCTGTAAAAACATCGAAATACCTATACAGTCATCTGTATAAACATGGAAATATCTACAATGCCATCTGTATACACATGGAAATATCTACACAGCCATCTCTATAAACATGAAAATATCTACACTGCCATCTCCATAAACATGGAACTAACTACTTCGCCATCTGTATAAACCTGGAAACATCTACACCGCCATCTGTGTGAATAAGGAAATATCTACAATGCCATCTGTATAAAGATATAAATATCTGCACCGCGAGCTGTAAAAACATGGAGATATCTACATTGCTATCTGTATAAACGTGGAAATACCAACACCGCTATCGGTATAAACATAGAAATATCTACAACGCCATCTATATAAACATGGAAATATCTACACTGCTATGTCTATAAACATGGAAATAACTACACCGCTATCTCTATAAACATGGAAATTTCTACACCGCTATCTGTATAAACACGGAAATATCTACACCGCTATCTGTATAAACATGGAAATATCTACACCGCGATCTGTATAAACATGGAAATATCTACACAGCTATCTCTATAAACATGGAAATATCTACACCGCCATCTGTATAAACATGGAAATACCTACAATGTCATCTGTATAAACATGGTAATATCTACAAAGCCATCTGCATAAACATGGAAATATCTACACAGCCATCTGTATATACATGGAAATATCTACACCACTATCAGTATAAACATGGAAATAACTAGACCGCTATTTGTATAAATAAGGAAATATCTACACCGTGAC
This sequence comes from Pan paniscus, assembly GCF_029289425.2. Taxonomy (NCBI): domain Eukaryota; kingdom Metazoa; phylum Chordata; class Mammalia; order Primates; family Hominidae; genus Pan; species Pan paniscus. The sequence goes on from NC_073261.2 coordinate 5,616,536, forward strand.
TTGCATAAACATGGAAATATTTACACCGCTATCTGTATAAACATGGAAATTTCTACACCGTTATCTGTATAAATATGGAAATTTCTACACCGCTATCTCTATAAACATGGAAATAAGTACACCGCCATCTGTATAAACATGGAAATACCTATACAGTCATCTGTGTAAACAAGGAAATATCTTCACCACCATCTGTATAAACATGGAAATATCTACAATGCCATCTGTATACACATGGAAATACCTACAGGGAAATCTGTGTATAGATGGAAACATCAACACCGCCATCTGTACAAACTTGAAAATATCTACACTGCTATCTCTATAAACATGGAAATATATACACGGCGGTCTGCATAAACATGGAAATATCTACACCGGTATCTGTATAAACATGGAAATATCTACACCACGATCTGTATAAACATGGAAATATATACACCGCTATCTCTATAAACATGGAAATATCTGCACCGCTATCTCTATAGACATGGAAATATCTACAAAGCCATCGGTATAAACATGGAAATACCTACACAGTCATGTGTAGCAACATGGAAATATCTACACTGCCATCTGTATACACATAGAAATATCTACACAGCCCTCTGTATAAATATTGAGATATCTGCATAGGCATCTGTATAAACATGGAAATATCTACACTGCAATCTGTATAAACATGGAAATATCTACACCGCTATCTGTATAAATATGAAATATCTAAACCGCTATCTCTATATAAGTGGAAATATCTACACTGCTATCTGTATGAACATGGAAATATCATCAATTCTATCTGTATAAACATGGAAATATCTACACCGCCATCTGTATAAACATGCAATTATCTCCACTGCTATCTCTATAAACATCGAAATATCTACACCGCCATCTATGTAAACATGAAAATATCTACACTGCCATATTCAGAAACATGGCTGTATCTACACCGCCATCTGTATAAACATCGAAATATCTACACCACTATCTGTATAAAGATGGAAATATTTATACCGCTATCTCTATAAACATGGAAATATCTACACCGCTATCTTTATAAACATGGAAATATCTACACCGCCATCAGTATTAACATGGAAATATCTACACAGTCATCTGTATAAACCTGGAAATATCTACACTGTCATCTATATAAACATGGAAATATCTACAGAGAACTCTGTATAAACATGGAAATATCGGCAAAGCTATCTGTATATACATGGAAATATCTACACCGCTATCTGTATAAACATGGAAATATCTACACCGCTATGTGTATTAACGTGGAAATATCTCCATTGCTACCTGTATAAACATGGACAAATATCCACCGCAATATGTATAAACATGAAAATATCTACACCGTTATCTCTATACACATGGAAATATCTACACTGCCATCTGTACAAACATGGAAATATCTACACAGTCATCTGTAGAAACATGGAAATATCTACACCGCTATCTCTATAAACATGGAAATAACTACACCGCTATCTCTATAAACATGGAAATATCTACACCGCTATCTCCATCAACATGGAAATATACAGACCGCCATCTTTTTAAACATGGAGGTATCTACAACGCCATCTACATAAACAAGAATATATCTACACTGCCATCTATATAAACATGGAAATATCTACACCGCCAACTCTATAAACATGGAAATACCTGCACTGCCATTTGTAGAAAGATGGAAATATCTACACCGTCATCTGTATAAGCGTTGAAATATCTACACCGCTATCTGTATAAACATGGAAATATCTACACCGCGATCTGTATAAACATGGAAATATCTAAACCGCTATCTGTGTAAACATGGAAATATCCACACAGCTATCTCTACAAACATGGAAATATCTACACCGCAATCTGTATAAACATGGAAATACCTACAAAGTCATCTGTATAAACATGTAAATATCTAAACAGCCATCTGTATAAACATGGAAATATCTACACAGCCATCTGTATATACATGGAAATATCTACACAGCCATCTGTATATACATGGAAATATCTACACCGCTATCTGTATAAGCATGGAAATATCTACACTGCTATTTCTATAAACAAGGAAATATCTACACCGCCATCTGTTTAAACATGGAAATATATACACAGACATCTGTTTATACATGGAAATATCTACACTGCTATGTGTATAAACATGCTAATAACTACACCGCTATCTGTATAAATGTAGAAATATTTGCACCGCTATCCCTATAAACATGGTAATATCAACACCGCGATCTGTATAAACATGGAAATATCTACACCATGATCTGTATAAGCATGGAAATATCTACACCACCATCTGTATAAACATGGAAATATCTACACCGTGATCTGTATAAACATGGAAATATCTACACCGCCATCTCTATAAACATGGAAATATCTACACCCCTATCTGTATAAACATGGAAATATCCACACAGCTATCTCTACAAACATGGAAAAATCAACACCGCTATCTCTATGAACATGGAAATATCTACACCGCCAACTCTATAAACATGGAAATATCTACAACGCGATCAGTATAAACGTGGAAATATCTACACCGCAATCTGTATAAACATGGAAATATCTCCACTGCTATGTCTATAAACATCGAAATATCTACACCGCCATCTGTATAAACATGGAAATACTTACAAAGTTATCTGTACAAACATGGAAATATTTACACCGCCATCTGTATAAACATGGAAATATCTACACAGCCATGTGTGTATACATGGAAATATCTACACCGCTATCTATATAAACATGGAAAAAAATACACCTCTATCTGTATAAACATGGAAATATCTACACCGCCATCTACATATCCATAGAAATATATGTGCCGCCATCTGTACAAACATGGAAATATCTGCACTGCTATCTGTAACAACATGGAAATACCTACACCGCGGTCTGTATAAAGATGGAAATATCTACACCGCTACCTGTATAAGCATGGAAATATCTACACCGCTATCTCTATAAACATGGAAATATCTACAAAGCCATCTGTATAAACATGGAAATACCTACACAGTTATGTGTAGGAACACGGAAATATCTACACTGCCATCTGTATAAACATGGAAATATCTACACAGTCCTCTGTATAACTATGGAAATATCTGCATAGGCATCTGTATAAACATGGAAATATCTGCACCGCTATCTGTATAAACATGGAAATACCAACACCGCTGTCTCTATAAACATGGAAATATGTACACCGCTATGTGTATAAACATGGAAATATCTCCACTGCTGTCTGTATTAACATGGAAATATCTACACCGCGATCTGTATAAACGTGGAAATATCTACACCGTTATCTGTATAAACATGCAAATATCTGAAAAGCTATCTCTATAAACATGGAAATACCTACACCGCCATCTGTATAAACATGGAAATACCTACAAAGTCATCTGTATAAACATGGAAATATCTACACTGCCATCTGTATAAACATGGAAATATCTACACAGCCATCTGTATATACATGGAAATATCTACACCGCTATCTGTATAAACATGGAAATAACAACACCACTATTCGTATAAACAAGGAAATATCTACACTGCCATCTGTTTAAACATGGAAATATTTACACAGACATCTGTTTATACATGGAAATATCTACACCGCTATCTGTATAAACATGCTAATAACTACACCGCTATCTGTATAAATGTGGAAATATTTGCACCGCTATCCCTATAAACATGGTAATATCAACACAGCGATCTGTATAAACATGGAAATATCTACACCATGATCTGTATAAACATGGAAATATCTACACCGCGATCTGTAAAAACATGGAAATATCTACACCGTTATCTGTATAACCATGGAAATATATAGACCGCCATCTCTATGAACATGGAAATATCTACACCCCTATCTGTATAAACATGGAAATATCCACACAGCTATCTGTATAAACATGGAAAAATCAACACCGCTATCTCTATGAACATGGAAATATCTACACCGCGATCTTTATAAACATGGAAATATCTCCATTGCTATCTCTATAAACATCGAAATATCTACACCGCCATCTGTATGAACATGGAAATACTTACAAAGTTATCTGTATAAACATGGAAATATCTACACCGCCATCTGTATATACATGGAAATATCTACACAGCCATGTGTATATACATGGAAATATCTACACCGCTATCTATATAAACATGGAAAAAACTACACCGCTATCTCTATAAACATGGAAATATCTACACCGCCATCTGTATAAACATGGAAATACCTACAAAATCATCTGTATAAACATGGAAATATCTACAGAGTCCTCTGTATAAATATGGAAATTTCTGCATAGGCATCTGTGTAAACATGGAAATATCTTCAATTCTATCTGTATAAACTTGGAAATATCTACAACGCCATCTGTATAAACATGGAAAGATCTCCACTGCTATCTCTATAAACACCGAAATATCTACACCGCCATCTGTATAAACATGGAAATAATTACAAAGTTATCTGTATAAACATGGAAATATCTACACCACCATCTGTATAAATATGGAAATATCTACACAACCATGTGTATAAACATGGAAATATCTACACCACCATCTACATATCCATGGAAATATCTGCGCCGCCATCTGTATAAACATGGAAATATCGACACGGTCATCTGTGTATAGATGGAAATATCAACTCCACCATCTGTACAAACATGGAAATATCTGCACCGCTATCTGTGTAAACATGGAAATATCTACACCGCGGTCTGTATAAACATGGAAATATCTGCACCGCTATCTCTATAAACATGGAAATATCTACACCGTGATCTGTATAAACATGGAAATATTTACACCGCTATCTGTATAAACATGGAAATTTCTACACCGTTATCTGTATACACATGGAAATATCTACACAGTCATCTGTATAAATATGGAAATATCTACACCGCCATCTGTATAAACATGGAAATATCTACACTGCCATCTGTAGAAAGATGGAAATATCTACACCGCTATCTCTATAAATATGGAAATATCTACACCGCCATCTCTATAAACATGAAAATATCTACACTGCCATCTCCATAAAGATGGAAGTATCTACTCCGCCATCTGTATAAACACGGAAATATCTACACCACAATCTGTGTAAACATGGAAATATCTACACCGCTATCTGTATAAACATGGTAATATCTACACCACCATCTATATAAACATGGAAATATCTACGCCGCCATCTGTATAAACATGAAAATATCTACAATGCCATCTGTAGAAAGATGGAAATATCTTCACCGCAATCTGTGTAAACATGGAAATATCTACACCGATATATGTAAAAACATGGAAATATCTACACCCCTATCTGTATAAACATGGAAATATCCACACCGCTATCTCTATAAACATGGAAAAATCAACACCGCTATCTCTATGAACATGGAAATATCTACACCGCCATCTCTATAAACATGGAAATATCTACACCACGATCTGTGTAAACATGGAAGTATCTACACCGCGATCTGTATAAACATGGAAATATCTACACAGCTATCTCTATAAACATGGAAATATCTACACCGCCATCTGTATAAACATGGAAATACCTCCAATGTCATCTATATAAACATGGAAATATCTACAGAGCCATCTGTATAAACATGGAAATATCCACACAGCCATCTGTATATACATGGAAATATCTGCACCACTACCTGTATAAACATGGAAATAACTACACCGCTATTTGTATGAACAAGGAAATATCTACACCGTGACTTGTATAAACATGGAAATATTTACACCGCTATATGTATAAACATGGAAATTTCTACACCATTATCTGTATAAATATGGAAATATCTACACCGCTATCTCTATAAACATGGAAATATCTACACCGCCATCTGTATAAACATGGAAATACCTATACAGTCACCTGTGTAAACATGGAAATATCTACACCACCCTCTGTATAAACATGGAAATATCTACAATGCCATCTGTATACACATGGAAATACCTACAAGGCAATCTGTGTATAGATGGAAACTTCAACACCGCCGTCTGTACAAACTTGGAAATATCTACACTGCTATCTCTATAAACATGGAAATACCTACACAGTCATGTGTAGGAACATGGAAATATCTACACTGCCATCTGTATACACATAGAAATATGTACAAAGCCCTCTGTATAAATATGGAGATATCTGGATAGGCATCTGTATAAACATGGAAATATCTACACCGCAATCTGTATAAACATGGAAATATCTACAGCGCTATCTGTATAAATATAAAATATCTAAACCGCTATCTCTATATTAGTGGAAATATCTACACTGCTATCTGTATGAACATGGAAATATCTTCAATTCTATCGGTATAAACATGGAAATATCTACACCGCCATCTGTATAAACATGGAAATATCTACACCGCTATCTGTATAAATGTAAAATATCTAAACCGCTATCTCTATATAAGTGGAAATATCTACACTGCTATCTGTATAAACATGGAAATATCTTCAATTCTATCGGTATAAACATGGAAATATCTACACCGCCATCTGTATTATCATGGAAATATCTCCACTGCTATCTCTATAAACATCGAAATATCTACACCGCCATCTGTATAAACATGGAAATACTTACAAAGTTATCTGTATAAACATGGAAATATCTACACCGCCATCTGTATAAACATGGAAATATCAACACAGCCATGTGTACATACATGGAAATATCTACACCGCTCTCTATATAAACATGGAAATAAGTACAGCACTATCTCTATATACATGGAAATATCTACACCACCATCTACATATCCTTAGAAATATCTGTGCCGCCATCTGTATAAACATGGAAATATCTACACGGTCATCTCTGTATAGATGGAAATATCAACACCGCCATCTATACAAACATGGAAATATCTGCACCGCTATCTGTATAAACATGGAAATATCTACACCGCGGTCTGTATAAACATGGAAATATCTATTCCGCTATCTGTATAAACATGGAAATATCTACACCGCTATCTCTATAAACATGGAAATATCTACACCGTGATCTGTATAAACATTGACATATTTACACTGCTATCTGTATAAACATGGAAATTTCTACACCGTTATCTGTATAAGTATGGAAATATCTACACCGCCATCTGTATAAACATGGAAATACCTATGCAGTCATCTGTGTAAACATGGAAATATCTGCAGCACCATCTGTATAACCATGGAAATATCTACAATGCCATCTGTATACACATGGAAATAACTACACGGCAATCTGTGTATAGATGGAAACATCAACACTGCCATCTGTACAAACATGGAAATATCTACAGTGCTATCTCTATAAACATGGAAATATGTACACTGCGGTCTGTATAAACATGGAAATATCTACACCGGTATCTGTATAAACATGGAAATATCTACACCACGGTCTGTATAAACATGGAAATATATACACCGCTATCTGTATAAACATGGAAATATCTGCACCACTATCTCTATAAACATGGAAATATCTACAAAGACATCTGTATAAACATGGAAATACCTACACAGTCATGTGAAGGAACATTTAAATATCTACACTGCCATCTGTATAAACATGGAAATATCTACACTGCCATCTGTATAAATATGGAAATATCTGCATAGGCATCTGAATAAACATGGAAATATCTGCACCGCTATCTGTATAAACATGGAAATACCTACACCGCTGTCTCTATAAACATGGAAATATGTACACCGCTATGTGTATAAACATGGAAATATCTCCACTGCTCTCTGTATAAACATGGAAATATCTCCACCGTTATATGTATAAACATGGAAATATCTACAGCGCCATGTCTATAAACATTGAAATATCTACACTGCCATCTGTCAAAACATGGAAATATCTACACAGTCATCTGAATAAACATGGAAATATCTACAAAAGCATCTGTATAAACATGGATATACCTACAATACCATCTGTATAAACATGGAAATATCTACACAGACATTTGTATAAATATGGAAATATCTTCACCGCCATCTGTATATACATGGAAATATCTATACTGCCATCTGTAAAAATATGGAAATATCTACACCGCTATCTCTATAAATATGGAAATATCTACACCGCCATCTCTATAAACATGAAAATATCTACACTGCCATCTCCATAAAGATGGAAGTATCTACTCCGCCATGTGTATAAACACGGAAATATCTACACCACCCTCTGTGTAAACATGGAAATATCTACACCGCTATCTGTTTAAACATGGAAATATCTACACCGCCATCTGCATGTCCATGGAAATATCTACTGCGACATCTGTATAAACATGGAAATATCTACACGGCCATCTGTGTAAAGATGGAAATATCAGCACCACCATCTGTAGAAACATGGAAATATCTACACCGCTATCTCTATAAACATGGAAATATCTTCAATGCCATCTGTAAAACATGTAAATATCTATACAGTCATCTGTTTAAACATGGAAATATCTACAATGCCATCTGTATGCACATGGAAATATCTACACAGCCATCTGTATAAACTTGTAAATATCTACACTGCTATCTCTATATACATTGAAATATCTACACCGCCATCTCTATAAACATGAAAATATCTACACTGCCATCACCATAAACATGGAACTAACTACTCCGACATCTGTATAAACAAGTAAATATCTACACCGCCATCTGTGTGAATAAGGAAATATCTACAATGCCATCTGTATAAAGATATAAATATCTGCACGGCGAGCGGTATAAACATGGAAATATCTACATCGCTATCTGTATAAACGTGGAAATACCAACACCGCTATCTGTATAAACATTGAAATATCTACAACGCCTTCAATAAAAACATGGAAATACCTACACCGCTATGTCTATAAACATGGAAATACCTACACCGCTATCTCAATAAACATGAAAATATCTACACCGCTATCTGTATAAACATGGAAATATATACACCGCTATCTGTATAAACATGGAAATATCTACACCACGATCTGTATAAAAATGGAAATATCTACACTGCGATCTTTATAAACATGGAAATATCTTCACCGCGATCTGTATAAACATGGAAATAGCTACACCGCTATCTGTATAAACATGGTAATATCTACACCACCATCTATATAAACATGGAAATATCTACGCCGCCATCTGTATAAACATGAAAATATCTACAATGCCATCTGTAGAAAAATGGAAATATCTTCACCGCAATCTGTGTAAACATGGAAATATCTACACCGATATATGAAAAAACATGGAAATATCTACACCCCTACCTGTATAAACATGGAAATATCCACACCGCTATCTCTATAAACATGGAAAAATCAACACCGCTATCTCTATGAACATGGTAATATCTACACCGCCATCTCTATAAACATGGAAATATCTACACCACGATCAGTATAAACATGGAAATATCTACACCGCTATCTGTATAAACATGGAAATATCTCCACTGCTATCTCTATAAACATCGAAATATCTACACAGCCATCTGTATAAACATGGAAATACATACAAAGTTATCTGTATAAACATGGAAATATCTACACCGCCATCTGTATATACATGGAAATATCTTCAAAGTCATGTGTACATACATGGAAATATCTACACCGTTCTCTATATAAACATGGAAATAAGTACAGCGCTATCTGTATATCCATGGAAATATCTACACCACCATCTACATATCCATAGGAATATCTGTGCCGCCATCTGTATAAACATGGAAATATCTACACGGTCATCTGCGTATACATGGAAATATCAACACCGCCATCTGTACAAACATGGAAATATCTGCACCGCTATCTGTATAAACATGGAAATATCTACACCGTGGTCTGTATAAACATGGAAATAACTACACCGCTTTGTATAAACAAGGAAATATCTACACCGTAACTTGTATAAACATGGAAATATTTACGCCGCTGTCTGTATAAACATGGAAATTTCTACACCGTTATCTGTATAAATATGGAAATATCTACTCCGCTATCTCTATAAACATGGAAATATCTTCACCGCCAACTGTATAAACATGGAAATACCCACACAGTCATCTGTGTAAACATGGAAATATGTACACCACCATCTGTATAAACATGAAAATATCTACAATGTCATCTTTATACACATGGAAATACCTACACGGCAATCTGTGTATAGATGGAAACATCAACACTGTCATCTGTACAAACTTGGAAATATCTACACTTCTATCTCTATAAACATGGAAATATATACACTGCGGTATGTATAAACATGGAAATATCTACACCGCTATCTCTATAAACATGGAAATATCTACACCACGATCAGTATAAACATGGAAATATCTACACCGCTATCTGTATAAACATGGAAATATCTCCACTGCTATCTCTATAAACATCGAAATATCTACACCGGCATCTGTATAAACATGGAAATACTTACAAAGTTATCTGTATAAACATGGAAACATCTTCACTGCCATCTGTGTGAATAAGGACATATCTACAATGCCATCTGTATAAAGATATAAATATCTGCACCGCGAGCTGTATAAACATGGAAATATGTACATCGCTATCTGTATAAACGTGGAAATACCAACACCGCTATCGGTATAAATATCGAAATATCTACAACGCCATCTATATAAACATGGAAATACCAACACAGTCATGTGTAGGGACATGGAAATATCTACACTGCGATCTGTATAAACATGGAAATATCTACAACGCGATCTGTATAACATGGAAATATCTACACCACTATCTGTATAAACATGGAAATATCTACAAAGCTATCTCTATAAACATGGAAATATCTACACAGCCGTCTGTATATACATAGAAATATCTACACCACTATCTGTATAAACATGGAAATAAATACACCCCTATTTGTATAAACCAGGAAATATCTACACCACCATCTGTTTAAACATGGAAATATCAACAGAGACATCTGTTTATACATGGAAATATCTACACCGTTATCAGTATAAACATGGAAATATCTGCACTGCCATGTGTAAAAACATGGAAATACCTATACAGTCATCTGTATCAACATGGAAATATATACAATGCCGTCTGTATACACATGGAAATATCTACACAGCCATCTGTATAAACATGTCAATATCTACACTGCTATCTCTATAAACATGGAAATCTCTACACCGCCATCTCTATAAACTTGAAAATATCTACACTGCCATCTCCATAAACATGGAACTAACTACGTCGCCATCTGTATAAGCATGGAAACATCTACACCGCCATCTGTGTGAATAAGGAAATATCTACAATGACATCAGTATAAAGATATAAATATCTGCACCGCGATCTGTATAAACATGGAAATATCTAGATCGCTATCTTTATAAAAGTGGAAATACCAACACTGCTATCGGTATAAACATGGAAATATCTACACCGCGATCTGTATAAACATGGAAATAACTTCACCACGATCTGTATAAACATGGAAATATCTACACCTCTATCTGTATAAACATGGTAATATCTACACCACCATCTATGTAAACATGGAAATATCTACACCGCCATCTGTATAAACATGGAAATATCTACAATGCCATCTGTAGAAAGATGGAAATATCTACACCGCAATCTGTGTAAACATGGAAATATCTATACCGATATCTGTAAAAACATGGAAATATCTACACCGCTATCTGTATAAACATGGAAATATCTACACCGCGATCTGTATAAACATGGAAATATCTACACCGCGATCAGTATAAACATGGAAATATCTACACCGCTATCTGTATAAACATGGAAATATCTACACAGCTATCTCTATAAACATGGAAATATCTACACCGCCATCTGTATAAACATGGAAATACCTCCAAAGTCATCTGTATAAACATGGAAATATCTACACAGCCATCTGTATAAACATGGAAATATCTACACCGCCATCTGTATATACATGGAAATATCTACACCGCTATCTGTATAAACCTGGAAATAACTACACCGCTATTTGTATAAACAAGGAAATAGCTACACCGTGATCTGTATAAACATGGAAATATCTACACCGCCGTCTCTATAAACATGGAAATATCTACACCCCTATCGGTATAAACATGGAAATATCCACACCGCTCTCTCTATAAACATGGAAAAATCAACACCGCTATGTCTATGAACATGGAAATATCTACACCGCCATCTCTATAAACATGGAAATATCTACACCACGATCAGTATAAACATGGAAATATCTACACCGCTATCTGTATAAACATGGAAATGTCTCCACTGCGAACTCTATAAACATCAAAATATCTACACCGCCATCTGTATAAACATGGAAATACTTACAAAGATATCTGTATAAACATGGATATATCTACACCGCCATCTGTATAAACATGGAAATACCTACAATGTCATCTGTATAAACATGGAAATATCTACAAAGCCATCTGTATAAACATGGAAATATCTACACAGCCATCTGTATATACATGGAAATACCTATACAGTCATCTGTGTAAACATGGAAATATCTACACCACCATCTGTATAAACTTGGAAATATCTACAATGCCATCTGTATACACATGGAAATACCTACACGGCAATCTGTGTATAGATGGAAACATCAACACCGCCATCTGTACAAACATGGAAATATCTACACTGCTATCTCTATAAACATGGGAATATCTACACTGCGGTCTGTATGTACGTGGAAATAACTACACCGGTATCTGTATAAACATGGAAATATCTACACCATGATCGGTATAAACATGGAAAAATATACACCGCTATCTGTATAAACATGGAAATGTCTACACCGCCAGCTGTATAAACATGGAAATATCTATGCTGCCATCTGTAGAAAGATGGAAATAACTACACCGCTATCTCTATAAATATGGAAATATCTACACCGCCATCTCTATAAACATGAAAATATCTACACAGCCATCTCCATAAAGATGGAAGTATCTACTCCGCCATGTGTATAAACACGGAAATATCTAAACCACCATCTGTGTAAACATGGAAATATCAACACCGCCATCTGTACAAACATGGAAATATCTACACCGGTATCTCTATAAACATGGAATTATCTGCACTGCCATCTGTAAAAACATGGATGTACCTATACAGTCATCTGTATAAACATGGAAATATCTACAATGCCATCTGTATACACATGGAAATATCTACACAGCCATCTGTATAAACATGTAAATATCTACACTGCTATCTCTATAAACATGAAAATATCTACACTGCCATCTCCATAAACATGGAACTAACTACTCCGCCATCTGTATAAACATGGAAACATCTACAACGCCATCTGTGTGAATAAGGAAATATCTACAATGCCATCTGTATAAAGATATAAATATCTGCACCGCGAGCTGTATAAACATGGAAATATCTACATCACTATCTGTATAAACGGGGAAATACCAACACTGCTATCGGTATAAACATAGAAAAATCTACAACGCCAACTATATAAACATGGAAATATCTACACCGCTATGTCTATAAACTTGGAAATAACTACACCGCTTTCTCTATAAACATGGAAATTTCTACACCGCTATCTGTATAAACAAGGAAATATCTACACCGCTATCTGTATAAACATGGAAATATCTATACCGCGATCTGTATAAACATGGAAATATCTACACAGCTATCTCTATAAACATGGAAATATCTACACCGCCATCTCTATAAACATGGAAATATCTACACCCCAATCTGTATAAACATGGAAATATCCACACTGCTATCTCTATAAACATGGAAAAATCAACACCGCTATGTCTATGAACATGGAAATATCTACACCGCTATCTCTATAAACATGGAAATATCTACACCGCTATCTGTATAAACATGGAAATATCTACACCGCTATCTGTATAAACATGGAAATATCTACACCGCGATCTGTATAAACATGGAAATATCTACACCGAAATCAGTATAAACATGGAAATAACTTCACCACGATCTGTATAAACATGGAAATATCGAGATCGCTATCTGTATAAAAGTGGAAATACCAACACTGCTATCGGTATAAACATGGAAATATCTACACCGCGATCTGTATAAACATGGAAATAACTTCACCACGATCTGTATAAACATGGAAATATCTACACTGCTATCTGTATAAACATGGTAATATCTACACCACCATCTATGTAAACATGGAAATATCTACACCGCCATCTGTATAAACATGGAAATATCTACAATGCCATCTGTAGAAAGATGGAAATATCTACACCGCAATCTGTGTAAACATGGAAATATCTACACCGATATCTGTAAAAACATGGAAATATCTACACCCCTATCTGTATAAACATGGAAATATCTACAATGATATCTCTATAAACATGGAAAAACCAACACCGCTATCTCTATGAACATGGAAATATCTACACCGCCATCTCTACAAACATGGAAATATCTACACCACGATCAGCATAAACATGGAAATATCTACACCGCTATCTGTATAAACATGGAAATATCTCCACTGCTATCTCTATAAACATCGAAATATCTACTCCGCCATCTGTATAAACATGGAAATACTTACAAAGTTATCTTTATAATCATGGAAATATCTACACCGCCATCTGTATAAACATGGAAATATCTACACAGCCATGTGTATATACATGGAAATATCTACACCTCTATCTATATAAACATGGAAATAACTACACCGCTATTTGTATAAAGATGGAAATATCTACACCGCCATCTACATATCCATGGAAATATCTGCGCCGCCATCTGTATAAACATGGAAATACCTACACGGCAATCTGTGTATAGATGGAAACATCAACACCGCCATCTGTACAAACATGGAAATATCTAGACTGCAATCTCTATAAACATGGAAATATCTACTCTGCGGTCTGTATAAACATGGAAATATCTACACCATGATCTGTATAAACATGGAAATACCTACAAAGTCATCTGTTTAAACATGGAAATATCTACACAGCCATCTGTATAAACATGGAAATATCTACACCAATATCTGTAAAAACATGGAAATAAATACACCGCTATCTATATAAACATGGAAATATCTACACCGCGATCTGTATAAACATGGAAATATCTACACTGTGATCTGTATAAACATGGAAATATCTACAGCACTATCTCCATAAACATGGAAACATCTACACAGCTATCTCTATAAACATGGAAATATCTACACCGCCATCTGTATAAACATGGAAATACCTACAAAGTCATCTTTATAAACATGGAAATATCTACACAGCCATCTGTATAAACATGGAAATATCAACACCGACATCTGTACAAACATGGAAATATCTACACCGCTATCTGTATAAACATGGAAATATCTACACCGCAGCCTGTATAAACATGGAAATATATAACCGCTATCTGTATAAACATGGAAATATCTACACCGCTATCTCTATAAACATGGAAATATCTACACCGTGATCTGTATAAACATGGAAATATTTACACTGCTATCTGTATAAACATGAAAATATGTACACCGTTATCTGTATAAATATGGAAATACCTACACCGCTATCTCTATAAACATGGAAATATCTACACCGCCATCTGTATAAATTTGGAAATATCTACACTGCGGTCTGTATAAACATGGAAATTTCTACACCACGATCTGTATAAACATGGAAATATTTACACTGCTATCTGTATAAACATGGAAATATCTACACCGCTATCTCTATAAACAGGGAAATATCTACAAAGCCATCTGTA